>NW_028277088.1:51770000-52094545 GCF_059951505.1 Python bivittatus
TCCTCTTGAATGCCTTTATCTGAAAGAAAATTCAACTAATTTTCATAAAACTCATCATTAAGGAGAGATGGGGAAGCTCAGAGTGGGCTCAGAAGAACTGAAGTATTTTGTCAAAAGAAATTAGCTTAATTAAGTCTGATTTTGGCCTTGTAACTGGCAATCTGAATAAGGTTAATTGTCATCTCCTATTTCCCTCCCATTGAACCTCCAACCCTTTCATCCATTCCCATGAAAACCTATGCACTTCCCATTTCTCTGCATCCAGCCCCCTTTCTTTCCATCCCCTAAGATTTCCCTTTGGCTTTGTTGTCACTCTGGAAGCAGAAGAACATTCATTCAATATCTAATTCTAATTTTGGTCATAGACCAAATGTTAGCATAAAATTTAAAAGGCTACATGGCAAAAAGCTAGAACTTAATTATTAAAAAAAAAAAAGGTTATATTCTGTATGTGCCACACCAATTGTTTCCACAACTAAACAATAAAGGACAGTCAAATTGTCTTTAAAAATGTACATATCTATTTCCAACACTCCATCTCTTGGAAACACTAAACCTGTAATCTTAAGCATTGGCAATAAACACTACCACAGCAGTAACCAGATTTGCATGTTACTCCTGTTCTTGCAGAAGTTAAATTATTGAAGCTAAGATCTGAAGCCTTAGAAGTTCTGTGCTTATAAAGATATAACTGCTAAAAAAACAAATCCATCAAAATACTATGTTCTGTGTTCCCTCCTCAGTAGTAAATGCATTTCTTCAACTACAGCTTGTCTGGCCAATGTGAAACTCCAACATTTGAATTACTGGTTGAATGTTCCTCCTTTATTTTGATTGGTTTAGTAGGTTCCAGATTAATTAATCTGTCACTTATTCCTAAATGTATGAATCCATATGAGTTCTTATTTCTGAGTTTCTGTCTCCAACTTTCCTAATTTGGAACTTCCAAGTGTGTCTGAATAAAATTCTGATCTGATGTGGAAGTATGAATTTTTGAAGCATTTGTTTTTAATTAAAATAGTAGTGTGTTTGTATGTATTTGTGTTTGCATACATGGTATTTGCCATGTTGTTTGAAGATGAATGGGGAAGATTGCCATAAAAATAGTATTACTAGGCAGGAATAAATTTTGTTTTGTTTCGTTTTCCTTATGAAACATAACAGGAAACTGGAATGATGGACAAGAAGAGACTTGCATCCTGAAATGAGTGACAAAACAAATGTGATGTGAGAGGATTTATGGACCTTTTTTCACTTAAAAACAGCTGTGGAGTAGCACCAGTTTTCAACAGACCACTGTTCTTCAAATTTAAGCTATTTTCCTTTCCCAAATATGTGATTTTGAGCCTGTGGAGTGAGGTTTGGGGACTAAAAATTGTTGCTGGCATATTCATATCAAATTGTACCTCAGTGGCAGTAAAGGTTGACACAAATGGCTATAGGTTATAATTTGCTCTACACAACCCATGTTCAAGCATAATTGCTAGATGAGTGCAAACCTACTTGATGAGCTTAAGAAGACGTAAACAATAAGAAAGCACTTTTGTGTCTTCTCTGCACACCTTCTTTTACTTGACCAGTTTCCATAAACTGGCAGGAATATGTTGAATCGCTGAAAATTGTTTTGGGTCTTCACTGGGGAATAATACCTGGAAAGACTCTCATTTAGAACCACTTCCACATTGAATCAAAACCATCTGTGGCCTTATTTTAACAATATTATTTAAAGCTGGTTAGGGAAATATATTTAATACTACTTCATGGTTTTTGTTTTTTCCAAAGGAAGTTGGAGTTCTACTGTGCAGTTCAACTGGATGGATGGAATAGCATTTTCCAGCATATGTAAAACATGTTTTATTTTATAAACTTGTAGTGCCTCAGAAAATGTAGCCCCACAGGTTTCACTTGTGGAAACCATTTCAAATTTGACATCACTGTTTATAAGATGGCCATTATGATCAGGTATTCACCAAATACAACATATCCAAACTATTTAAGGAGGTCATATTACAATTTGGTAGTGTGTATGTATTAGTGTGATAAAGAGATGTTTGAAAATGCATATATTTCTCTGAGTTGGGATTGGCTGTCATCTTTCATAGTAATAATGTACTCACCTAAAATTCAGGATTGGTAGAAAAAGATTTGGTCTATTTTTTGGTAAGAATTTAGCAAAATCACACATTTCTTCAGAAGTGAGGTAGAAACAGGATTTTTGTTTTAACAAAAAGATAGGAGAAATCAAAATTAACAGATTCATCTAGCCAATCTGGAAAAAAAAATATTTTTCCTCTTTTGCTTACAGATTCTTCAGTTTCAGTAGCCATTTGGCAGGTAGGAACAATGCGGTTCTAATCATACTGAGAGCAACCACCTTACTGAATTTGGCCAGTGTTTGCAGATGAGTATGCTAGCTGGTTTGCTTTTTGATAAGAATTTGTTTACCTTCACACACATTTCTTCAAAATAAAAAATAGAAATAGTAGTAGACACAGATGAATGATGAGAGTTGTGGTGCAGCTGATTTGGGGGCCCTGTTGCTGCTTTTCTGCAAGGGCTGTAGAAGTTTTTGTTTTGAATAAAAAGCTCATTAGTATTTATATTTCATTCATGGCCCACTTTCTTCCATGATACTTGAGGCAGCAGCCAGTCCATTATATCACAGCAAGGTAGAAGGGAGAGATTGACTGGCTTAAATTCATGGTGAACATTATGACTAAGTGATTTTTAATGAATCCAGTTTATAGGGATAGCTGTTGCAGCAAAAAGAACAAAAGTCTTGGCAAAATCTTTCATAGGTCAAGTTGTCTTTATCAGGTGTATGGAGTATCCTTCCAAGTTGGAGTATATAGAATCATGGGAGGGAGAGAATGGAGTCAAGACTAAATTAAAGGGAAATGAAATATAGAAGGTAGACACAATGACAGCATTTCATTTCCCTCTGATCTTACTCTTCATTATCTTCTCCTCTCTCCCCATTAGTGTTGCATATGTATTCATACTGCAGGATGAATGGTACTTGAATGTGCCATAATGACTTCAGAAGAAACTTGTGGGGTTTGATTGTAATCTGAATTCTAGCCCAATTTTGATATTATAAGAGAATAACTTAGTGCCCTCCAGATGTATTGGTTTATTGAATTAATCCCCTATAAATCAGGGAAAGCTGGAGTGCCTGTAGACAAAATTTTATTAGTACATAGATAAATTGGCAATTACCATCAGATTAAGAAGTGGGTGGCTGAAATATTCAGGGAATTTTTCCCCACCAAAATATCTTTGTGGACTGTCTGACATATTTGTGTACTCTGCAGGACAGCATGTCATCAACCTACACTACATATTCACTACATATCACGGTGCTTGGAAACCTATCAAGTTTGCTAGTTGTAGATCACGACTAGAAACATTCCAGATTGATTCATGTGCATTTTCAAAATTTGGAGCTATATCGTGTCACTTGCAGTGATTAAAAAAAAAAATGCCAACTGTATTTGGTTTCTGTGGGCTGTTAGGCTCTGAGTAATGTCATGTTGTATATTCTGCATTTTGATTCCCAGATCTCCATTTTGCATTTGTTTCTGTAAGCTATGGGTTCGTGTATACCCAGTGAACGTTTTTCCCTCCCTCCCTTCCTTCCTTCCCATATAATTGTTTTAAAATAAATTACATGTTGGAAAAAGAGTACAAACATAACATCAGTTTCTTGCTGCCTTCTTTAATGAAAGGCTGTTCCAGATGATACAGTGTCATGGCTGCCTTTCATGAAAATTGATATGTTAATGTTAAATAGCCTAATGTTAAAACTTAATATTAAAAATTGTTAAAAGACACACAGTCTTGGCCTGAAAGGAAAAGCTATTTGAAGGCATCTGTAGGAAAATACTTTCTGTTACAAGGATTGCCTACTCTAAGGCCAGTTTGTAAGACAGAAGGTATCCGTTCAAGGTATCTTTTTCTTACAATAGGGGATTGCCACCTTGACATGATGGGATTAAGATTAACTGATACCCTAAACACAGCCCAACGATGTTGCCGCTCAGCCCTTCCATTGCTTAACTGACAAGACATTAAGGCTCAATAACTGCTAAAGACTAAAGTCAAGTGTGGCAGTGAAAAAGTTAAGGACATGATATCTAGGGGGAAAACTCTGTATGCCTCCCTTCCCTTGGTGTTCTAAACACATGCTAATTTTGCTTAATGGTTAATCCAGGGCTGCCTGAGACTGATGGTATTTGGTCATTCTTACCAGTAAGGTCAAAGGGGGAGGAATGAAGCTAAAGACACTCCAGAATAGGGTGAGAGCAGATAGGGCTCTGCAGATATGAAAGAAGCCAACCCACCTAGAAATGGACATAGCTGAAGCATTTGTGATTTGAATTTTTTTTAAAAAAAGAAAAATGGAGGAACCAAATAAATAGATCATAGAACATATTCAATCCACAGTTCTTACTCAAAACACAAATGACCAGATTAAAATTATATTTTGGATACATTATGTAAAGACCAAGCTCTTTTCAGAAATCTTTAATGCTGTGAAAGGTAGAAGGAAAGAGAAGGGGATGATCAGAAGCAAGGTAGATGGATTGGATTTCAGTAGCAATGGGTACACTGTTGGAAGACTTGATGGGCCAAGTTGGGGACAAATCATCCCTGGAGAAGATATATCTATGTGGTTGCTAAGAGCCTACATTGATCTGATTGCATGTAATCAATCTGGAATTACATGAAGATTTGGATTGTATAAACAAAGTAACACAGGAGAGAAGTTAATACATTTCTATGAAGAGAATTCTTTGTTTATTGCTATTTCCTGCTTCAAGCAACATAAACAGACTTTATACATGAAATTATTAGGTGCACAACTTTGGAATCAAATTTACAACGTAATAGGAAACAGAAGTGCAGGAACAGGAAACAGGAGAAGTGCAATCAAGTCAGCCAGGATACTTCCCAGTGCAGGTGGTGGAACAGACCATGAATTATTGGTGTCAAATTTTTGGTTTAAACTTTGAAAATTAAAGAGTAGGCATGTAGACATGTCAGCAAGATCCAACCTGGAGGACATATAGTCAGAATGTAGGATCAATGAAAGGAACAGATTCATTATTCTTAACTTACACGGAAGAGAACCTGAGGAGCTGTAGGAAGAGATATCAAATATTATAAAAAGTGAAGCAGGAAGAAAAAGTCCCAAAGTTTCAAAAAGGAAAAGATCTCAGTGGATTTGGAACGGGTTACTATGATAGCAAGAGAAAGAAGGAAAATGAAAGCTTAGGCAACAAAGACATGCAATAAATGAGCACAGAGTTCATTAAGCAAGAGGACAAGGAAATGTTTATCGATCATAATAAAGGAAAATAAGAAAAGGCAAATGGGAGATTTTTCAAGATTACAGAAAATTTATTCTTGGGTATTTTTAACTTAGCTGTAATCATGGAAAAGCTCTAACAGAGGCAAATGAGGTTAAAAGAAGATGAAAAAAACTATATTGAAACCTTTTACAAGTGAGATTATAAAATGAGAATTTGTAGAGAGACTACTCCACCAGAAAGAAAGTTACATAAAACAGTTGATCAGCTGTCAAATAAGAAAACACAAGGTACAGATGAAAATACCCATTGAATGGTTTAAAGCTGCAATAGAAGAGGTAATTAAAGTGTTAACAGCTATATGTCTATAATAGGGAGCAAGGGTTCAGGGCTCAGAGACTGGGAAAGGTTGCTGTATATTCTTATACGCAAGAAGGGAAATGCTAATGAATATGCAAATTATCTGCACTGCACTGATTCCTTGTGCCAGCAAAGTTTTACTTAGGATCTTACAAAGAAAAGTTAGAGCCGTAACAGAGAGATGCCAAATGAAGGCAAGTGCCATAAAATACATCTGCCTTTTAAAATGTACTTATGGCTTTCCTTGCCTGAATCTTTTGTCTGAAAGTGGCCTGAATTTATACATAGATCTTCAATATAAAATTGAAGGAAATGAATCAGGCAAGTGTCTTGGTGACAGTTATAGGAACTTAGAGTGCAAAAATCACACACATACCCAGAACAAAAACAAAAACCCACCCTCACAGAAAGCTAATGTAAGATAGATTGTGAAGAGAGCAAGAGAATTTAAGGAGGAAGTTTACCTTTGCTTTGTTGTCTACAGCAAGGCCTTTGATTGCATAGATCATACCAGAATGTAGAACGTATTAGGCTATTGGGACTGCCAAAACACTTGATTATACTTCTGAGGAATGTTTATGATGAACAAGCAGCTACTGTCAGAACTGAATTTGGAGAACAGAATGGTTCAGCAGAGGAAAAAATGTGAGACAAGGATGCACATTGTTCCCTTATCTGTTTACTTACATAGAGAATGTATTGTCAGAATGGCAGTATTGGTAAAGATGTCAGCTGCAATCAAAATTGGATGTCAAAACACTAATCATTTTAGTCACGTACACATCACCTAGGTGAAAATAAAGAAGAGCTAGAGGAGGTATTATGAAACTAAAAATGGAAAATAAAAATCTGGGTGAATGTAAAATAGAAAGAAGACAAAGGTAGGGTCAAGGTACATTCTTACTAAACTTATTGTTGGCAGCAAAAACTAAGGTTGGTAGATAGCTTTGTTTTCTTGGGCTCAAGAACCAGTAAAGATGGACAGTGTGCTGGAGAGGTAAAAAGACCAGGAAGACAGGGAATAAGAAAATATGTAAGTGGTGATGGTGTAGAAAAAAATTATGTTTGACAAGGTTGAGGGAAATGGAAGAATGGGATGATGAAATGGATGGATAGGATCAGGGAGATCAGTAGAATGCTAGTGGAAGAACTGTAGACTATGATCAGGGTAGATTGACTTTATGAGCATTTGTCCATATACACCAGTTGTCAGCAGCCCTTAACTAATAACCTGGAGCAATTTTTGGCCTTATGTTATTTCTTATGAGGCCTACTTTGTCCAGCAATTCAGCAGTGACATGAGGCCTCCCTATGAGGCTCAGGGAAAACTTGCATACATCTAGAATCAACCTTGTGTCTAGATACCTCTGGCAGCAAACTGTTGTCATGTTAATATATTTTAAGCATACTGGATATCATTACAAATTTATTCAGTGCTCTAGTTCAAATAAATCTGGATCTAATTTATTGAAAGCCATCTTGAGAATTTTAGATATCAAGTATGTAAGTCAGACTGTCTATTCCTGGGAAATAACCTGTTCCTATGAAATAAATAACCCAAACTGAATTATGAGTCAACTTTCAGGAATTTTTCACTTATGGAGAACGTGTTTCTCCTCGTTCTTTTCCAGGGTGCCTTAGGATTCCTTATAGTTCCACATGTAAAAATTGTTTCTGCATTATGGAATAGATAATTGAAAGAGCCCAGGCTTAAAAGCACTGTTTACCCAGCAAATTATAATAAGATAAGGGTTATGTGGGCAGTTACCAATGACATTTGATTTTTTTCTTCAAGAAATCATACCGAAAGTTCTACTTGCATTCAGGCTAACAAAACCAAACTTCTGCTTAATGAGGGGAGACCTCTGACTGAAACAGTGAGGGCTAATGCACAGATGGGCTTTGTAGGGGTAAGGCTCCGTCTTCCTACACATTTTAAAACACTCTTCTGAATGTGTTAATGGGCCTTTTGTCTAGGTCCAATCCATAATGCTGAACTGGAAGCAGTTGTTAAATATTTCTCTCTGTAGATTTGTTAAGTTGTTTGGAACCAATCCAGTTATTCTGAAATTATGCTTAGCACCTTCCTACAATAGATATAGATATAGATATAGATATAGATATAGATATAGATATAGATATAGATATAGATATAGATATAGATATAGATATAGATATAGATATAGATATAGATATAGATATAGATATAGATATAGATATAGATATTTTCCCAGCATGGCTTTTCGGTTGTTTCCTTTCGAGCTCAGGATATAAGGCCAGAGCTTCTTAAGACATAGACAGTGAGAACTCATGATGTTATCTGCCCTGTAACCAAAACTCTTTCTGTCTATCAAGTGGCAGAGGAGACAAAAGAGCTTTGATCACTTTCAGCCTCTTTTAATAAGATGACTTGCTTTAATTATAGAATACCTAAGCTACACATTCGCTTGGCACAGTTGGCATATGACATCATTGCACAAAAGCTCAAGGGGTTTTTTTGGAGCATTCCAGCCATACGCTGTTCTTAAAATTAGAAAAGCAGCCTTGTTTGCAACCAAATGAGGAAGATGTCTTTAAAAATCAGAGCCAAGAAAAATATGATAGCAATCTGGAATCAATCCCCAGAAATGACCATAAAGACAACTACCACCTAATGAAGACGTGTTCCGATTCACTGCTCTGAGCATTGATTTCCGGAAAATTTGCAACAGTGCTGCAGATTTCCCTGCTGCCTCTTCAACCTAAGAAATCGATTGAACAACCAAAACTCCCAAGACCAATATTAATTTTACAAACTCATATTGTTCTCTACAAAAAAAGAAGAGAATATTCTTTTCTCTCTGAGCTGTTGTGACATTCTATACTGCAAATACAGGGCAGATTAAGTCCCAGATATAGAATTGCAACTGTTTATTGTTGTAATGGCATATTATACTTTATATATAATTTTCTGTTTTATTCTTTTCACTTATTTTTTAAGCACTTGTTATGTAGTTTTATTTGATAATGTATGTATTTTGGTGTTTTGTTTCCTTTTTTTCTTTTTCTGCTATTTTAAAAGCAATAAAAATACATTTTAAAAAAGTCCCATATGAGGTCAGTGTAACATGAAAAGGATGCTACTAGAAGCTTATATTTGCGACTTTCAGTTACATAGAGCTGCAACTTAAATGCTCTGTAAAATAGTGTAAAGAACCAGATTAGTAATTGTACTAATTGTACTAGCAGTGTAAAAGAAGTGTACCGTTCCATTTTCTTATTGCCTACCTTTATACTAATATGGTCAAATGAAATTAAAGTATTTTTATATTTACACCCATTATAATTTTTATGATGCAGTGGTAGCAAAACCAACGCATTTAGCCATTTCACTATTTTCATTAATTCTTTTGTCTCAGCCCAATCATTTTTCTGTACTTTTTCATCCTTTTTCCACACATGTATTCATGTAAACTAACAAAATTATCAAATGCATTTAGAATATTACACAATTTCTCCCCAAACTCATTTGTTGTACTTCCATGATCAACCTTCCCTGGAACATAACATGCAACTATCATCAACCATTGGAACCCCCCTTTTCATATGCTATCAACAGTCTAAATTATATGTATGCATACTTTCCGACATACATTTTAATTCTTTCATTCATAATTAAACCTCAGTTTAATTAAATTTAATTAAATTTAATTAAAGTTTAATTATATATATATAATTAAATAATTATATATTAAAGTGTGTGTGCGTATGTGTATGTATGTGTGTGTGTGTGTGTGTGTGTGTGTATATATATATATATATATATATATATATATATATACTTCACTCATTCATTCCTTCATTCCTTCATCAACTCCATTCTTGCAAGATCTTTATACAGATCTATAGCCATAGAATATGGCTATAATAGTTAGTTTTACAAGAACATAAAATATCTATTTTTATTAACTTCATGTTAATTCATGATCTTTACCATAAAGTTCTCTTACATTCCAATTTGTAATCTTTCTCCACTGCCTATTATGGTTTGGTCAATGGGACATAAGTCTTTTTAGAAAGAAAGGAAAATCCATAGATTAAATATCTGGCCTTAGCCACCATTGTTCCTACGCCAGCATTGTTCCACATTAAAAATAAGGCCACAATATTGCTAAGTTTTGGCAAATTTTGACCAGTGAACCACAAACAAACAAACAAACAAGCAAGCAAGCCCAATTTTACCCTAAGCATGCTCACACCATTCTATTCAAGCTAATATCTGTAATCTAAATGTGACATTTTAAGTCAATAAACTGTTGCCCACATCCCACTAAATAGGAGGTACAAGTAATATGCTGAAATACTCAGGACACATTTCTAAAAACATAATAATATTTTTCCATAGATACTTGTGATGGTGGGGATATGCTTTACTGATACCCACTTAAGCCAAGAACTGTGGAATATTGCATTACACTGCATTGTATGCATGGATTTCTAAGGATGTCGATTTCAGAATCCTAGGTGCTATTCCTGCAGATTTCCCAATATACTGTTCTCCAGATGGGTCATTGGTCTTTCAAAAGAGGACTATTGGAATTGAAAGTCAATCCTCTGAAAGGCAATACATTAGGGGATCTGCTTCATGCTGTTGAGTTTCTAATTGTGCTAATATGAAAAAAAAATATTGGCTTTATGAATAAGACTTTTGTGGAAAGAGGCCCCTGGGCCTAGTAGAGACTTCACTTAGTATAAGTTGGCCACAGCAGCTTCAGCATTTTAACATAACCTTCTCTTGAGCTCCCCCATGAATTGAACTGGAAGGTGACATCACTGATTTATAATTGGCTATGATATTTAATTTTAAATCTACAGGGTTTTGTAATCAAAGCTTCACTTTTGCTTTATTCATTGGGTTGTCATATATTTTTAGGCCGTTATGTCATTTTGCTTTCTTACACTTTTTTTTTTTTTGGCTCTGTTTACAAAAGCATAAATGGAACCTTTTTGGCTGCTCCACAAATGCTTGCCATGAACTGCTTCTATCTCTTGTTATATGGGCTGTCATATGATGGTGAGGCAAGGCTGTAAGGTAAAGTCCTCAGCCCCCACCCTTCAGGGCCCACACAACTCCGTGTGATCATGAAGTAATGCTTTGTATCCAAATAGCCACACTGATCTCATGATACAGGGAGAAGGGAGGGTTATAATTACTTCATGTGCAAGATAAAGGAGTTGGGAGAAGGGAATTCCACCATTGCATGTTTCCTGAGACATGCTGATGTACACTCAATAATTTGGTCCATAACCCTTATAAGAGTCTTGTAGTATAAGGGATAGAAGGACTTTCTAAGAAGGGATTGATTCATCAAAACCAAGGGTGTCCTTCTACCTGATAATCACGTACACACACACAAAAAAAATGTCTTACAGAGATCCTTTGTCCAATGTTCATGATGATTTCAGTATTATAAATGTAATGATGTCTACATCCGCCTATATATTGTTCTTCTCAAATGCATAGTGAAATGGAATAATATACTTTAATAAAATATAACAAATACACTTCTTTTTTTAACAACAAATTATGTACAACAAATAGCAAGCATAAATTTATTTGTTTGTTTGTTGATGAGATTTATATCCCACCTTTTGTTCTAGAACTCAGAATGGCATACACCCAGATCTATCTCTTGATACTTGGAAGTCTCTGCTAAGGACTACAATTGGTGGGCACAATAGGAATGGTTCAATAGAAATATGCTACAAAGGAAACTTTAGGGTTCTTCGGAATCTCATCAGAGGTTTTTTTCAGTGAGAAGCTTGATTATAATGCACTAAGTTCCCCGAAAAATAAAATGCCCTCAATTACCTTCTTCAACTGAGAAAGAATGTTGTGTATGACCTGCGTCATGTTCAGTTCAAGCAGGACAACTGTGAGCTCCAACAGGCTTGACTCTCAGCCCATTAAACTGTATGTGCATTCTAAGAATATGCAAGGGGTCTGCGGTTCCTTTTGGAAAGGGTTTCAGCATTTGAAAAGCATCACTTTAGTCCTTATTCAAATGAACACTTTATTTTTTACAACAACTACTTATTTGTCTCAATAATTTGAGTGGGGATTGGTTCCAGACTTAGGCAAAATGGACAGTAGACTCATTGAAATTAGTAGACTGAAGTTCATAACTAATTTCAATAGATATATTTTAAGTCTGATTAAATTCAAATTCAGCTCAGGGTGTCTATGTTAAAGAACTGAGGAAAATGTTAAGTCCACTCTATAGAAAGAACCCAGATACCAACTCCATCTTGATATCTACTCTAGCTACACTATTAGAAAACCCAAAAAGTCAATTGCATCTGCGTTCTGCATAGAGAAGGAAGAAAGAAAACAAGTCTCCACATAAAAGGCTAATGTAACACAGAATATGATGACAGAAACTACAACAGTCAATCATCACTAAAGGAACATTTCAGTCTCCTAGGTCATTCTGTAACGGACCATTTTTAAGCTGAAGAACCTCAGGGAAAGTCTAAAACATGAAAATGCTAAATTCTTTAAGAACTTGAGTTATATCTTCTGTAATCTGAATTAAGACGGTTCATTAAAAAAAAATACTACATGTGCTTATTACCTTCTCAGTGCCAGTGCACCATCAATAGTTGTTTTGTGAATGCATTTTGTTTCCAAATGATCTTATTGATCTTTCTTCCTCAGTCATTTGTAAAATCTGCTGTTCAAGAGAACACTTCTAACATCAACTGAAGTTGTTCTAGTCCACAAAATATTATGCTGCCGCAATCAGTTAGTATTAAAGGCATATGTCTGCTGTTTTTGTCAGTACAGTCTAACACAATTATCCCTTTGACAACAGCTTTTTTTGTTGTCCACACCTGAACTGTTGTTTCTTCCCTCATCCCAACTGAAAGCTTGCCTATAGTTACTATGTCTGTGTATGTATGGTTCATTTTGGCCAATGCAATTTCATGATGTCACAGAAGGCCAGGATTACCTGATTTAGAAAAGAATTGTGCCCAACAAATAATGCTCAAATGAATTTCTTCCAGAAAATTTTCTGAGTCAGAATCTGTATTATGTATATATGCAATCAGCATTCAGACTGTTCTATAGATTCTTTCCTTTCTAAAGTATATGATATAAAATATAATGCAAAAACTATCCTATGAACCTAATCCTAGTCAGTTGCTTTTATGGATTCATAATGATGCTTGAAGATCCAACCCACTTTTCAAAGTAAAAATTATACTTTTCACTTATTAAGGAATCATTGGACTTTCAGTATGTTTCATTGTGAAATCAGGGACATTTTGAAAGAGTGCTAAGAATCACTGAGGCACTCTGGATCAGAGATTCAGAATCTATGTGGGACTAGACATTATTGTTTCTGAAGTTCATGAGGTACATCCATTTATCTTTAGTTGTCAGCGATATATTATAGGCATTCTTCTGATAGACATGACACGCTTGGCCTTTCCAGTTGTACCCGGGGCATCAGGTCTGGATTTAAGAATTCATAACTCATTAACTTAGGTAAGATTGGTGGCAATATGATACCATGTTAAATTTGAGACTTTTAGCCCTCTATTTTCATAAGCATAGAAGGAAGCTTGCTTTCCTAAGCTATGGATTTGAGTGCCTTGAAAACAATGATTCTCTTTTAGAAAAAGATTCTTTTATTTAGCTCATCTGCAGGACCAAATGAAATGGCAGAACTTTCCAGTCATCTTTGTTATACTTGTTTCTCCTCAGAGATTAGGGCAGAATTCATTTCAGCATCTGATATGTTGCAGGATATTTAACCCATGGAGTTGAAGCCGGTACATGGAAGAATCTTATTTTTTTCTGGTACAATTAGGACAGAGTACAACCACATTTGGTTGTGGTTACACTTATTTTATTCTTTTGAGAGCTTATTTCCACAAACATTTCTCAGCCAACCTAGGCAACTAATTCTAACCTTTCTATAGGTCCTGCATAAAGTGATTTAATTGAATTTGTGTTGAAGCTTTGCTTGTTGCAGGCAGAATCAGACTTTTCATCACACCCTTCATTCCAGAATAAGCAGGGCCAATGTTCTGCTTTTTTTCCAGTTTGCCCTTCCTCTGAATCTTTTCTCCCCCTAATGATTTCAAAAGATTTATGAGATTACCAACATTTGGAGGGATTCTTTTTCTAACCCAACTGATTAGCAAGGACTTCACCATATCCCAAGAATCCCAAAAGTCATACTAAGTTAGTAACCCTCCCCCAGCCTTGTGACTTTGAAAACACTAATCCTAGTCCTGATGGCACAGAAATGGTGGTAATAGTGCCAGTGATATAGCCAGGAGATGACAAATAGGTGGTAGGGATAAACCACTTTAGGAACTAAAAAGCTAAGGATATATAAATAGTGTAAATGGACTAGACTCATGGGATGATAATAAAAACAACATTGATTCTTTGTGAAGTACCCAAATCTTAAGCATACTGTATATTTAAATGACATCTTCTTCAACCTCTTGATGTCAGCTGCCAATCACACTTTCTGCATTTTTGGCAGAAGCCACCATATTTCATTGGTTAATAATTGTCCAAAAAGCAACTGAAGTACACTTTGTGTGTTTGATGAACTTAGTGCTTTGTCTTTTACATAACATGCTGAAAACATCAATGGACAGATTGTGAAATCCTTAGTCATGCTTGTTTGTCACTACGTAACTTACTCCATGAACGGTCTCTTGTTTCCTGCACTTGCAGTTCAAGTAAAACTGTTTTTTCTGTGTGAGAAGATCACATTCTGGCCCTAACTCACTATGAATAGCCTTCTCATTTGAACTCTCTCTATTCACAGTTAGGTGGTATGGCAATTATAGATATGAAGCAGCAGATTTTAATTAACTTGAGGCTTAGATTGGATCGATGTCTTCAGAATGAGTTATTACAAAGGCTCCAGTTCAATTTAAACTGACATCAGCTTTGTAAAAATGTCCA
This sequence comes from Python bivittatus, assembly GCF_059951505.1. Classification (NCBI taxonomy): domain Eukaryota; kingdom Metazoa; phylum Chordata; class Lepidosauria; order Squamata; family Pythonidae; genus Python; species Python bivittatus. Next base: position 51,784,647 of record NW_028277088.1, read on the forward strand.
GATTAATTAAGAGTAAAGTCTAAGTAAAGATGGGTATACTTTGTCAGTTCTAGTCTGTAAATATTTTGATAAAGTCACAGGATAGTGGATGTTGAACATCAACAATGTCATCGATCATATTATTGGCTCACTTCAGTGTCCCAGTACGCACCTTGTACATGGATTTTCTGGATACTTTTTAAAAAGTAGTCTTTACAATCAGAATTTTCTCCCTTCTGTAGTTCAGAAGAAAGAATCCACTGGCAGATTTAAAGAATAGCTGCACCAATAAGTAGTAAATCTCTGTATAAGACATTCCCTCTTTCAAGATTTCTAATATCAGTGTAGTATATTTTCTCAAGTTCTCTGCTTTTCATACAATTGTTTGAAAGTCTAGCTTTGAGAAGTGAATTTAGAATATAATTTAGGGTATTCCTTGTTCCTAAGGAAACCAATTCCAGAAATAGCCTATAGTAACAGCGAAAGTGGTAGGAAGTTTCCAAGAGAGTACAAATATACTGTACATCTCAAACGTTTCTAAACTCTGCTGTCAAAGATGTTACTAAGTGGAGGAAGATACACATCTGTACATGCTTTTCAGGCAGAAATATATGCCAGATTTCATCCTAGTTAGTTTTTCAGAGCAGTGTACAGTCAACAGTGTCATAAAATACAGATTAGAAAAATGCAAATTAGTTATGCTGTTAAAAAAAGAAACCCACTCTAGTACAGCAATGTTAGAAAGCTTCAGTAAAAAAAGAATGTTTTGCTTAGTACCAGAATAAGCAAAAGGCAGACAAACTGATTAGGAGAGAACTGCTGAGAAACTTCCAGCTTTGCGGTTGAATAAAGAACAGTCCCTTTCTAAAGATCTTATTCTAGGCACTTCTTCAGAAGTCTTTCAGCAAAGTATCTTTGGAAACAAGTAGATAGTATAAGAAAAGGTGCTCCTCCAGGTCCTGAGAGCTATTATCCTGCTGACTAGTTCTTTCCTTTCCAGGAGACAAAGCTTCCTGGAAGTCAAACAACGGGGCAATGGGGAAAACCCCTGGATTGAGATAGGGGTGGTAATATGGTCAGAAACACCATCAGAAGAATGAGGAAACATTTTGATCTTTCTTAGTTCTATAGCTGGTTTTTCCAGGTCTTCACCTCTACTGGGATTCTCCTTAAGGCCTCACATCTCCTCAGAAAGTTTGATAAATACACCAATTAATTTTTATGTAAAACCAATGAGAAGGAAAAGGTTTATCTTGAAGGTTCAAAGACATGCTAATTGCTAAAAAAGAAGTTCCTATTTCCTTAAAGGCTCTGTGATATATGTGCAATGATTAATAATATATTTTGCAATCAGGAGTGCTACTTTTCTAGCGTTCTAAAAAGTAAGACATGTTTTCACTACCTCATAATATTTAGAAAGTAAGTCCAGGTTCCCTCTGCCCCCAGAACAGATCTGACAAAGTCTCCTCCAGATCTTGAATTAAAACTGTGAACACCAATTTGCCAGAAATCTGTCCCCAAAAGTGGTCAGTGGAATGGAATAGCTCTTTGGGATTATTTTTACTTTGGGAAGTAAATAATACATACCTTCAAAGTCCCCCTTCGCTTATATGGTATTACTGAAGTTAATTTTCTGAGGGGTGCAACAGAAGAATTGCATTTACAGCAGTCTTTGTTAAACTGTGCCCCACAAAACACCAGTGCTTCTCAAATAATTTGAAGATATCCTGTGACATAACCTCAAAGTACAGCCAAAGGGCTAAATTTGGATACATTCAGCTTCACTAGGAATTAATGAGGAAATGTTGGCAGATCTTTCCTAAGATGTCACATTGAAGCAACTGAAGAAAGAACTGAAGAAGGAAAACAAATGACTAATATACTTTTGGATGAAAGTTCATGAAGAATATGAGCTTGAAATGTAAAGGCACTGAAGATCATACCACCTTTTCTTTCCACCTATCTTTATCCAAGTGGATTTTCAGCTCTGATTATGACCAAGACCAAATATTGAGAGCTGTTTTAAGACTTTCTTTAACAAACCTCACTCTGGACATTGATGAAATAAGCATCATATGCAAGTTTTTACATTGCCATGAAGTTTTATAATTGATATATTAAATGCAATGAAAAATAAGGAATACTATTAAAATGCAGTTTATTTCAATATTTCTTTTTATATTTTTAAAGGTAAAATAGTTAAAGAAAGGGGCACTGCTCATTAAAAAATGTTTTGTGTTCCTTGGTATTGAACATTTTAAGAAACACTGTATAGTCTGGGGCACCTGTGGGAAGGGATATTTTAAAAAAATCAAGATGGCTGCTGCAACCATGACCACACAATGGGAGCCCTGCATTTTTACATGCTCTTGTGTGCAGTGTAAGTATCTAGACAACTGAAAATACATAAGGCCAATGTTTGTACCCTCAAAGCATCAGTGTCTGTTCCAAAATGAATATTAAAAACATCCCCTTAAATTTATATCAACACTAGTTAGTTATCTCCAAATCCTTAACAAATTCCTTTAGATATCACTGATTTATCTGCCCCACTGATGGGTTCAAAATATCATCTATTCAAGGCAGCAACTTGCATAAAATTTGAGTTTTCAAATTTAAACATTTAAATTGAAATGCTGCCATACATGAGTTTACAATTGCTGACCAAATCCTGTCTTTGAAGATGTCAATAACTTTTCAAAGGGATGAATTAGGATGCCACAAATACTATCTGTTGTATTTATATCTGAGAGCAAGTTATAGTGGATTGTAATGGACCAGCTAAAGCTGTTCTGTGTTCATCTAAAATGGTGAACTGTTTCCAGATTGCTGTTTATATGGCTGCAGGGGAGAAACGTATTAAGCTTTTTCTCAAAACAGCCAAAATCATTTGTAGAAAGCCTTAACTGAGATTCATGATGCTAGTATCCAATAGAAAGTGGTGCCATTTCAACATTAGTACAATTATGACTTGACAATGAAAATATTGAAGTGGCAGATACCTTCTGCTTTTTAGGATTGACTATCAACAGTAATGTAATCAACAGTCAAAAATATGCCACAGTCTACATAGAACAGGGTATGTAGAATAGCAATGAAGATCTTGGAAAAGACATTCGGATGCTAAGGAATCCATCTATACCTACAAGCATCAAAATTATGCAGGCAATGGTTTTCCCTGTGATACTCTAAGGAAATGAAAGTTGGACTTTGAAGAAGCAGGACAGAAAGGGTGTTGATGCTTTTGAACTTTGGAGTTGGAGAAAATTTCTGAGAATACCACTGATAGCCAAGAAAACAAACAAATGACTAATCAAACAAATCAACCCAGAGTTCTCACTTAAGGCACAAATCACCAGGCTCAAATTATCATACTTTGCACACATTATGCAAAGACCTAGCTCTCTGGAGAAGTATATAATGCTAGGAAAGTTGAAAGGAAAGAGAAGAAAAGGACAACCAGCAGCAAAGTGGATGGACTCAGTTACAGTGGCACCACTGGAAGACAGATTGTCCTGGAGAAAATCTATCTATGTGGTTGCTAAAAGTCAACAACAACTTGATGGCACATAATCAACCAATCAATCTTACTATCTATTAATCACAGTTATGACAAAATTATGAATTAATACTGAAGTCTTTGAATGAATATGAAATCAATCTATTAGAAACAAGAAAGCTACACGTTACTCTAGAAAAGAAAATACTTATAAAAATGTCCTGGCATGTGTAAGTCACTGATTTAGTGTCCTTTTAGTATGCATTTCTTGAAACTTATCAAAAAAATGAGTGAGCAAAATAAAAAGAAGTGGAAGAACAACCAAAATCTAAGCATAATTTGGGGGTTAGAGCAATACAATTTTGTAGCATAGTTCCATTAACAGATACATACTACAATCTGTGTGAATCATGAAAAATATCATACTTTAGTTTTTAAATAATAATTTCAACATAGTTTCAACATACTTGTTTGCTATTTTTGTCTGACATATTGCACTGTCTGAAAAGAGTCTATAAATATTTCTGACTATTTTGTAACTTTTCAATTAGTCAGGTATTATCCTGTCAATATTTTCATTTTTTAAAAAAATCCAGTGAACCAACACAGCTGCAAACACAGCTGCAAGCATTTTATAAGTAAATTTTATAAATAGAACAAAGTTTTATTTTCTGATTTTCATCCAGTGAAATATCTTAAATTATTTCCCCATCTTGCAGATAGATACTCATAAGATAATCTAGCTAGTTTAACTGTTTTTGCCCTAGTGAATAAAAGCAAAGCTGTATGGCTTTGTATATGGAAATCAGTTGGTGTCATTTTTGTAAAACTTGCTTATAAGATAAATGGAGGCACTTCATCCTTCTTTTCCAAAAAATAGATAATTTTATTTTCTTCTAAAAACTATGTTTCGCTGGAAAATGTTTCAGAAACATTTGAAGGATAGACATTTTGAATTTGGTAGGTACATTCTGGCTGCTCTCACAAAATGGCTAACATGAGAGGACTTGCTAGCTTGGATCTGCCATGTCTCAACTCATGAAGTTTACTTTTATGAGGGTGGGCAGAGGGGCACAGTTCTAAACAAAGCCTGGGGCTGGAATCATCAACCATTTTTGTTTTCCAAGAATATCAGTGTTTAGGCCTAAGTTATCTTTCAGTGCTTAGAATGTTTTTGCATGACAGACTAATTTGCTACTCTGCCAAATTAGTGGCACTAGGGACCCCACCATTGGACCCCCTCATTCTGCACAGATCTTTAACCTTGGTCCATGATTTCTGTAAATCTAAGCACATCATCAAAATCTGATGAATGAGTTTACAAAAATGACATCAACTGATTTCAGTATATAAAGTCAGTAGGGCAAGGATAGCTAAACTAGACAGGATATCTTCTGATATAATGATGCAGCTCTGCAGAATGTCTTCGACCCTGCCTGCTGATAGAAATCAAAACCATCACCCACTTTCTCCTGTATTGTTCTTTTTTACTTACTATGGCACTTCCCTCTCTTGCCACCCTATCACGAAAACTTTGAAGACAAATAAAGTAGCAATATACAATCTGCTTCTGGACTTTGGAAATATGCTAGATATTAATCTTAATAATTGGCAAGCTAAATGATTCATCCTTTCATTCTTGCTCAGTGATGGAACTGGCTACTGAAAATAGACTCTTTGTAAGTAAAGAATAAGAAACCTGACCATCTTGTTGGCCTCAGTGATCATCTCGGCATGGACACAACATAAAGTAACATTAGGCCACTGTTTTGTAAGTGTCAAATAGGGACAGTGGATTGAAAGCAAGTTAGATATGTCAAAACCCATGATAAACTGAAAAATGCTTTCCTTTTTGGTCCTTTTTTTGAACAGGTTTTGTGAGTTAGATTGGGTGTTGAGTAAAAAGACCATCTGTTGTAGGGGTTTATATCAGGATTACATAGAAAATTCAGGTTTTGTGCCAAAAGTAGCAGACTTCAAATGGTGATTCCCCCCACCCCCATGAAGGTAGTTATGGTCACACGTGCATATATAAGAAAACAGGAATGTAGCTGTCTGAAAGCACAGTGTTATTAAAAGAATGCCATGTCTAAGTGTAGTAAGGTCCTCTTAGATATACCCTTGTCTCACTGTCTTTGCTGAGCTTGTTCCTCTGTTCCTTGTTCACTAGTCAAAGGTCAGCAACTGAGTTGCTCACAATACGTTTAGCAAAACTTGGTAAATATTATTATATCTGCATCGACTGGAGCTAGAAATGGCATTTGAGGGTCAAAGGTTGCTTGTTAAACAAATAGTTATGCCCCTTCACATAGCTTATTTAGCTTGTTCCTAGACAAGTGCTAAATTGTTCAGATTCAGAGAAACCTATTCATAAATAGGACAAGGAGTTGGATAGGAAACTAATCTAGATTTCCAACAAATTGTGTCTGCTGAATCTCAGCACACATTATGGGAATTCTTTCTTTCTCCAGCAAAAAAGAAGGGCCAAATGAGAATTCTTTCCTGTAGAATCTGATGACTTAATATTTGTGGACACTGTTATACCAGGTCAGAATATTTGTCCATCAAGACCAGGGTTTCCACTTTGGCAGCAGATCTCTATGGCCTCAGACAAAGAAAGAGCTTTCACAGTACTTGCTACCTGATTCTTTTAATTGGAAAAAGCAGGGTTTCTGCAGGCAAATTCTTTACCAATGAGCTGTGGTGCTTCCCCTGGAATACCCAGATCCTTCTAATAGACTATTAATTTCCACAGTCTGCTATGAATGATGCTACCTGTGATAACTAGTTTAGAATGGTGGGGAATAATGCCTTAGATTTATTTTAGTCCCAGGTTTCAGTCCCATCTTTAAACATGGATGCCCTAAGCAACTAGCTGTATTGCCTTTTAGTTGGACCAGTAACACAGCTCTTTGTCACTTCAGCTTTTTTAATATTCTGTCTAGCCAGAAAGAAGTAAAAGAAGGGGAAGAAAAAATATAATTCAAGGAACTGAACAGGTCGTATCAGTTGAGTTTCCGAGCTTATAATCAGGGCTAGCAATACAGCAGAAAAGATTGGCAAGCCCAGATGCTGTCTTTGGTAAATTTTCCAACATTGCCCATGCCACACATGGGGTGAGAGATGTACCTCCGCCAGCCTAACCTATATGTCTGCTTATCCTGGCAGTTACTTAACTCCATCATGCCTAATAACCAGTTACAGACTAATCAAAATTTTCTCTAATCCCTTTTCCACACTGTTTAACCCAGAGGATGTCACAATCGCTTATGGCAGAGAGTTTCATAAATTAACAAAGGATCTTTTGAAGAAGTATTTACTTTGGTCTATCCTTAAAATCTCTTCCTTAGAGCTTGGAAGGTCTTGAGTTCTAGTATTTTCAAAAAAGTCAGGGGGAGTGATTTGTATAGCACAGATGATATTGCACTCATTGATTGGAGTTTCACTAAAAGCAGAATACATATTTTAAACACACCACATAAAATGAACAAATAAAACAGAAATAGCTCTATGTTCAATGTGATTATAAATAGAATTTTAAAAATAGTAAAACAGAGCTTGCTGCATTCAAAGAAATTGAGTCATATTGGTCAATTAATGGCAAATGTATTACATGCAATAGATCTGAATGTTCTGAAAAATTTGTTAAAATATAGCCTTTATCAAAGGGACAGTGCAGCAAAATATGAGCCATATTCCAGATTGTTCCTTCATCACAAGGACAGAGTTTTAATATATAAGGGACGGTGGAGTGTTTCTGGATTTCTTCTCAAGAACTGCTTTTAAGATTATCCCCGGGAACAAGGGTAATCATCTAAGTAATCATCTAATAATATCATCATCATCATCATCATCATCATCATCATCATCTAAGTAATCATCCTTACTCCCATATGTAAGATTTTTCAGAGAGAATGAAGGTGTCATTCTCAAGGTCATATACTGGTATTCAGGCACAACTCAGCTGTCACACAGAACTTACTTAACCCATGACAGCTTCTCCATTAACTTTTGGCACTGTGATATGTATACACTCAAAAATAGACATATAAATGCTTAACATTATTACCACTTTTATTATCATGCCATATACTTTCTACTGAAAATGACTCTTGGAATCCTTGATGAGAAGGAAAAATCAGTTGAACCAATGCATGTCAGGTTTCTAGAAGCATGATAGGGGTTAAGAAACTTATGATATAGCCTAACCTGGATGAGGAAAAGTACATAGAAATGTTTTTGCAGTCTTATGAAGATTATCAGACAACCTAGAAAGCCTCAAAGCATCCTTTAAATCTCAGGAAAAAATGCTCTTAAAAGTTACCATGGGAACAACCAATTAAATGATCCAATTAAAAAAAGTCAACTATCTACACCTAACTATCAGAACAAATAAACAATAAAAATTGAACCATAAATAAGCTGAAGTCCAAAATTAGCCAGGAAGTGGTGGTAGGGAATGAAGAAACAAAAAAATATAACATTCTAGCTTTCAGAAAACCTCAGAGAAATGAAGTAAAAACACAAGGGTCAAAACATATCCTTTGAAAATAAACATATCACATAATGCAGACGATCAAACCCTCTGCGTCATTTGGAAAGCACGTGAGCACCACATGCCAGAGGAACAGCAGTTCTCTAGCACCAAATCTATAGATGGAAAGGGCACCTGCTGTCTCTGTGAATCTACTATATGACAAATTCAGAGAAGAGGGTCTATCACTGGCTATTCAACAGAACTTCCAGGTTAGAATGCATGGAAATGCTAGTTGTAGGAGACTAACTTCAAGAAGAGAAGGTTACTGTATTTATTCCCTGCTTATGGACTCCCCAAAAACTTTGTGTGAACCACTGTTGGAAAAAGATGGAATGGAAGATAGGGTCTTCCAGAAGGAATCTTCTAATATTTATTACCTGCCATTCTGTGGCATATTCTGTGGCATATGACATTTCAGAATTTGATATGACTTCATACATTGACCTAACTAATACTGATTTAACAATAAACTGGACTGCAGTTTTCAAGGACTCATTCTATGATGGGAAAATAGCACACTGTAGTTTCTTAGTCAAAATAACTCTAAGGGTTTATTTGTTCATGGATGAAGGATTCTCCAAAGACTGCTAAGTTTTACTACAGGTACAGAACTGGATTTCTGTGACTGGCAGAAAATCAGGGTCAGACCAATCCAATCCCAGATTTGTGGGGGTGGGATTTCCTTCCTTTTTTAAGAATTTGTTCCAGCTGTGGTATTAGCATATTCTTGGGTTCAATTCTTTGTGTTTGACACTGGCTTTTAGCTTCAGCTTTCTGAGGGTTTTTTTGGGGGGGGCATTTTGTGGGGAAGTTGGGTCCTTTAAAAAGGGACCTGGCAAAGGTTAAAGTATTCTTTTTACCTTTAATACCCTCCAGTCTGTCCCCTTCTCCCCCAAATGTACAAACAGAACTATTTTCTAGGGCTCAAAATGGGGTGCCAGAGGAATACATGTGGCCTATGCAGTACAAGTCATTGAACTCTGACCTAGCATGATGAATAGAGGGATCATTTAACATTCAAGTTAGTTTAAGGATGTAGCTAAGTAAGTTTTGCCCAAATCACATACAGTATGTCTTCTTGGAAACACTGAAATACAGTCACAACATATGAAATGTTCCTGTGGTAAGTATTAAGAGGATCTGTAGAGTGGCATCTATACTGCTAGTTATGGTGATAATAATAATGTTTGTGATAATTAGTAATAATCAATCCCTTAGGCTAACTCCCATTCTTTAACAATATATTAGCATGGCAGGTTAAATCTTGGACTGGATTTTAATTTGGAAACAAGTAACCATTTTTTCAGATGAGTGATCTTGGTAAGCGAAACAACTCTCAAATAAAAGTTCCCAGCAAAAATAAAAGTATTAATTTCAAAGGTTGATATACACAGCAGCATGCAAATATGCAAAAGGTCAACTGAACTGAACATAGTCCTTTGATTGATCTGAATGAGTTCTGGAGTATGTCCTTTCACCATTATAGCACAGATAATGTACAGTACCTATATCCACTGTGAATTGGTGAGAGATATAGCATACAGTATGTCTCCCAGGTATATATTTGGAATGGTGGTAAACAAACACTGGAGGAGTTTTATGATCTGCCCTCTAGCTGTTGCTCATAATGCTGTCCAGATCTTCTTTCTTTTCTGTTTAGCTTCATGCTAGGATATCATATTCTATGCTATCAGGTGTCCTGTATTTTATCCACCTTTGTATCATGTTAGTGTTTCCATTTTGGTACATTCTTATAACATCCAAAATTTCAGATCAAGATTTTCCCAGAGCTATAATATTATGGACAGCTTCCTATTTATGTGAAATCATGCAGGCCTTCTCATCACCTGTTCTCATTCACATAGTATCACGGTGAGACCTTCAGAAGCTGTACCTATGGAAAACTCATTGGGAAAAAACCAAATGATTTCTTAATGGTGCATTTTATCGTTGTGTGCCTTCTGTTTTTTGTCTGAGAGGTTTTCAAGGGAGAACAGGGAACTGAAGGACATAGTCCAACTTATGGCTTGTTTTGATTTTATTCATTTATTTATTTGTGTTCCTTATTCAGTGGAGGAGCAAGGGCAGCAGAGAACTGGAAAGGAAGAACTTCTCTGTTCATAAATGATAATTACTGTTGCTCTGTTTGTGGTCCCCTTTATGCTTTTCCAGGGGCAACATACATTTTGAAAATATTGTTAAAATCATTTTTAACACCTATAAAAGAAATCACAATTTGGCCAAATAAATCAATCTAAATATGAATGTATATAACTATCTTACAAAAGTTGGGCTGATATATATATATGTGTGTGTGTGTATACATACATACACATACATACATACATGCATGCATACATGCATACATACACATACATACATATACACACACATAGAGTACATACACACAGACACACAGACACACATATAGAGAGAGATTTTACATATATGAGTGAGAGAAAAATATATGAGAAAACTTACTGTTTTCTAAAAAAGCAAAAATATTAGTATAACATCAAATCTAAGGCCCTAAATTAAGTCTGACAAGCTGCCTCCTTCTCTTCTTCCTTCTCCTCCTCCTGTTATATGCTTAATGGTATATACCATTCAAAACAAGGAACATGTTTCTATTTGCTTTTGGCATGTGTAAAATGTTCGGCATTCTTACGATTTCATTTCCTTGTATTTATGGCTTTTGTAAATAGTGATGTAACAGACAAACCTGTTCTTGTCTCTTGGCAACCACAATCCAGCACTGGTTTTTTTAAAGTTGATTCTCTGTGTGACAGCATCAAAGAATACTATGTGTATACACATTGCTAGCTTTTGTGCCACATATTTCTATAGCAGTACTAACATATAGTTAAGATTACTATTATTTTTATGTGAGAGATTAGAAACCGTGTCCATTTACCCATGGAGCATTTGAGCTTGATTTCCTTTCATTAAAGTGGTTTCAGCCTAAGTGTCCCAGAGGATCAATGCTTGTGCTTTTAATTAAATCTACCTGGATCTGTCCCAAAAGTATTATACCACTTTCTGTTTTTGTATGAGATAGTTACAAAGATGTTGGCTACAGTTCAACTAAAATTAGTCATAATTAAGTCCCCTTGAAATAATTGGGAAAAATTAGTCATGACTTATTTAAGACTAGAATTTTGATGAATGGAATCCAGTTCTTATTTTACCTAGAGTAAACAGATTGAAACGAATGGTTGCACAGATATCAGTAGGTTTAGTCTGTTTGATTACATTGTATTTACAATTGTATTGTATTCAATTAATGATATTTAAGAAACTTCACTTGAAGCAGTTCCTGTGTTTCTCAAAATCAAGAAGTATGTTTCACCCAAAGCCAAAGGCTGAGAAGGCTGTGACTTATTATTTTCATTTACATCTTCTGAACTTTGTATCTGGTGCCGTGTCCAGCAGAAAGTTCTTCATGCTAAATATTACAGATTAGAATTAGTAGGCATCCGATGGGACCATGACTAAGTAAAAGCCACCTTCCTCCCAAACTGTCTAACCTTGCTACAATCAATCAATAAATCAAAATGTATTTACGGCCCAAGACCAAACATAGTAAAGACCAGTATACAGTATAGTATAAAAGAAAAATTTAAAAATTGCAAGAAAATCCTAAAACATTTAGCAGCTAACAGTTAATAGCATGGAGGAGGAACAAGATGGTTTCTAACAACTATAGCTATTGATAAAAAATATGCAACCTTCTTAGAGTTTTCTGAAGAATGGTCACCCAGGAGAAGAGTAGCAGCCCTCCTGGTCACAACAGTAATTAGAATTATTAACAATTGGAAGTATTAAACTTGATAACCATTGGGTGTACAGTGGACATTTTAATAGCACATATGAGAAAGATCCTACTTCCAAGCCTGAACAGAAACAAGTTTGGCTTTCATGTGGGATGCTTATAGAACTAATGGTTGTTGCCCTAATAGGTAGCACCCCAATTTGGACCAAAGTAAATAGTCTCCTATATGGACCATATAAGATATTATCTAGGGACAGATCAGGGAGGAGTGATTGTGAAGGGATGGGACACTTTGTCATTTTGAATATCTAGATCCCAAATCCTCTGCTTTAGTTCAGCCAGGGTTTAATCATGTCCCGAAGCAGGTAGTGCTGACAAAGTAAGATAGCAATATGTTGTTTCTTTTCCCCCCTCCAAGATAGTATGGCATAGCCATGAGTCTTCTCACCTCTGACTCCAAACTTTAAAATACATATTTCTTTTATATTTCCTAACTTTTAACTCATTTTTTTTTAACTTACAGTTTTCTCTTTTGTAACTTTTAACTCATTTTTTGTTTTTTTATTTTCAGTTTTAACTCCAAACTTTTATCTTGTTGACTAGTGTGTGTCTGGCTTTGTTTGGTTTTCTTTTATCTGAGTATTTTTGTTTTTAATTTTAATGGGGAGGAGAAAGAAGTGGCTTGCACAAGCTCTGGGTGTATAAGCCCAAGAAATTCCTTGAAGCAGCTAAGAATTGATGATCTGGAGCCTGAACCTGACAACCTTGCTACTTTACTTCTTGTTACTGCTGCCTTTTCCCTTGACCAGATGAAGCAACCCTAAGCATGTTAAATGTTGCTGACCTATGGGGTGAATAGTTACAGAGCAATTCAAGCACTCAGTCATGATTGGGAAACATATGGAATTATTGGGAAGACCTCCAGCTATGTTTTCAAATGTTAGTTTGAGAGGGAAGGCATTGGTCTACCCCACAGAACTAACTTTTCACTGAACCAAACAGAGATGACATACAAACAGCTTTGGAATACTCAGGAGTATCCAAATGATTCTTTTCCCTTACCCAGACAACAGGGAATAATCAGGAAAAGCACAAGAACTTTAGAGGATAGTAGAATATTGGTCAAGATATTGATAGAAGAAGGTGCAATAGGATGTAGCAAAAAAACTAAATAACTGTATAATAAAGATTTCTGAAAAGGATCCAATCCTGAAATATTAGAATCTGTAACCTTGATCCAGCACTGTGACATATCAACCGTGTAAGCTATACATAAATGGAAGATGAGTGCAACTGATTATTATGTGGAAATAATATTCGGAATTATATAACATATGAAATTTCAGAGCCGATGCAGAATCATTGTCATAATTTGCCATTTTGTATACTATTTCACAGACTGTAGCCTTTGCTTGAAGAGTGATCCAAAATAGTCCTCTTTTTTAAAGTATTTCTTCTCTGTCAAGTCCACATCTGGTTTAAAGGAAAAAAAATATTTAAGTGCAGAAAGTGGGCCTTCAAGTTGCCCATCAGCATTTAGCACCTGGAAAGCAGACTGAACAGGCTCACCAATTTATTTGCAAACTTGCACTTAAGTATATACATTCCTTCATTCAGATTTAATTGTGTATAATCAGAGGGCATACAAAAGAAAAACACTGAATTAATAACAAGTAAAAAATGTAAACAGCCTGAATAAAACAGTTTCATAATTTTTAGCAGTGAATGGAAAATATGCTGTCAGATATGAATCACAGGGGCACTGATCACAGAATAGAAATATCCTGCTGTGCTTTATTTGAATCTAATTTCAGAATATTTGTTTGAGGCATGTGTAAAATAGACTGAGAAGTGAGAGGTGCACAATTATTTTTGATATGGACATATCCATACATAGCTACTACTCTGATTCCAGTGTTTCCAGCTATTTCCCCTCTATATTTGCTGAAGGCATTATGTGCAAACATACCAGCATTACCATAAAAACGAGAGTGATTCAAACTAAGGCTGTAAATTGACTCATCTCTGAGTTTTGAAACTAGAGCAAATGAGGGCAGTTTTTGCTTCTGCTTTCAGTTATGTGGGGCTTAGTTTTATAGAACACCTCAGTGGGAAGGGAAGGGAAGGGAAGGGAAGGGAAGGGAAGGGAAGGGAAGGGAAGGGAAGGGAAGGGAAGGGAAGGGAAGGGAAGGGAAGGGAAGGGGAATTTTGGAGTTAGAGGTGGACAGTTCAGCCTTATGATTAGACTACCATTAATTGGCCAGGTGCAATTGTGGGGGAGGGGGAGATAAATCAAAAGATAAAATAAGTTTTGCGGATGACTTAAGAATTTCTTTTTTAAAAAAACTTCTGCTTCTCTACTGCATTAAAGAAGGGGTACCATTATTTTTTTGTACTATCTCTTCCCTTTGCAAAATAATCTATCAATTTGCATTTGACATTTTCATTATTGATAGGCTCACTATAGGATATACTGTATGTTCCTTCCATTCTGTATCAAATAATAACATTATGGGTCCTTTTTTTTCATAAAGTGAGAATTTAAAAGAGCCAGGTTAGAAAGCCTCAGTATTAGGCCTGAGCAAAGCGACAGAGATTCATTTCACTGAAGTGATTTGGGCAAGGGAGGCAATCTGATTTGCTTCACTAGAGTGAAGTCACCCAATTTGCCTTGATGGAGGACCTTCAGCTCACCCAGAAATGGGGTAAAGCTATTCTAAGCCTTATCCCCAGGCACTGGCTGATGTGCTTCCAGACTGGGCTCCTTCAGGAGTGTTCTCAGAAACCATTGACATTGGAAGCATTTCAACAAGTGCCTATGGACAGGGCTATTTTTATCCAATCCACCCACACCCAGTGCTAGCCAACTTTAGAAAATGCTCCTGGATCCTCAATAACTACTAGTCAACCACTAGTCAGAGAGAAAGCTAACAGCTGCATTCTTCTCCATGATTAGGTACACAGAAAGTCTTCCAGCCTGGAAGGCTTCAGCAAACACTCCTGAAGTTACAGAGCCTGGAAATACTTAGGCCATTGCTGTCTGCCTCCGTCTCTCCCAGGTGGTTGGGCATAAGCTTTGGAGTCCCCTCATATGGGCAAGAGACTTCAGCTAAACCAACTTCCTTTTGCGCCATGAGATTCCCCACAGCCTGTCCTAAAGTCATCCTGAAAACGTGTCAGCCAGGGCTACAGGAGAAGCTCCTCTTGATTTTCTCCCACAATGCTCACCAAAGAATAGCCCTCTTCCCCACATGGGCTCAGTAGGAGAAGGTTTCAGTCCAAAACAGACTGAAGTGAAGCAACCTAGTTGCTTTACTTTCCTGTCAGTAGTGAGGGGATCAGGTTTGTTTTGCAAAGCAGCTTCAAAGGAGTGCTTCATTCAAAGCTTCATCAAATCAAAGCACTCCTTCAAAGTTCCACATAGCTGTACTAATACTTTGCATCAGTGCCTATGAAATTTGGCTTAATGGCATCCTATTTCTCTTGTAACCTCAGCCTATTGTGCAGAAAATAAAAAAGTAACATCTCTGGACACTTCAAAACAACAACAACAACCAGATTTTAAAGTAATATACTTTGGAAGCCCCATACTAATGTCTATTAAATTGGCAAGTTTTTCCTTTTATGATATTCTAATCTTCCTATAAATAAGTTAAATCCATTTAATTAATTTCTGCCATGTTAGATGATGGGAGAATTGGGTTCCACTTTTCCTGATATATATCCTATAATCCAGTCCCCCACGTTTTGACCCCAAGCGGTTGGGTTACTTTCAGAGCTAAGAGTGACTTGAGTTATCCTTGAACCACATCCTCAGCACCAAAGTGACATCAAGAGAAGTGTAAGTAATGCAGGAGAAAATATTTTATTCCACAATGTCACTAACAGAAATGTTAAAATGTAAAGGGACAGGAAGCCACTTGGTTTAAATTTAACAGAGGGCACCTTCATGTCCAATCATTTCATTATCAAACCAGAGAAGGATTAAACCACAAAAGTCTCTGGTCAATGTTTCAGGCAGCCAACTTGGGCCCAAACTGTCCCTGTTTTAAAGATCAAACGCAAAGAAAAAAAACCTATGGAGGCAACAAAAATGTAAAAGCAGGCTTTCTCTAAAGCCTGCCTGTTTTTCACATAAAATAGTTTTAAAACTCCCCAAGCTGCAGTTTATTAAGAAAATACCTTGTGTACAATTTTTAAGCCAAATCACGAAGGCTGATAGGTTCATAACTCTTGGATATCTGAAAAAGTTCCTTTTTTAAAGAACAGTACTGTTATCTTGTAATAGCAGCCTGAAAGAAAGGACCTGTCAAAGTTATAATTATAATTTATACCCTACTTTTTTTAACCTAGTAGTCACTTAAAAGCCTAGCAAAGATTGGAGCCTACCAACTGTGGTCAAAGTCTTGATTTCATCAGGATTCTCCAGCTTCCTGGCCTCTATCCAGTCCCCCCTACTCCCCCTCCCCCACTGTTTGTACCCTTCTGCACTGATTTTCTCTGTTGGGAGTTAGGGGTAGAAAACTGTAGTAGTTTTGATCCCATCTGCAGGGCCAAGTTCCTAGGATAGCATTCTTGGCTTGTGACAATTAAAGGATGGGTTTTCACAAGGTCCTTCATTTCATCAGAGCTGTCAGGTTATTGGGAAGGGAGGTTGCTCAGGTCAAGGATAATGCTTTGTCTACTTTGGGAAAGAATGTGGAGAATGCAGATATTTTCCTGCCTCCAAGGTGGGTGATAAACTTAAAGCTAGATTTGGATGGGCTAGAGGAAAATGTGGGAAATATGCTAGAGAGTTCTCTATTGTCAGTTGCAGTAACATAAACCTTAGCTGTGTTCGGCAATTAAAACAATTGATTGACTTTAACAGTGAAGAGCTCTCAGTATATACACAGATTCAACTGTTTTATGTGAGAGTGCTGTTCAAGATGGATGTGAACCTCCTGGGAAAGGTTATTAGAACGTCTGGAGTCAAGTTTCCTTTGCACACTGATAAAGCCCCACTCTACTTCTCTGTATATCAGCAGATGCTGTGCAGGTTCAGAATCCATATCTCGCTGCAGCAGTGGGCTTGATGAAGGTCAGTAACCTGGATTTCAGTCCTGATAAGACTTTGTGGTTTCGACTGATTACGTCCTCACTTGAAGGAGCAGGTGCATCACCTGAGGGTGCTCATAGAGCCATCACTATCCATGGAGACAGAAGTGATCTCCTTAGCAAAGAATCAGCTGGTTTGCCATTTACAGCAGTACCTAGACAAGAATTGACTGATCACAGTGGTCATTGTGCAACTTCAGGACTGAAGTTATTGCTATACACTTCATGGGAAGTTATTTTTCAGCTTGGCTCAGAAACCTCAGCTAGTAAAAACTGCTGCAGACAGGTTCTAAAGGAAGCAATTTACTGGGAACATATTGCTCCATTTCTAAAGGAATAATGCTCATTCCAGAGAGGCTGGGTGAATTATATACTTATCTGGTCATTAATATCTAGTGGGAATGGCCTCTTGAGGTGCCAAATTTGCTAGGGATGTTGACCTAAGAGAAGGCATTCTCAGCATAAATATCTAGTTTGTAGACTTCTCTCCTTGTTCAATTGTGGTAATGCCAAGCCTTGTGAACTTCTGGCTCCTGATTAAGATTTATCTATTCGCCCAGGTTGTTTATTTAATTTGTGTTCCTTTTTTTGTTTTTCTTGCTGGTGTTTTCGATATACAGTACCATCCTGTGTTATGGGATCTTAAGCTATTTTATTATTTTAGAGATGGAGGTACTATTAGAAGTATTTTATAATGTAAAATATTATAGTTGTTATTGCAAGCCTTTTTTATATGTTGAATCCCAACAAAGCAAATATATAAAATGTCATTGGATTAAAGATTTCCTTTATTTTGGACCCATTCATATGACAAGAAGTAGCATAGTATATTCATCACTGTCAGTTCAGGCCCAGCTGTCCTCAGTATGTAAGATAGCGGCATTGGCATCAAACCATGATGCTGCCAAAATGAAGGCATAGTGAGAAATAGTCATGCAAATTCTGCAATTTGTGCACTTGTAGCATGATGCAAATAGGTAAACTGTGGCGGTGGTGGGATTACATTGTCCAGTATGTACTGCTGTTTGCACACACACAAACAAATCTCACATGTAGATGCTTCTGGCTAGGAACCAGTAATATGGTTAGGGACAGATCTGTCCCTGTTCCAAAGAAAGAAATGGGCCATTGAGGTTCAGACATTGGTAACCATAAGAATGGATTTTGTAATGCACTGTATGTGGGCTGCTTTTGGAACTGGCATGGGAGCTACAACTAATGTAGCCAACAGCCAGGTTATCAACCAGGAAGCATAATGGAGCTAAATGAATTGCACTGGTTTTCATATTATTCATTGAGTCAGGTTTAATGGGGTAATCATAGTGTACAGCTCTCCTAAGTGACTTGGGACCATTTTCCCTTTCCAGTTACACCAGACTTCCAGGATAAATGGTTTCAGGGAAGTCCAGCTTTCTGATGTCACTGCTTTTGACTCATTCCTTAGCAATAGTTCAGAAATGGGCATTCTCATACTGTCAGAGATGACACTTGTACTGTCCAACAACCTCCTTCTGCAGAACCCACGTCCCAATATCAATTTGTTTATGGTGTCTTAAAGAAAAAAAAATCGGTGTCCCCAGCCTCCCCACTCCCAGCATTTGTCATTTACATTCATTCTTTTTAACATGCAATATTTCTGTACTGTTCTGATCCATTTCAGAACTGTTACAATGAGAAGAAGCAAAGCTGCAATCTGAAGTATCTTACAGTTCACTTTCCTTATCCCTACTTTCCAAGAAATTGTTTGCACAAATCTATTTTGTGTCCTTTATTTTCTCTCTCTCCCCTGATTTATTTCCTCTTTTTATGGCCATCCCACATATCTTGACATTTTACTCAGGTAGATGGAACTGATTAAGACCAGAGAGGCAGGCTAGCAAATCAATACGTATAGGTAAGGAAAAATAATTTGGGGCACTGAGGACGAATAATGAAGAAATAACACTTCGATCTGAAGTTGAAAATTGCAATGTGTTAAGTGATCTGACATCTTTTTGATGCTGTAGGAAGAGCTGGCTTTTGAACAAGCATTTCCTGATAACTGAAGGTTACGCTTGTTTCATGTTTGTTTTCTTTGTGCTTTCACTGAATCTTATCTTGGCTCCTGATTTTGTCTATGTTTTAATGCTAGTTTTAATTATTATAGCTCTGCTGATTTTATGTTGCCATTTTTGGGTTGGAGATATGGACATACAGTGTGAGGCAGTGGTATATATAATTAAAAGCAGCCCATTTGAAACAAGAATATTCAGTCTTTATAAAATACAACGTACAAAACAACAACAAAACATAGATCAGTTTCTGCAGAGATGGTTAAAACAGCAGGATAGGGTCCAATAACTAAATAAGAATACTGAAATAAGGACTGCTCAGTTCAGCAGATTTAATTTAGTAGATCTGAATTACGTCAGGTCCAAAACAAGTCTTTAAAACCTGCTTGAAAAATTGCAACTGTAGGAAATTTCACAACATTGAGGCCATCAGTGATTTTCTAAAAAAGCAAAATCAATCCTGCAAAAATAACTCAAACTTGAAAACTTATTAAAAGATAGGAAATGGTTCCTTGTAGTTTGATATATGTGCTCTTTCTCTGCTTTTGATCTCCTTCCTTCCTTCCTTCCTTCCTTCCTTCCTTCCTTCCTTCCTTCCTTCCTTCCTTCCTTCCTTCCTTCCTTCCTTCCTTCCTTCCTTCCTTCCTTCCTTCCTTCCTCTTTCTCCCTGTTGTTCCAACTCTGTGTTTGTGTATGTCATTATTAGCTGCTGCTTCTTTCAGTCTCTTCCAGTAATAAACAGGATTGATGTTTCTAAGTTGTTGAAACTGAATGAATCTTTAAAAAGACATTCTTAATTTTAGCATTTGATACTTGGTTTTGCAATACTAGAATATGTGAAATCTCCACTGAAACCTTTTTGTGATGCAGAAGCTAAAGGAGACACAACAGCAGTATAATGATACATTATTATGTAATTTTGTCAAGTTTTATCAGTGACACTGGTTTTGTGGCCAAAATTCAATGCTATTATGGCAAATAAAAGCAGTTTTATCTCTGACATTTTTTGATCAATCTCCTCTGTGATTGTGCATTAATCTCAAGCCCTGTTGTGTCTAACACACCCTGATGCAGGGACATGATGGTGAACTTCACTGTGAAAGAAAACGCATGTCAATGGAGCAACTGAACATGAGTTGTCACAGTTGTCAAAGTGCCTCCTTGATGGCAATCAGAGCATTTTTCCTTGCAGTCTTGCTTATTTAGTCTAGTAGAATGCTAAAGCACATGCACAGACTAACTGGCGTCCTATTGCATTCCTCCAGGGTAAATAGTTTATCAGGACTGAAGCTGATTAAGTGTAAATGAGAGAAGTGTCAGGAGTCCAGGTAGCACAGTGGTGCGTGCTGCCTTTTCACCTCCAAAGCCTGGGGGTCGCATGCCAGTCTTCAGGCTCTTTTTTGGAGAATACTTAATGGACTTCCTTGTTTGGGAACATAGCTCTTTTTTAGGGATTAAAAAAAAAACAACCACAGACTTCTTCTTTTGACTGTATCGCTATACAGAGAATTGCAATGTGTGCTCTCATTAGAAGATAATTACAGCAATTGAAAGCTCCAGAGACAGCAAAGATCACTTAATCTGTGAAAACCAAATAATGAATCAGGGCGTATCCTCCCCATGAATGTTTATGCAGACATTAATGTGCAGTCAACTTATGAGAGCTGCACTATAGCATAAGTCAGCTTCACACTAGTGTTACGCTGGAGAAATCTCTGCCACAAGATTTGCACTGCTAAGTGCTAAATTGCTACCTGCAAGAAACAATAGGACCATGTCAGTTCTGGATCATCAGACATCACTTTCTTCTTTGTTTTAAAGTGTATGTCTGTGCTATATTCATTCCATGTTCTTCCAATCCACTTTATCCGGTGCTATAATTATTCCAATGAAAGGTGTAAACACAACCTGATGTTGACCTATCCCTTTGCAACATATAGCTGATTAAATAACAATACATTATTTCATTAGTTCTCCTCAGTGTGTGCGTATTTTTTTTTGCACATATTTTTGCATGCTTTGCCAAAATATTCACTTTTAACTTACCTTAAGCAGTATTATCTTGACCTCAATTACATATAGCTAAGAAGATGCTATCTTTTTGACTAAAGATTAAGCTTTGATTATGTAGGATAATCCATATGATTGAACTTAAAGGGAAGAAGACACCAGGAAAAGCAATAGCACCCCACCCAAAAGAAAATGGAAGAATATTCATATAGTCTAAGTCAATCTGCCCTCACCTGCTGTCTTCCAGCTGTTTTAGACAAACCTTCATAATCCCTCTATCAGCCTGATATTTGGCCAGATTGGGGAAGGATAACTTAAGAAATTTTGGGGAGAAATTTCTATTGCGCCCTGAAAATTACTTTCAATGTGATAAATGCAGTGGAGAATGTTAAATATATATTAATGTTACCTGGAAGTTTTGGAATGAGGTGAAGAAATCTTGGTGGTTGCAGGACAGCTGTAGTACCACCCTTGTTGTCCAGTAATTTTTTATGAGTAGTTACTATGTTTTGAGACATTGGATAGTTAATCAGATCTCATTCCTAATTTATTGAGGAAAAGAACAGCAAGTTCATACCTCATGCTTACATCTCAATCCCCAAATATCAGTTCTACCACATTCAGGAAGGACAGTCATTATTCCTTATTAACACCCTTTCCCTTTCCACAATCCTTCCTTAACTTCAACTTGCCTATCTGAAATTTGATGTTTCCCATCTGAGGGAAAAAATTATTTCTGCAAATTTAATTATGTCCCAGCACAAGCAGTCGTGGACTGCAAATTAAGTTTTTTAAAAAACCTTCTGTACAGATTTCTGTGAAATTAACATGCTTCATTCCCTCATAAAGATCTAGTTTTCCTACAAATTTCATATCATACTAGTGAAAGACAAACAGTTACAGACATGCTAGACTAACAGTTTTTGAATACTGTTATAACAATTTGGAAAAACATGGAAGGATACAAGCAACAGAATAAATTCTACAATAAAATCAATTTTTAATATCATAGGTGGGATGAATGTGCAAATTATTCTATAGTAATTCAACAGTTATTTCCTTCTTACTAAAAAATAGCACTGGGTGCTCAGATTTATTTCCAGATGGGATAGTTTTAGAAATGCAAAAGTTTCAAAATAGGTTGTATATTCATTCAGCGTTTGGTATAAATGCCCATGAATTTCAAAGTGCTGATAAACTTGTTTTTGTGAATGTAGTCAGTATTTGAGTGATTATGTGTTAGAGTGCTGTTTCTTAATGTTTCTCATGGCTACCTTGCTGTGGTTACTTTCTGCCTGAATGCAACGAACTTGCTATTGTTCTTGATGACAGAGAGTGATACAAGCCAAATTATTACAATACCATTCCTATCCTATTGTGTATACATGTTAACATATCTATAATATATCTTTAGAAGGCTATTGCTTTATTTGAGGCACAGATTTTGGTGGCTTTCACGTAAAACCTAATAGCTAGTAGGGAACGTGCTATTTGAATAGAAACGAATATTCCATGAATCTAGATGAGAAGGGGGAAAAAAAAGATAATAAACCCCTCATGTATCTTAAATTTCTAAAAGGCAACTGATTCCTGAGTCTGCATATACCTGGCCCATATGTGAATAGCCTGTAGAGGTAAAACAGTGCTTTGCACGGTAGGGTGCTAGACTTAAAAATCCAATTGTGTCTAGAAATCAATAAACCTCTTAACCAGTGTGTGGCTTATAAAATATATTAACTCAAGCTGCCCTGCCTAGATGGAGCATTGTCCAAAATGTAAAATAAAAATAGATCCAAGGCCTACTTCATCCTCCTGGAATCTGTCTTAAATGGCAACATGTTGCATCTGTTTATTCCTATGTGTGATATGCAGCGATGACAAGTCCAACAGCACAGGGAGTGGTTTTCTTCAGAAGGCCCAGAGTCAGAACTGTTTTGAGGTCTGGTCGTTGGCTGTGCTCGAATGTGGTAGTTTCTGCTGATATATCAATAGAATTGGCAAAGCAGCTAGCTACTCTCAAGCTGTCCAAGACCCTTGAGGGAAACTTAATCACCAGACTGTGTCTCTTCATTTCGTTTGCTTGTTTGTTCAAAAGCTGCCTTGAAAGATGGAGCTTTTCAGCAAACATGGAGTAAACAGTAATACACCAGGGCTGGATGTTGGCACAGGTTTTGTCCCAAAAGAACTTAAATCTCATGAGAACGTAAACTACCTGCCGCTACAATTCTTGAAATGACAAACATTTTCTGTATGACTGAATAGAACATTAAAAAATGAAGGAAAGACATGGGGATTTGGCAAGAGAATCTGCAATTTTGTACCAATGCTGCAGTTAAGAAAATACAGTAGTTACTCGGGCAAGGGCCGCTTTCATTCATGATTAATTGTCTAGCCATTCACTTGTATATGACTTCCAATTTAATCCTTTGATTTGTTGTGGTCATTACAGATTAAGACATTGGCTCAGAGATGGGAGAAGCTATAAATGAATTGTGGTTGGGAAAAACTGGCTAAGGATTAATTGTTGCATCTTACCTACTAAGGCTGTGCACATTTTTGAAGGAGTGCTTCAGCTTGACTAAGTTCTGAATGAAGTCTCCTCTCAAAATGGCTTTGCAAAGCAAGTATGATCATCCTGGATAGCCTTCTCAGGCAAGCTCTTTGCTTAGGCCACAGAAATCACATCACCTCCAGGACCTGAATCGCTCCATGAAAGCAAATCTATGTCACTTTGCACACCCTATTACCAACAAACAGGCAGTAGTGTGCTCATTTCACATTTGCAGTGTTTCTCACCAGAGATGGCTATACTACTACTCCCTTGGATGTTACTTTAGAGGTGAAGAAAGAAAATATACAGATCATTTGCACTGCCAATTTCCCCGTAATATCAGAAGTCACTTTGTTTGGGGGTGGGGGAGACATTGTAAAAATCTTGTGAAGTTATTTTATCTCTAACATTAGAAGAAAACTTAAAATTTTGCTTTGCAAATATACGTTTTCTAGGAATACATACATCTCTTCTGGCAATTTTGGTTCTCTATCAAAGTTGTTTCACTTGAGGGCAAAATTTTGATGGCAATTCTATGTTGAACAGAAATACTGTCTGAGCATTAATATATATCATCCTCATTCCAGCTGTCTCTAGCCCTACCAGGAAGTATACTGCTCATATTTGTTCCTTGTTATGTTTGTTTTTCCTTTTCCTTTTCCTTTTCCTTTTCCTTTTCCTTTTCCTTTTCCTTTTCCTTTTCCTTTTCCTTTTCCTTTTCCTTTTCCTTTCCCTTTCCCTTTCCCTTTTCCTTTCCCTTTCCCTTTCCCTTTTTTTTATTTAACTAAAAGTCATTCTGTTGAAATTTAGATGATAACTTGAAGGAAAAGGTTGGTTCCTTCAGGGGAGGAAGGGGACCAGTTTAAACCTTAATTGGGGATATAAATTCAAGTGCCCCTGCTTATATAAGGCCATTGCTTCCAGAAAACTGAGTGGAAAACAGCTTGGAACCTACAGCCTAAAACATTCCCAAACCACAAAATCCTATTGTGATTTAAAACTCAACCTTCTGCAAACTTCAGATTTCTTTTTCTGCTACTTTCCACGAAAAAAATAGGATTAAATCTAGATTTTTTTTTTTTAATGCAGAGTAAATAGACTCTATTTTTAATTCTGGCATTTTATTATTTCAGGCTACAAGTGGTCTCTCCCATTGTAATACTGTCTAATGCTAAATTAAGCCATTGGAGTTAAAAAACTTCTGTCTGTCGCTAAATAAACACTGGAAGTCTAGGCAGGAGGAGAATTCCTAGTTTGCTCTCTCACTCCTGCCCCCCCCCCCCAGTGTTCAGCTAACCTAGCTTACACTTTAGTAACATGATGTGCTAACTTCTGGCATGCCATATCGTGGAGAGGAGGGCGAGGAAATCCAGATCAAGTGTCTTCCTGCTGACATGAGTCAAAGAATGGCACTGTACATGAACTCTGAAGAGAGTGTGAAACCCACTTGGACATAATACAAAGAAATGCCACAGGCTGCACAGTAGTCAGTTGTCTTTGGAAGCATCTCAGCCGGATTAAGTCAGTGACCATGTGGGGTATACAAAATATCAACAGCCTTTCAGAACAAAAGCTTTTTTGGAGTGTGTCTTTGTCTAGACAGAGGGCATGCCATTACCAGGGGCAGTTTTAAATGCATGTGTGATATTTTAAACACCCTTCCCTGGCCTTTTATATTAGTGCTGTGTATTGTTGATACTCCAGCCTTGACCAGATTGAGCATCACTACAGCACTATAAAGGGTTTATCGGTGACTACTATCCCAGATCTTCCAGACTGCTGGTTTCATTGCAGAATTTAGTCAAATTGAACTTATAATGCTGTCATGCTAGAACAAAAATGGGCCACATTTTTCACCCCATGCCTGCTGAAATCTTAGAAGCAGTTGCAGAGGACCCACCACCTTAGATACCTGTATGTACAGACATCATTCACACACACTGAGTTGGATACCGTCTCAGTAGAATAGGATGGAAATCAAAGAAATAATAACAACTGGGGGAGAATATCCTCCACTGCAATGAAGTCCACTCTTTCTCTGCTGCTATAGAAGAAAAGGGAGCAGCAATCTTTTGTCCGCCTATTTTCCCAATTGCTATTACTGCTAAATGGGCAGAGAAAACGTTGCATCTTATAGAGCTACTCAGGCTGTGAGATGGTTGCTGCAACTCAAACAAGATTCATGGTCAATCACAGAGTTCTTTTACAAACAGATTGCTCTTAAGATTCCCAGCCCTATTAGCAACCCAACAGTTTGGCAGCCACATTGTGGTTTCCAGAAGCAAGATGGGAGGGGTCAGGAGAGAAGTGAATCATTGGGCCTATATTGGTTTGTAAAACTGGTTTTTGAGAATCAGATACATCTCGAGCTATGGATTGCCCACCATGTTTTGTGATATTATTACTTGCATAGTAGAAAACAGTATAGGTTTTGGTTTTATTTTCTTGCCGTTCTCTCTCTCTCTCTCTCGCTCTCTCTCTCTCTCTCTCAAAATACTGAAAATCACTGTGATTTTAAGAAGTTCCAAAGGAACATTAATTTTCTCTGCACATGCATAGGCTTTAAGGGAAAAATATTTAATAGAAGAATTGGAATAATATCTATAACTGAAACTTGCAAGTTGTCATTCTAATTACAAGCTAGAAATCTGACAAAGACTCCAGGGACGAAAGAGTGGCATATTCTAGGAATCAAATAAGTGGAAGCAAGAAAATTGGAAGCTGCCATGCCCACAATAATTGGGTTAAGTTTGGAACCTTGAGACAAAGTTTGGACAAATGTATTATTTATGTTATTTATGTAATCTCATGTTTAGGATTAACTGGTAATTGTACTTTAATTGCTTTCAACAAATCTTCCCCTTATAACAACATTATAATAACTATTTGCTGCCTTTTTAAGTTGCTCATTTTTAGAAATATAAATACTAAATTTACATTAGACTGTATGCACTGACTTTTCATCCTACTTCAAGTTATTTTGCATAGAGAGTTAGTTGAGCCAATAACATAGGAGACACTGAAGTCACCAAGTATAAAGAACAGCCAAGAAAACTTAATGGTAGCCAAGACTTCACATGATGGTATAAATGGACGGAAATGGCAAAGAAGAAGCTAAATTGGTTGAGTTGTTTGCATCACTTCTCATGTTGTAAATTATGCTGAGATGAAAATATATTTAAAAAACATGTTAATTGCTCAGCCTATTAAAAACTAGTTCAGAACATTAAAAACAGGTGTAGACAATTTCTTGCCTTATGCTGAGTGGTGCCTCTGTCCTTGCTTTATCCTTTAAACCTTTCCATTTCCATCAAAAGATGTCTGTTCTCAGTTCAATAAGACCCAAATGAGTGCATTTGAAGAAATGCCTTAGTGATGCTACCCAGACACACTCTGGCCTACATTAAGGCATTTGCAGGTACCTACGCTTTTTCAGGCCTGGCAAGATTTTTGGGATTCCCTCCCCTAAGAACTGTGTTAAACTCACTTCAGAGTTTTAAGTGAGTCCAAAATGTGTTTCTTTCTCTTTTATTGGCCAGGTCCTTGATGATCTGTTGCTAGGTTTACTGGCTTTTATTTTACTGCTGTTCTCATGATTGT
The DNA here is from genome assembly GCF_059951505.1 of Python bivittatus. Taxonomy (NCBI): domain Eukaryota; kingdom Metazoa; phylum Chordata; class Lepidosauria; order Squamata; family Pythonidae; genus Python; species Python bivittatus. The sequence continues at coordinate 51,811,743 of NW_028277088.1, forward strand.
ATTATATTTCTATGGGATTTATATCCCCTGCAAAATAGGTTTTAAAAACTGCAAATACGTAATCTCAGTTTTGGGGTTAAGGAAAAATGTAAGACATGAATAGATAACTATGTGGGTGGCTCTCTACAGCCAAATTAGAAATGTCTGTGGAATGCTGCTCACTTGTGTCAATCTCATCACTTGGATTTTAAAAAAAAATTCAGTATTTGATACTGCACCTCCCAAACAGAGCAAAGTATGCACGTGGCTGGAAGAAACAGATCAGGTTGTAAGGATGCCTCTCTATTGCTTCTCTAGGTACCTCCCCTGACATGAATCAAATGCCTGGTTGTGTTCTGGACCCTGAAGAGTTCTGGTTGTGAGGCTGCTATTGCTAAATATGGCCAGATGATTACAAAACTCTTCTCCCGATTCCAAGACTATTTGTGGATTGCATTCTTGGAACTGAAAAAAAGAGGATGATCTCTCGAGGGTGGGTTTTCATAACATCTGTATTTGTTATCTTCAGTTGACTCTCACCATGTGTGGGAAGGCTCATAGTAAACAGAAGTGACAACCAGAGGGAGGGCAAATGACATATTTTGAAGCCTGGTGTAAATATTCCTGGCTTCTAGAGGTTGCTGGTGACATAATGGCTGTCACTACATTCTGTCTTTAGAGACAAAAGTTAGAATAGTGCTGAGAAGTTCAGTGACTAGAGTGGAAGATGCATATATTTCAGTTATCCTCCAGAGCAATAAGAAGATTCATACAGCCCTGCCCCAATAGATCATATATAATGTATGCTTCTGTAAAACATGACAAACTGATTTGAAATGCATTAAAAGTAGTATTATATATTTTAGTCATGGAAAAAGACTTCATGTCAGTTTTTGGCTGGCTGTTTGAAAGGTGTCATATTGCTATTAGAGTTCAGCACTGTCTTAGGGAATTGTTTGTTGCTGTTTGTCAACCATTCACAGTTAAGTTCATGGGATCCACTACAGTATGTGCACTGAGACTTTAAATCCATATAGAATCAGAGTGTGAGGATGTGGTTTTTTTCAAAAATGATTAGGGTTCAATCAATTTGCAGGATCAGGCTTGGGCAATGGGAAGATTGAGGAAGGAGGTTGGTTGTGTACTTTTATGCACAAGGAAAGTGGTGGATGGATCTACTAGGCATTTGGTTGAGGAGGCATGAGGGTTTCGAAAATATCAGAAGTGTGATGCTTATCAATTTGAGAATCCTGCTTTAAACAGTTAGGAGAAGTGTAATCTGTCTGGATTTCTGAATGTCAAGGCTTTTTTATAGGTATAGGAACCAAGACAAAAGTGACAGCTATAGTGCTAATTACAATAAGGATATGTCTACTGTCAGACTGCAAGTCCTCTCCATATAACCGACCAGTCCATACCAAACAGGAAAGTGTATATATGTACTGTATAAAAGATTAAATTGTGTACCAAGGGTGGGGCTGGGAGGGCAGTCTGCCCTGGGGGTAGGCAATAAGGGAGTACATTGTCTGGTGACTTATAGAAGATAAGGAGACTATCTGGAGGGTCAGTGGCAGGTGTAGAGTTGGACTGCTGCTGCCATTGCACCAATCACCTGTTTAGTGGTCAGTGGCACGGTGTGATGCTGCAGCAAAGGAAGAGGGGGTGTTAAAAAAAGTGATCTGCTCTAGGTATCAAATATGCTAGGTACGCCACTGAAGAGATTAGAATATTTTACAATCCAGCTTAAGTCAGTTTTTCATTTGCTACTTGAGGGCTATTACTGGTTTGAATTACCACTGTACATTGAGTACATTGTCAAGGAAGGAAAAAGCATATTCCTTGAAGCATGTTTTTAATGCTTCTCCATAGAATAAAATGTGCTACCTTTCAACAGAAATCTCAATAGAAAGACAAAATAGACCTGACACAAGTGATCATAAGTCACATGAGTGGATCCGGAAAATCTGCATCTGAGCCTATAAACGGGGTAAGATCAATTTTTCAGATGTAGCCCTATGGCAAAGTTTTGCTTCTATGCAACTTAACAAGGATATTTAAGATCAGAGTGTTAATAGCCAATCTAGTGCCTGGAAGTTCAGAATTCTAGTAAATATATGCATGTGGGCATGTGACACATTTAATGAATCTAAATTGTCTATACATTAAACCAGTGTTGTCCAAACTTGGCCACTTTAAGATGAGTGGACTTCAACTCCCAGAATTCCCCATGCTGGCTGGGGAATTCTGGGAATTGAAGTCCACTCATCTTAAAGCGGCCAAGTTTGGACAACACTGCATTAAACCTTTTAAAGAAAAGACAAGATAAAACCATTAGCACCTTTTATTATCTTCCATGAATGAAATGTGGCCCTGTGATAAGCATCGTACTAAGGAGTAGTATCCAGTAAGGCTTCTAAATTTCACTGGCAAACATATTTGAATATAAAATATACTGCACAGATTCCAATAAACCTCTCTTAAATATGGAGCAGTAAACAAAACAGTGGAAAAGTAGCCTGCCAAGATGAAAATCTTGCAAACTGTAGGCATGCACATTTCCTCACAACAGTCTCTGGGTAGATGGCTTGTCTGGAGAAGTCTGCTGGTGTACCACTGATACTCACCTACTCATGATTTGTGAGCACAGCAGCTTGAGGAACATCCCTGCCAATATGGGGGTTATAGCAAAAACATCACCCAAATTACAATACCTTGGTCCATTTTATTCCTATTGACTAAATTGGGAAGAGTTATTCCTGAACCTCAAGCATGAAGACATAATTGCACCGTCTCCTTCAGTATATCAGCTGCTGCTTATGATGAATTCTAACTACTGATGCTGAAGTATGGAGACAATTGCCTAGAGGACAATAGAATGTTACATACATTGGTTTTCTTAACACCACTGTAAGCACAGCTTCTTGAACCTGCTTCCAAGCCCTGAACTGACCAGGGCTGCTGACATCTTGTTTGTTATACCATTAACAAGAATATTTTGATAACTGTATTGTTTTAATATATCCCAAAGGTGCTTTTTGGGGAGGGGGTGCCTTCAAGTCAGTCTTGACTCCTGGCAACTGTCTGGACAAGTCCCTGCAGTTTTCTTGGCAAGGTTTTTTAGAAGTGGTTTGCCATTTCCTCCTTCCTAGGGCTGGGAGAGAGTGACAGGTCACCCACTTGGCTTTGTGCCTAAGGAGAGATTATAATTCATGGTCTCCCAGTTTCTAGCCTGGGGCCTTAACCATTACACCAAACTGGCTCTCCCCAAAGATGCTAGAGTCTCTAAATGAATGGTAAAAGGCATAGTTTACTGTCATTCAGACTTTCATATGTTTGTATTGTCGAAGGCTTTCATGGCCGGCATACGATGACTGGTGTGGGTCTTCCGGGCTGTGTGGCCATGTTCTGGAAGTTTTGTTTCCTAATGTTTCGCCAGCACCTGTGACCAGCATCTTCAGAGTGCAGGAGCACAGACAGGAGCAGTTCTCTCTGTGCCCAGCTGCCCAGAAGACCCACACCAGTCATTTCATATGTTTCTTGCAATCTGATTGGCAAGATCAAATGTCTGGCTTCCTTGAACTAAGGAGCATTATATCTGAAAATGAAAAGGTGCTGAACTCTTATACATCCAAGACACTGATGGGTGAGGCAGCGGTATAGCACTTAATCTTCATATGATTCATAGATACTAGCATATCTAGAGATTTTGTGATACTCAGTGAAATGTCAAAAACCCAGAGATAAAGAAACAGCTAAAACAAGCAACAACCAAAAGCAAACATTAGGCCAGCCATGTGTTCTGTTGCTCAAATGCAATTTTAGGTGGCATTTGCAGTTTAAATGCATTTCCCAGGTGCAATTTGAACTGATTTTTACCTAACCTTCTGAGGGGGGAGGAAATAACTGCTTTCCCTCAATTCCATATAAACAAAATACATTGGCCCTTTCATCTGTTTCTTACTACTAGCAACCCTTTCAGGCTATTGGCTAACTTTGTAGCCAAAGAATTAGACAAAATTTTGAGGTGTTTCTTTATTTCTTCCTCATCCCTTGCTTTTTGTAAATTTTACCCTTTTACAAGTTCTGGAGAACTTGTGTCATTTTAACAGATTTTATTAAAAGTAGAATAACTGTGGTTTGGGATTTTATTTTTTTTTCTGATGGAAAAACATGGCTAGTTTGGTTTTTCCATAGAATTAAATCACTTGTTTAAAGGATAGGATAATAACATTCACAAACAAAACAATAGAAAAACTGCCATTTTTATACTGGAAACAGGAAGAGACAAATCCATCTATTTCCGTTTTTCTTAGATTTTCACCAGCTTAGAAACTCAACAGAAGTCTAGTACCTTTTCTCTATAATGTACCCCCCCCCCCGCCCACACACACACACACAGCCATTCTATCTACTTTTCTGAGGACAGGTACTTTTTGCAAGTTTGTTCCCCCAAAGATAGGAAGAATGGTCCTATAGCATAGTGATTATCTCTATCATTGTGCATAATTTTTCATTTTTGAGCTGTGAAATAATACATTTCTGAAAAGTACAGATTTTAGTGAAGAAGTGCAATCTGTGTCCTATATACTGTTTTAGAGTCATATAAAAAACTTTGACCAAATGTATTAATCACAGAGATTTGGCAGATTGTTTCCATCCATAAATGAATGCCTGTCACTCAGTGAAAATAATTTTGTTTAATACTATGCCTTTGGGCATATGCACTTGTACTTCAAATGATAAGAGATATGCTGTTATTATCTTACAAAAGGACTTCTCCCTTAAGCAAAGTTGTATTTGCATATTATTTAATTTATTCTGGACATCGTAATTGCATGTAAGGATCTGAAAAAATTACATATGGTAGATCTAGGCAGCCTATTTCATTTTATGGTTTGTCTAACAAAGATGTATGTGACTCAATTTTTCATTTGTGATATACTGTCCTGGTAATTTCTCAGTAATGAGACAGATAGGAAATCACAGTTGTGAAATATAGTCCCCTCAGGGAACATTTAACTTCATGTGAAATGTGAGACATTGTTGCTGGCTTATGGCAGTTTTGTCTCCCTGCTTTACATCTATATAGATAGATAACAAGAATTCTAAATGAAGTATACTTTAACATTCTCCACAAAACTAAAGCAGAAAAGTTTGTTTGGCTATGTATGTACATACGCTTGTCTGTACATATGTATTGCCCCAGACCAATAAAACACAAATACAATACTTAAAAGTGCAAGAATGTCATACTTGAAACATTTAATAATGAAAGGGAGGTACCAACTGCCTTCTGCAAATTATAACTATTGTTAAGAACGTGTCAAATTTTTGGTGGTTGCCCATGTTTGATCTTGTAGGAGGAAATGAGTAACCTCTTGGTCAGAGGGAAAACTAATATTTCTGACAATTGAGTTCATGAGTGCCACACACCACGATTAGAGTAGTACAATGGACAATTTAGCAATACATGGGTCATTCTTTTGACCTCTGTGTCTGAACTGCATTTATAGTATGGGATATTTACTGATTGTTCCATAAGAGGTACTATGCCAATCTGAGCCAAGGTGAAAAACCTCCAATGAGTAATATGTAAGATGTTATTACAGTACTTAGGTATTGTCCATGGGAAACCTGCAATTGTATCTTAGTGAAAGTGAGAGACCTTGGCCATATCATTTTGAAGATCTAAATTCCAAATCTTCTGTTTAAGTTCAACTAAGGCCTTAGCTGGGGCAAGTGATGACATAGCCAGGAGTGAGAAGTCACAATATGCCAAATCACAATCAATTTGCCTCCACAAGGATGAGATAAACCCATCTAATTGAGTAGACCAACTGAGTAGACCAACTGAGATGGCAAAGTCTCAGGCAGGCCCCAGAGAGATGCAGCCAAGTTCTAACCAAGTAAGGGATTTGAGGTTGAATTAAGAGCACAGAGTATAGCCTTCAGAAACTTGGATCAGATAGCTTCCAAGATAGAGGTATCCTTATATACACATAGCTGGGCACCATAGAGCAGCAAGCCTAAAACCTTAGTTGTATATAGTTTACTTGCTACAGGGACGTGTTTACCACCATAGAGGGTTTTGGAGCTCTAATGGAAAGCTCACTCAATTGATTATTCCAGTAGATAGAATGTTGAAAGTGGATGCCTAGAGATTTAAAGTCTGTAACCTGATCAGTTGGTATTGTATTAATTGCCCATTTAATAAGTGACTTAAAATGCTTTCTAGAGAAAAGTAAAACCTTATTTTTTAAATAAATTAATTTCAAGAAATTCCCTAGAATGATAGGATGCTAGTGCAGCAAGACATCTATGAAGGGTCACTTAAGTTACAGATAGGATGGCCACACCATCTGTATTACCTAGAGTAGAGCTGGGTTGATGGGCCAAAAAACTAGAGGTTTTCCTTGTGAAGGAATGCATGTACTACTTCTATGCAATCATATCAATGTAGTGCTGTAGCCAGCAGGCCTGTATGAGGTGGTTTTATTTCACCTCAGTGAAGAACTTTGTGCCACAAAGATGATGTGATTGTCTTCCTCTAGGCAAAGAAGCAGTGCAATTTGCCCCAGTGAATGTTTCATCTTGAACATAACTTATGTCTTTCACTTCTGTCCATCAGAAAAACAAGATGAGACTTCTGCCCAGAATACTCTTCTGGTTTTTGCATGTGACAGAAGACATTGAGGAGGGCCTGAAAAGCAAAGTAAAATGAAGCACCATGACCACTTCTCTTTGCTCTTTTAAGGAAAGCAGCCATAAAAAGATCAGATAGCTATAACAGCCAGAAAGAAGGCAAACAAGATTTATTCAAAACTAATTGGCCTACCAGTATGGATTAATATATATGAGTTATGAAGCAATATTAATTTTTGGTGCAGAGTGGGACCAATTACATGGAACATCAAGGTAAAACAACAAGGTCTGAAAACTCAGACAGGATCGAAAGGGAGTAGTAATTAAAGGGTCACAGAATTTAGCAGGTAGGACTAAATTAAATTAAAACTAAAATTTAGTTTGCAGGACCTCGGATAGCTCCAAAATTGCCTCATTCCGACAGTTGTGATCAAACTGAATTCCTTGTAATAATCTACAGCAGAAGTATGAACCAGCAAAGGTGGAGACCTAGGATTTCATTCACACCAGGCAAGAATGTTAGGGACACATGATAATCATTCATCCCTGTATATTAAAAAAATATTCACGCATCATGTTGTGATTTTTCCTGTGATGTACTCCTCAGCTAGAAAAAAAACCCACCTCAAGACACTCCTAGCACTTGCATCTTTCTCATTAAGTATGGCAAGGACTGAGTGAATCCTGGGAAACTGTCATCTCAAGGTTTTTAATCTCCTGTCAAGATACCACCCCTGTCCCTGCTCAGGTGGTAAGGTCTTTTAGAAGGGGGCTTTAGAGGCTCCATAATCCCTGCATAGGGATTTAGAATCTGAGTAATAGCTTCTGGGATATTTGAAGCAATTCCCCCTTCTCCCTCTCTATTGTTCAAGGATAGTATGTCACCAGCTGCCCTTTGAGAGAAGTGATGGTATTCACTATAAGTCATAATTAGTCTAAACAGTTAGAGGGACTTCTGATCCCATAGGACACATGCTCACAGGAATCTGCTTACTTCTTTTTTGATCAATTATTTGGAATGGCCATCCTCTTCAGCCAAGCATGCAGCTTCAGAGAAGCATACAAGGTATGGTAAGGGATTAAGGCTGGCTAGATAGGCTAGACACCTATCTAGCCAGCCAGATCAGCTTATTCAACCCTGTTGATCAATGGGAGCTGGATCACTGTTCTTTGTTGGTAAGTGTTGTGTATTTTAACATGCTTTTCACATCTTCACTATCCAGACGGGAAGTGGTTCAGAAGATGTTGGAGCTCTTGTCTCCTGGGTCTACAGCAGCACTAAGCAACTCTGTAGCTGGTGTCATTGAACTCCAGAATCTCCCAGGAATTTCTAAGCCCATGCTTTATCCATGGAGCTCCAAACCTCTTATACAATTATTGTAAAGTATTACTTCTGATACTTTATTTTCTTTTTTCTCAATAAAGTTTTCAATTTCAATTATGCTTCACAAAATGCTATCCCCATTCTATAGGCTTGGTCAGTTCATGCTGGAAATCTTCATTCTCTTGTTTTCTTCCCCCCACCATTGTGTGTACAGTCTTCAGTTGACTCATCTGTTAACTTCTCTGTTTCTTCTGCTCCCATGTTGGCTTACAAATCAATTAAATGTAGGGTGCCATTTGCATTTTAAATGTAGCCAGGCACTGTCTGCAAACTTGCTCCACTAATTCAACAAAAATTATCATGTCAAATTCGCTTGTAGCTGTGTAAATGTTGCTCATGATTGCTAATTGCTTATTACCTTGCTGAACGTCAATCTTTGCTGAGTAAGATCTTATGAACCTCTTTAACATTTTGGAAAACAATCTTTTCAATTACATGGAGCATTGGAGACTCCTTTTCCCCCTCAGGTTCAAAACATTTTTGTATCATATACTTGAACTTCTACATGTCAGAACAAGTAACCAGAAGGAGGCTTATTTTTTCCAAATATTACATACCTATAATAACAAGTAATTTTCTCTCCAAACAAAAATTAAATGATATGTAATTGAATTAGAAAAGACCTATAGGGATTTTCTCATTTTTCCTGCTGATTTAGCTTTCTGCCTTACACTGACTACAAAACTATATAACTTGGAGAGAGCAAATGGAACATTTTGTTGGAACAGAATGATTGTAATTCTAGAGAGAGACAGCCTATTTATTTATGCTACAAATAAAAACAATTAAAACTGACGAATTATATAGCACAACATTCTAAAGCATGTGCAATCTCCAATTTTGGACTGGTTGGCACGTTTGGAATTTTGGAACAAAATGTCTTCCATGGAGAGCTTGTTGTTGTTCAGTCGTTAAGTCGTGTCCGACTCTTTGTGCCCCCATGAACCATATCGCGCCAGGCCTTCCTGTCCTTCACTGTCTCCCTGAGTTTGCTCAGTTTCATGCTCATTGCTTCAGTGATGCTATCTAACCATCTCATCCTCTGCCGTCCTCTTCTCCTTTTGCCTTCAATCTTTCCCAGCATCAGGGTCTTTTCCAAAGTCTTCTCTTCGCATAAGGTGACCAAAGTATCTGAGCTTGAGCTTCATTATCAATCCTTCCAATGAGCAATCAGGATTGATTTCCTTTAAGATTGACTGGTTTGACCTCCTAGCAGTCCAGGGGACTCTTAAGAGTCTTCTCCAGCACCACAGTCCAAAGGCATCAATTCTTCGGCGCTCAGCCTTCTTTATGGTCCAGCTTTCACAGCCATACATTACTACTGGAAAAACCATAGCTTTGATTATGCAGATCTTTGTTGGCAAGGTGATGTCTCTGCTTTTTAATATGCTATCTAGGTTTGCCATAGCTTTCCTCCCAAGGAGCAAGCGTCTTTTAATTTCATGGCTGCAGTCTTTGTCTGCGGTGATCTTGGAGCCCAAATAAATGAAGTCTGTTACTGCTTCCATTTCTACTCCTTCTATTTGCCAGAAAGTGATGGGTCCAGATGCCATGATCTTAGTTGTTTAATGTTGAGTTTCAAGCCAGCTTTCACACTCTCCTCTTTCACCCTCATCAAGAGGCTCTTTAGTTCTTCTTCACTTTCTGCCATTAGGGTGGTATCATCTGCATATCTGAGGTTGTTGATATTTCTCCCTGCAATCTTAATTTCGGCTTGTGAGTCTTCCAGCCTGGCATTTCTCATGATGTATTCTGCATATAGGCTAAATAAGCAGGGTGACAGCATACAGCCTTGTCGTACTCCTTTCCCTATTTTGAACCAATCGGTTGTTCCATGACCGGTTCTAACTGTTGCTTCTTGGCCCGCATACAGATTTCTCAGGAGACAGGTAAGATGGTCTGGTACCCCCATCTCTTTAAGAATTTGCCACAGTTTGTTGTGATCCACACAATCCAAGGCTTTTGCATAGTCAATGAAGCAGAAGTAGATGTTTTTCTGGAACTCTCGTGCTTTCTCCATGATCCAGCGAATGTTGGCAATTTGATCTCTAGTTCCTCTGCCTCTTCAAAATCCAGCTTGTACATCTGGTAGTTCTCGGTTCACGTACTGCTGAAGCCTAGCTTGTAGGATTTTGAGCATAACCTTGCTAGCATGTGAAATGAGCACAATTGTGCGATAGTTTGAGCATTCTTTGGCATTGCCCTTCTTTAGAATTGGAACGTAAACTGACCTTTTCCAATCCCATGGCCACTGTTGCATTTTTCAAACTTGCTGGCATATTGAGTGCAGCACTTTAACAGCATCATCTTTTAGTATTTTAAATAACTCAGCTGGAATACTGTCATCTCCACTAGCTTTGTTGTTAGCAATGCTTCCTAAGGCCCACTTGACTTCACTCTCTAGGATGTCCGGCTCAAGGTCAGTGACCACACCAGCATGGACATCAGGGACATTAAGATCTTTCTTGTATAATTCTTCTGTGTATTCTTGCCACCTCTTCTTAATCTCTTCTGCTTCTTTTAGGTCCCTGCCTTTTTTGTCCTTTATCATGCCCATCTTTGCACTAAACGTTCCTTTGATATCTCCAATTTTCTTGAAGAGATCTCTAGTCTTCCCCATTCTATTGTTTTCCTCGATTTCTTTGCATTGTTCATTTAAGAAGGCCTTCTTATCTCTCCTTGCTATTCTCTGGAAATCTGCATTCAGTTGCTTATATCTTTCCCTTTCACCCTTGCTTTTCGCATTCCTTCTTTCCACAGCTATTTGTAAAGCCTCATCAGACACCCATTTTGCTTTCTTGCCTTTCTTTTTCTTTGGGATGGTTTTAGCTGCTGCCTCCTGTACAATGTTACGGACCTCCATCCATAGTTCTTCAGGCACTCTGTCTACCAAATCTAATCCCCTAAATCTATTCATCACCTTCACTGTGTACTCACAAGGAATATGATCTAAGTCATACCTGAGTGGTCTAGTGGTTTTCCCTACGTTCTTCAATTTAAGCCTAAATTTTGCAGTAAGAAGCTCATGATCTGAGCCACAGTCAGCTCCTGGTCTTGTTTTTGCTATCTGTATAGAGCTTCTCCATCTTTGGCTGCAAAGTATATAATCAATCTGGTTTCGGTATTGACCATCTGGTGATGTCCATGTGTAGAGTCGTCTCTTCTGTTGTTGGAAAAGAGTGTTTGTTGTGACCAGCTAGTTCTCTTGACAGAACTCTATTAGCCTTTGCCCTGCTTCATTTTGCACTCCAAGGCCAAACTTGCCTGTTATTCCAATTATTCCTTAACTTTCTACTTTAGCATTCCAATCCCCTATGATGAAAAGGACATCTTTTTTTGGTGCTAGTTCTAGAAGTTGTTGTAGGTCTTCATAGAACCGGTCAACTTCAGCTTCTTCGGCATCCGTGGTTGGGGCATAGACTTGGATTACTGTGATGTTGAATGGTTTGCCTTGGATTCGCACTGAGATCATTCTGTTGTTTTTGAGGTTGTACCCCATTACTGCCTTTCCCACTCTCTTATTGACTATGAGTGCTACTCCATTTCTTCTAAGGGTTTCTTGCCCACAGTAGTAGATATAATGGACACCTGAATTAAATTCACCCATTCCTGTCCATTTCAATTCGCTGATTCCCAAGATGTTGATGTTCAATCTTGTCATCTCATGTTTGACCACATCCAGCTTGCTTTTGTTCATAAATCTTACATTCCAGGTACCTATACAATATTGTTCTTTACAGCATCGGACCTTCTTTTCGCTTCCAGATTCATCCAGAGCTGAACGTCCTTTCGGCTTTGGCCCAGCCGCTTCACTCTTTCTGGAGCTACTTGGAATTGCCCTCCGCTCTTCCCCAGTAGCATATTGGACACCTTCCGACCTGAGGGGCTCATCTTCTGGCGTCATATCTTTTAGCCTTTTGACATTGTTCATGGGGTTTTCTTGGCAAGGATACTGGAGTGGCTTGCCATTTCCTTCTCCAGTGGACCATATTTTGTCAGAACTCTCTGTCATGACCTGTCCATCTTGGGTGGCCCTGCACAGTATAGCTTATGGATTCACTGAATTACACAAGCCCCTTTGCCACGACAAGGCAGTGATCGATCCATGAAGGGGATGGAGAGCTTGCCTACTAGCCAAATAGCTGCCAGGTTGGTCATGGCCAGTCACAACTATCCATGCAAATGGTGAGGGTACTACCCTGTCATCCTGTAGTCCCCCAGGTTGTTATATTCTTTCCCAATTCCTCTTTGCCTTTTTTTTCCTGGGCTCTGGGGATTTTTACTTTCTAAGAGCACCTAGGTGACCAGAAACATTCTTGGAAATAGATAATATTAGAGGCTGGTGCCTTACTTTGTCTAGCATGTCAGGTTCCAATTTAATTTTTAATTTAAAAATCAAAACAAAATTAAAGCAAATCACCTGGAGAGCAGGTTAGGTATGCACAAACAGGTATCTCCAGACCTATTGGTAGCCATGGGCACTGTATTATCTAAACCTATTTTAAAGGCCTCTTAGCACCCATATAAATAACTGAAATAACAAACACCTTTTTCTTTTGATTACAGATTCCTATTTCAGATATTCCAATTGCCATTTATTTTTCAATGCTTATTTGGAGGAGACATTCATTATATACTTCTCCACGCCTATCATAAAATCATTCCTAGCATGAATGGGAGAATGATTGAATACAATACAAACTAAGAGCACAAAATCCTGGGTCCAGTGCCTCTGTGAATGCTGGCCAAGAATTACAATGTAAGAGAGACATTTTACATATGGGAAATATGAAATGGACAAGTATGTTTCACTAGAATCAAAAGGGCCAATGGAGTTGTTGGCTAGATCAAGAAAAAGAAAATTTATAATAAGCTGTTTCCTGGAGGTAAGTGGTCATATGCTGAACTGTATGTGACTACCGATCCCTTACTTCAGTGCCGCAGGCTTGCCCAGTCCATCTTGGAACACTGTGGTGTCAAAGAAGGATTGATTATAGAGGTTCTGGAAGCTTTATGTAGAAGTTTTTGAAGGCTGGGGTTCCCTCTTCTTCAGAAGAACCATTGGACTACAGGATTTCAGTCTAAATGGCATGATTTTTCTGAGTTTAGGAAAAGGAAACACATAAGCTACTTGCACATTGGAAGAGATTTTCAATGTCAAGAAAATGCTCAGTTGGGGCCAAAATGTTTTGACATGCGAGTCTTCATTGCAGCAGGGTGTTTAGCCTGCAAAGTGCTTACGAAGCAAAATAGCCTGACTGATGTTATTCACCTAATTATGCAATACTTATACCTGCACATGCAGGTATACGTTTTCAGCACTGCCTGAAGCATAAATGCTATGTACCAGGTCATCTGGATTAATTTCAGTAGAAATGCACTATCACTGCAGTGCTGGTGTTTAGACTAGCCTGTCAGACAGAACTTTGGTCATTCTGCTCCTGTAAAGTGCCACCCTTATCAAGCTGTTGACAAACAATGATGCGATTATTGGTAATGAGTGGTTCATTTCTATTGCTTTCAGCCATTGGATATGACCCATTTAGTCACACTCTTCTATTCCATCAGCTCAGCGTTTCACCCGTGGGAGGACTTCCATTATGAGAGTGGGATCATCAACAGGAAATGTATACATTTCAGACATGACTGCCCTGGACACTGAAAAATGAGCTCAGAGTCACCCTAATGCTTCTTTGGGCAGCTACCTGGGCCCTAATACTCTGGAATAACTGCTCCAGTGTATTCTCTTTTTAGTCTTTTTTTTTAAATGCTACTCGGGCAAGAACACCATGTTTTGTCTTTACAGTCCCAGGGTTCAATTATTTTAAAATTGGAATCCAAAGCAGGTATCAGAGGATCAGAAGACACCTTAACCATGGAGCTTTACAAACCCAGTTTTTGTTCATATGCTGGGAAACTAATCCAGGAGAAGCCCTGCAGCAAGAGTTATGAGAATATAATGGAATCAGCCCTTTGTCCATAATCTTTACTAATTAAATTCTGTGATAGGGTACTGAACATTCTCTTTTATCTTCATTATCTCCTCCTCTCCTGATAATTACTAGAATACACATAATCCATAGCTGTGCTTCTCTCACTTCCTCTCATGTTAAAACATTAGAGCAGAAGAAATACCTCAAAGGATCAATTTATGACTGAAAACTCACATAGTCCAGCATCTTATTTCTCACAGCAGCCAACTGGAAGATAAGTCTCCCTAATATGGATGCTATGATGTTTGTAGTTATTATTTGCAGTTCTTAAAGTTTGCCAGTATGATCTAATTGGAAAGCAGTAATATAAATAATAGATAGTCCTCTCCTGCTGTTGTTATTTGGCATCTGATACAAAGCATGGTGTCTCTGGTCCTTCAAATCTTCCTTTACAGGGAGATTTGAAGATCGATGAGGAATGATTGTAAAATATTTTGAACATTTCAAATCCAATATGCTATTGTCAATATTTCTGTAAAAAGTGATGGGGTTCTCATGTTTCATCCAGATTTACAATTCCATGATATATTTTATTATCTAGAAAGTGACATGTACACAAATGTCACGTATGAATAGGCAATTGTTTAAATAAGAAAAAGAGCTAAAGAGGAAGTAGAACTTAGTCACCAGATGCTTTTGCCTACAGGAAACCATGCAGAAATGTAGACTACATACACATACAAACATGTTATCTGCTTACAAGCAATATAATTCCAAATTGGTCAACAGTTCCAAATTTTCAACTACCTAATTCTTCTGATAAATTACAATTTTTAAAGACACATTTCAGGTATAGAATGTTCACAAAGCTGAGGGGAAGAAAAGTTCACAGACATTTAATATTGGTATCCCAAGTATGCAACTCATATCCAGTCAAATCAATGACAGTTTTCGCAGTGACTTTCAGTGGGATGGAAATTTCTCCCAGAGTTTGTATTTAGAAATTTGAAAGCTATCTCCTTTTTAAATAAAAGTAAACATGTATTTTTAAAGCTTTAATCCTTTGCCCAAATTCAGGTGGGTAAAACAATGGGGATCATGCATCTCTAAAGGTTGGTTTTGTTCAAACTCATTCTTCTAACATGGTTCCGTCTCCTTCTACATCAGTTTGCAAATTCATTTTCTCGTACATTTCTCCATGAATTGTTGTGTGCACTGTTCTTAATGTGACTACTTCTGAAAGGTTTTAAAATTACTTTGAATATATTTCTATTTTTTTTTTCCAATATAGAGGTAGTCCCTGGGTTAAGAATGCCAGGTTTAAGGATGACCCATAGCTAAGAACAGAGCCTACTGTAGCAAAATCTGGGTTCAATACACAATCATTCGAGTTAAATGGACAATCATTGGAGTTCATTACACAAAACTACTTTAGACAGTATTATACAATAATACTGTTCTAGTTTATATACAAATTTGACTTAAGGATAGACCCTGGGAGCATAACTCGTTCTTAAACTGGGGACTACCTGTACTTATCTGTGTGCATATAATATGCTTATAAGCATAACTACAGTTGTGAGATGCATCACCAAATTCTGAAAATACTGGCTTTTGATGCCCCCATGCCTTCTACTTCATGAATAGTTTCAAGGTGAGCATTCTGGATAAGTCTGTATAAAAAACTGTCTAAATAAATTTCTCTTCCAGCTAAGAATGCAGAGGAGACAGATGTCCATATTCAGCTTATACTTCCAATGACCACAGGTACAAAGGCTCCTCAATTCTTCTTCACATTTTTCATGTAAAGGCCTGAAAGGATTTCTGATTCTAATTATGCAATTTCAGTGGAAAGGGGTATAAATGCAACAGCTATTACTCCATCTCTTCTTGTTCCCCAACAAGGCATTCAGAGTTTCTGATGCTGTTTCTGAAGCTGGAGTCGGGAAACAGCCAACATAATCAGTTGTCATTGATAGTTTCTAGTATTGATGAGTTGTATTGACAGCCATAAGTGATGAAATATAATTAAAGCAGAAACATTAAAGAACTGATTCTACATCAGTAGAAATATTTACATACAGAAGCTATTAGATTTTAATTTCCTGTTCAGTTTTTAGTTACAAAAACTACAAGAGAAAAAGCTTTTTAGACTTCGCTCTAAATTATGATACAGGTAGTCCTTGCTTAGCAATTGTTTGTTTAACGACAGTTTCAAGTTACAGCGGCCTTGGAAAAAGTGCTTTATGACCTGTACTCGTACTTACAACTATCGCAAACTGTTGTACCACCCCCTGCGGTCACATGATCATGATTTGTGACCTTTTTTTATGAAGGTTGTAAAGCGAATCACTGTGGTCGTTAAACGAATCACTGTAGTCATTAAACAAATTCCAGCAAAAAATGTCCATTGGGGAAGCTGGATTTGCTTAATGACCATGGTGATTTGCTTAACAACCACTGTGATTCACTTTATGGCCATCGTAAAAATTGTGGTAAAATGGGTCCAGTTACATGATGACTTGCTTAACAACCACCCTGCTTAACAACCAATTTTACAGTTCCTATTGTGGTCATTAAGCGAGGACTACCTGTAGATTCCTTTAAGTGAAAGTAGGCTAGTTTGGGTGAAGAAAAGGTAAGACATTTCCAGTGTAATCAGTACCATTTCTGGTTCAAACGTACCTTAGTCATAAACTGATTAGATAGCCATGGTTGAATTGCTACCTCTTGGTGGTGACTTCTTTCATGGCCTATAACACTGAAACTTCAACTTATACCTATTTAGCAACCATTCATATAAGAATTATAGAAAGAATCCCATTAAATACTTTTCCTTTCAGTGAGAAACATGAGCACAGCTTCCCTCCCTTTTACTCCAGAACCCATATGCAAGTTTCATAAATATTCCAAACAATCAAGATTACAATTAGACATTCTTTTTTCCCCCCTCCTACCCATTTTAGAATCCCACCCTTCCCTTTTCCCTTGATTTGATTTTTTTGCCCTTTCACCACCATTATTTCTTAGCAATTTAGGGCTTACTGCGTTATCATATCTCAGGGTCTTTTCAGATCAAACTGTGTTCAAGATTTTCTTGACGCTACAGAGATCTTCCCACTATGACAAGGCCAGCCAAAATTCCCTGAAATACATTGTTGAGGATGTAAAAGAATTTCAAAAGATAAATTCTTAAGCCCTGTCCTTTTTGCTTTAGTTTTTAGTTTTTCAAGGCAAGACACTTGGTTTCTTCTTCTTCTTTCACTAAATGTGCAAGCAAAGTAGCCTGGGTTTTGTGAGCAGTCTTAACTTTTAGGCTGTTTCAGATCTTAGCAAGGCAATGAATTGGGAGATGAAAAGGGTGCCATTTCATATGACAGCTTCAAAAAAGAACCTTTATTCTCCTTACAACACATCTTTATCTCTTCCTGAATTTGGTCAAGGGTATCCAGTTTAGAGCTTGGGTACACTAGTAGCAGACACCTGACTTTTCCAAGGACACAATGCTATGAAACCCAAAGGTGTGCTCTAAGTGTGGGTGTGATGTATCACAATTTGCTACAATTGCCACTCTTAGCTAATCTAGTAAAATATTCCTTTGTAGTAATCAGTGTTCTTTTCTTTTCTTTTCTCTTTTCTTTTCTTTTCTTTTCTTTTCTTTTCTTTTCTTTCACTTCACCTGCCTTCCCAATCTCATTGAAATAAATACACCTTATAAGGAACATATTATCAAAGTCCACTTTGGTGAAAGCAATGAAGTTGGCTTTGTTCAGCAAATATATGAAAAGACTCATTGTATTTCTAGAAGAGAGTACAATGTTTGTGCTAGAGATCTATAGTGATTGTAGAAGACTGTGTGTGTTTGTGTTTAAAAGGCTGACATCACTTCTCATTCAGCTTTGTTTACATTTTAAAAGTTAACAGTGAATCAGCAGCAATGGACATGCAAACTATTCATGTTTTCTAAAATACTAACATGGACTGAACATGAATATAGGATTTCTTTTGCTTACATATTTTTAGCAAAGTATTTTCCTGCTCATCTTCTTTTTTGCCTGCAGAACAGTGATTTACTATTTGGAAAAAAATGTGATTTTTTTTTTTAACTATTTGGAAAATAGATCTTTTAGCCTGAATAGAAGAAAGAAAAGAAAAGTAAAAAAGAAAAGAAATTATGTGACAGCCTAAGAAAAAGGGTAAAAAAAAAAAAAGCAGTATCTTATAGTTTCAAAATACTGAAATGGCAATTTTTAAAAGGATTGTGTGTGTGTGTGTGTGTGTGTGTGTAATAAAAGCACATGATAAGCATTGGTTCATACTAAGGTGAATCTACGTATCACCTGAAAAGTCCAGAGAAAAATTGTATCAAGCATAGAAATCTGCACCCTTCCCCAAGATACTAACATTGCCTGATATGTATTGGAGAATTGGGGAGAAAACAACCTTTGTATGTGTCTGTTGGTAATAGTCATGCAGGTTTTCTTTTTGAGCTGAGATGTGCAACTCTTTCTACACTGAGCATTTGAAAGATGTGGAAGAAGCCATACCCCAAAAAACAGTGGTTTGGATCTAGGACAAAAATCTAGTTTGATTTCATTTCCTTATATTTAAATATAGGTAATATGATTACTAGGGCTGTGGGTGCTTTGAAAATAATTTAGAAGAAGCACTTCATACCTTCCATGAATACAAGCACAGGACATCTCTGCTATTCACTTCCACAAAAGTCTGAGAAAAGTTGGGCTGCTTGCATGAAAAGCAAGAGAGGTCTGTATTTGCATGAGATCTGAAGCACTTCTTCCAAATAATTTTCTTATAAGTGTGCACAGCTCTAACAATTATTCTCTTGTCATGTATTTAACAACTTCCTTCTTGGTCACATTCAGCATTCCAATCTAGTAACATGTTTTGGAGGTTTCTCAAAACCACAACCAAGGCTTTTGGGAGGTATATCTAGCTTTGGAAGTTCAAGATGCACACTTCTGTTTTTGAAGTTCTTGCCTCAAGATTCAGAAGAAACAAAGAAAGCATGGAGGTTGGCTAAATCAAGACCACAACTTTAGGTAACACTTTCCAAGATTGCATCAGACACAATAAACTGTGGAGGGCGTTCAAATGAAACAGATTTGGCTTGCAACCACACCATGTCATAGGCAAACCAAATCCTGCTCCAATTTAATATGTCCAGTATTACACCCTTCAATCAAGAAACAACTTCCCAACCTATCCTCTCCCAAACTCTAATGTGTCTGAATTCTGAGTGTATGCTACTTTTTTCTTGCCCTGCTGTTGTGACCAATCTATTTACAGCAGCATTAACTATTCCAGTCTTCCATCAGCCATAAAGCCTAGCAGAGCTGTAGATAAAAATTCCTCCACTGGTCCAATGGGCAACCAGTTTCATTAAAGCTAAAGATGTTAGTTGTTATTGTATTATTATTAATGATAGTGGACTGAAGGACTAAGTTCAGACAATAAATGAAGGAACTTCAATTAATTAAAATATATAGACATATTAGAAACCCACCTCAAAGGCTTGTGAAAAAAGTCAATTTGTGTAAAGATTATTTGGCCAGGCTTCTTAAAGTGTTCTGATAGTTTGAGGTTACCCTGGTCTGTTTATCCCTGGCCTGATTTAACTTTATTGCAACATGTTAAAATGTTTTTTTGTATTATATTTGTGGATATTTGGAGATTTTGTTATACTAGGAGGGATGATAAGTTAAAAATTTGATAGAGAGGCAGACAAACAGGATCTCTGTAGAGATCTTCTGTGGCTGTAAACTACTTATGGTAATTTCCTTTCCATGGCAATGCTGCTTGTTGTAGAAAAGATGATGTACTCTGGGAAGTTACTGTGTCATTCTCCAGATCCTTGCAAGAAGCCCTTATATTTATACATTTCAGCTAATATGCTCACAGTAAAGTCCTAGGCATATATTCTCAGACAGAAGCTCCATGGAGATCATTGGCATTTATTGTTTGTTGTGTGTGGACCTGCAGCCTTAAAGTAACTTACTTCAGAAGCCAATCATATACTATCATTATATCTACCCGTCCCACCTGGTCAGGCAGGGAGGGTATGCTGCGGATCCTGTCGATGAAAGAATGTCGAAAGGTGGGGTCCAGAAAGAGAGCCTTTTCTGTCATGGCCCCCGCCCTATGGAATACTCTCCCCCCAGAGGTGAGGCAGGCCCCAACAATCTTGTCCTTCTGGAAAGCAGTCAAGACCTGGCTCTGCCAACTGGCATGGGGCGAAAAAAAGGGCAACCAACCCTGGGGGTGGCTAGCACCTTGAAGATGCTCCCATATGTTAACATCTTACTGACCATCAACATCTTGGAAGATATTACTTGTGTATGTTTGGGTTTTATTCTATTTTTACTGTATTTTATATTGTTTTATTGTATTTTAATATTTATTGCTGTTTTATTGTGAACCCCCCAGAGTCACTTTTTGTGAGATGGGCAGTATCTAAATTTGAAATATAAATTAAATAAATAAATAAATAAATATACTAAACATTATGATGTGTGCATCAGGTTTATCTCATATATAGGAAAATGCAATTTGATATGTTCCTTGAAAGTTATGTTCTTATTCATTTAATGCACATCACTGTTATCTAACTGGGTTAGATAACAGTGCTCTGTTTTCTTGAAATTTCCTTTATGTCCTGATGGCAGGAGCTGTAGTAAATTGTACAACCCTCAGCCACTTCAGAGAATTGGCTTGCACCACACTGGGGGGCAGGAGGAACTATAAGCATGGAAGAAGGAGTGCATGTATACCCCAGAAATAGTATGCTGATAAACAGGAGCCTTCAGGTCTGCTGGATGTTGCTTGGAGTTTCCTTAGCAAAGGAGTATGTGTTGATCTTCAAATAAAAATGTTTTTTAAGCTCATATAACTGAGGCTGAGAGTTTCCAGTATGAAAAGGTTTTTTTTTTCTTTTCTGTATATTGATGAATATTTTTTTAAAAGCAGGTTATAATTAGAATGGGATCTCCTTAGCATACTCCTCCCCTCATGTTCATCTCCACTTTCTGAAACACTTTCAAAGTTTCCATAATGTTACATTACCTGACACGGGGGGGAAAACCGGCTCTGCGTTATAAGTCCTCATTTCCAGGAAATTACTCTCAGCATCCACTTAGTTCAAGGACTGAGTGTGTTGAAATTTATCTGTTGACTTTCTTTGTTGCCAAAGCCTTTGCAAGCCATATGATTTACTGTACAATTTTAAATATTTCAAGTCAGCAAAAGAAACACTATTACATGGTAGACTACGGTGTTTGAATTTACAGTGCCCAAAGACCCAAACTAAGGAATGGGGGGAGGGGGGAGAGAAACAACAACAGCAGCAATAACAGAATAAGTAAAATACCTTTATACACATTGCCCTTTCTATATTTCTTTGGTTCTTTGCCTTTAGTTCTTTGCCTTTTCTTTGGTTCTTTGCCAAGGACTACAGAGAGTAACTGTTAGAATATCTGACAATACAGATTGGAGCATGACGTTTTTGTTCCACCAATGAGGGGCTTCTTCTTCTGCCTATATCATGTTTTGGGTCAGTCCAAGAAAATCAGACTGCTTAGATTTTTATTCACCTATCTACTCAAATGTACAGACTTAACTTTATTTAGTTACAGGCCATAACAATTGCCAAGGTAATTGTACGCAGCATACATCAGAAGCCAAAACAATCACAAAAACTAGGGTTAAAATGGTCATAAATAGCTGCACCCAGATGTCCAACCACTCAACCTCCTCATCCATTCTTGTGCATAAATGATTTGTAAGTCGGTCCATGAGTACTCGGAAAGATTCCTCCATCTTTGCAAAGAGGCGCAAAGATGTCCTCAGGCATGTGTTCAGACATGAAAAGGATTTACCTTCTGATGAGACCACTAACATTTTTTCTTATTTCTCAAACATCAAGGAATATATTGCATTAGATAATTAGACCTCTTTTGTTAAATCAGAGATAGGGTCGACCTGATGTTCAACCTTCAAATGGAGAATCATGTACGTATAGGAAATTTCATTCTGGCAACTCATTGCTCAAAATATTCTGTACTCGCTTTATTCCAATGCTTCTGGGGTAAGAAGAAAATACTGCTTTTAAGTCAAAGGATTTGAATTCTGGAGCACCTGGATATATGCTTCCTCTGCTGCATAATGTATGGATAATATGGATAATGCATATAGCAAAAATTGTGTGTGCCGAGCCAGGCAAATAAAAAAAGAAATGTAGTTGAAATTTCTACTCAACATGTATACATTAAAAAAAAAATCTATTTTTTTACATGCATGTACACAGTAAATATCCTGGTTTCATTTTCAGTTCCTTGCAGTTTTGAAATGCTCATATGGCCTACTAAAGCTAAACCAGAATGAACTTCATGAAAAAAAAAATCATGAAATAGAGCTATGTTAAATACAGATTTGGGGAAGCATGATGTCATTTCTAAGTCAGTGAAAAAATACAGCAACAAAATAACATTAGGTCAAATGTGAGGCATATGAATTTAGCATGAGTGTCTATTAACACATTGGTTCTCAGCTACTTTCTGGGTGGGATTATTATTTAAAGTAATTTCTCTTTTTCAGGGAGATATCAAGTATTAGATGGTGGGCAATGCTCTGTTTGGTGTTTAGTCATAGCTAAATTTAGTTTTCTTTCACCAATGATATATCAAAAATAATTTTTCAGCATAGCTATTGCTTTTCTCTAAAAGCCTCAAGAATGTGGTTCCTCTATGCTTTATAGAATTTTAGATACACGGAAAAGTGGAGGAGGAGGAGGAGGCTGTAAAGACCCAAGTTCTTTTATATCAGATTAACAGCTTAAAATATTTTGTCAGCAGGTGAGTCACAGGGAAGGTGTGCAGCACAAGGCTTGTAGAACAGCCATGAACTCATCTCCCCTCACGTATTCAAACCAGGTGCTCTCTGTGCAATTTGGGACACGCTCTGCATCTACCATTTATTCAAGAGGGACCTGAGTATATGTTGTGGTTACTGTGAGTTTGGGAAGGATTATAATGATGGTGGTGTGCTGCTGTTGATAATAATAATAATAATTAATTTTTATTTATATACCACCACCTCCCTCTCAAAGAATCAAGACAGGGCACAGTGCAATAAAAATATAGCACAGCAAACAAAATTAAAATAGTCCAAATCACATAACAATTGTAATCTCAAAAAAATAAAGATTCAGGACCAGGTTACATCCTCAAAATCAGGTGAACAGACATGCTAGCTGAAGTTCAACAGCATGCACCAACGAATTTGAAGAAAACTCCATAGCATGCTGAATGTATGAAACATGGGTATTGATTGTAAATCAACGTAAGGTGGTTCTGGGGTAGAACGAGGATATTTGGAGTTGGCTGTGGGGCATCCCACAGGGACGACTGAGGTGCCAGGTCTTGTTTTGGTTTTATGGTTTTATGTTCCATGATTTTATAGTTCTGGGTTTTATCGTTGTTGTGAGCCACCCAGAGTTGTGTTTTAAGATGGGCGGCCATATAAAACTTTTAAATAAATAAATAAAATAAAGAAGTAGATGGTGCTTTGATGCATATTCTGCCTGGAAATACAGTACTTATAATAAGTGGGAATCAACTAATCAATACAATGAAGAGCTGGCTTCATAAAACACAATTGTCCTTCCCCATCATCCACACAATAATGTGTGATCCAGGCCTACTGTACGTGACAGGTGATCACATCATTAACTATGTGCTGCAAAGGACATAACCATTGTTGACTATTCTTTGACTCCTGGAAAGGTATATAGAGCTGCAGCTATGTCAATGCCCATTAACCTACTCATTTAAAGAATTAAATAAGCTAATCATAGGCTCTTCCATTTTTGTATCTCACACTTTGCATCCCATTGTATTACTATGTGCTTTCACTTTTCTCAGCAAAAAGAACAAGGGATATGGGATGAATGTGAATTTTCCAGTGCTGGATGAATATTCCATGAGTTATAATTCATAATATCTGGAGGACATCAAGCTGGAGAAGGCTGCTGTAAAAGAATGCAGAATGAAGTCATATATCCTTAATTCTACAAAGAAAGGGAAAGCATAATAAAATAATTAATGAGTGTCAGGGCTGCAGATTTCCCTTCAGGACTCACCAATCAAGGTCAAAGAATCAGACCATAATAATTTAATAGGCACAATCTTTTCATAACATCCAACAACCAGTAGTTTTGCTGGAAAAGCATCATACAGTAATTATTTTACAGTTATGGAAACCCTATAATTTTCAGTCATTATAATTACAAATAGATTGCTTCAGATGTATAAACCCTATCATTACTCATTATACTTATAAACAGTTTTTTTAAAAAAATTATGTGACTTAGTGAAAACACTAGTAGCTATACACTTAGTTCATATAATCCATATATTGCAATAAAGAATTGATTCTGTATGTAAAGGACATCAGTGATAAACCATTTTTAAATTCCTCAGTCGCAGGGGACAGTGAATGGCAGGGCAGAGTATCTTATTTTTAGAGACAAAAAGGAAGAAGCCAAGAAAAGCCAAGATTTTATTTTTATATAGCATTGCACATCCAGATTTATGTTCGGAAGGAGTTGCCACCTTAAAAGTATTATTTTCTTCATGGGTTACATTGACCAAAATGAGACATCAAGTGAGAGTTAAGCAAAGCCTCGAACAAATACATTTAGCTTTGCTACTATGTTACTTTAAGACAACTTAGTATACAGCAGGATGGATGATGATAGATAGATAGATAGATAGATAGATAGATAGATAGATAGATAGATAGATAGATAGTAGAGAATATGATTATAGTCATAGAAGCAAGTCAAAGTTCTCTTCCAGAACAGCAGATGATAGTTCTTCGAAAAAATCAAGCAATGGGCATATCAGCTAAGAGATTTCAGAAATTGCAGTGTGGGGCTCCTCATTTCCCCAGTGTGGGTATCAGGAAGAAATGGATCATCACCAAGATTCCTAAATAGTATAATTTAAGGGGAGATTTGCTGAAGATATGAGAATAAATCAGAAGTGGATCTCACAGAGGGGGTCTCATTGAAACTGCAAAGTGAATGATGGCCCTGTGCCCATGATTTGGACTGCAGAACTTTTGCAGAACTTCAATAATCTGTCCACACAAAAAACGCTTAGTGAGAAAAACCAAGCAACTGATCAGTCCTGAAAACCGTACCATTTAAGAGTTAATATATGACTACAGGGACCAATTCAACTCCACTTCCCTGCTGTGCTTCCTGGGACTTTCCATATTAACTCAGCTGTTATGGATGGTAATGGAGCTCTGTGAAGGCCAAAGGACAGAAGAAGCAAAACATGTGCTTACAGGAACTTGCTATAGAGAGTAAGGGAGATGACCTTGAGGGAAATAGGCAAGAATTATTACATAAGGAAAGAAAGGTGAAACATTCCTTCAGCCCTGGAAAGCAAGATAGTATTCAGAAGAGACTTAAGCAGACTCTTTCCTGATTCTTTGTGGTATAAGAGAGAGGGGAGGTAAAGCACAATCAGCCTTGCAAGATTCTGTTAATATAGCCTATCTCAATAAAGTATAGTTCTAATATCTCTGTGGAGTCACTTTCCTGATCTGGTTTACCTCATAAGGCTGACACTTGGATAGATAAGTCTCTAAAGCACTCTCTTGCCCCGGAATGAGAAATCACTCCTAAAGGTGGATGAGCCAACTTGAACTGGTCCATGGCATAGAATGTGGAAGAGGTAGGAGCCTTGGGCAATTTCTAAATTTAAATTAATTTAATTAAATTGATTAAATTAAATGTCTATCCCATAGCCAACCACACAGTGGAGACTCATGATCGTTAACCTGGAAGAAGAAGATATTTTAATGGAATAGAATGGAATAGAACAAAACCTATCCAGACTTTAGGAAATGTGAAGGAATCTTGGTGTAGAATTTGGGAACAAAATCTACTGCCAGTATAGACCTACTTAGGACACATTTTGAATTTTGGATACTCTCACAAAATAGTGGCCATGGGGAATGGTGCTTGCTTATTCTCAGAACGTCTGCCAGAGATAAGTGTGACCATAGATGTCTGGTATAATCCACAAGAACTCGATTCATCATGTCAGTAACATGAATTATGCAATTTTCACCATCACATGATGACACGTTGAGGTACATGACACCACACACCCACATGGTGAGATTTCTTAATCTCACAATATCTTCCCACTTTCTACTGTTGGTTTAAAAATTTGCTGCTTTGAATACTCCCAATGCAAAATATGACTTTAAAGTGTCTGGAATTTAAATGTACATGGGTATGTTTAACTTTTTTCACTGAATCTGTTTGTCACCCAACAGCAAAATCGTCATATGCCTTCCTTCCTCTCTCTTGATTCCTCTGTGGGTTGTTTGAAGCAACATTTGTGAGTGGGGCAGTCATATACTTTGAATAGATAGATAAATAAATATAGATTTCTTTACTCAACACAGTGGTTTGTCATAGTGGCTTAATATAGGCATGTTGGTGTACCATCCACTTTTCTGCCTAACAACATCATCATCTAATGCCACTTCTAGGGATGTTATTGAGAAGCCTGACATTTACCATTCAGATTTACTGGGAACTTTTATCAACTTTTTATCAACATCAACATTGCCTTGTTTGGAGTGACTTGGGGCTTTATGATCATGTCACTATGTGTCAGTTTTAAATTACAAGCAGGTCATACATACATACATACATACATGTACTTGATGTCCAAGTCTTAATACTAAAGCTAGGCACTCTGATGTCCTGACTAACCTGTCCCCTTTCTATCCCACACATAGGAAACCATTTTTTCCAAAGAACACTTCTCTCAATATGTTATTGCACATTCCTGTCTGGCCCACTCCTAGCCAGCACAGGGCCTGTTGCTTTTACATTCCACAGTTCTTGTTATATTGGTGTTAAATGAGATAGCTGAAGCCAGATTATGGACTTGGCATCTCATCAAGTTGGTATCAGATTTGGTATACAGTTTCTTTCATTCTTTAAGAAGACTTACATGCCAAGTTTGTTTCACTGGTCACTGTTCTGCATGCAAATTTGGTAATTGGCGAGTCCAGCGTACAGTAAGATGTTGAATTGCAGTTGTCAATACTGATACAGCCCTCTAACAACTAGTAGTAGTAGTTATACTCATTATGCACTTACAACTAAGTACAGTACAATCATGGAAAAAATGTAATATATAAATCGTGAAAATAATAATATTAGATATTGTAATCAATGCATGAGATACTATGACAATTACATATTGCAATAATTATAAGAACATAAAATAAAATAAGACATTTGGGTATTCTGGGATTCATTCATCATTCTCATATCCTTCACAATGTATATATTCCTATCATTTAGGTCATGATCCAAATAAAGAATTGCAATATTAATTTTATTCCTTCAATGCATTCAACAAAACTGCAAGGAAGGGCAGATATGGTCTCCATAGGAATTTTGCCCTTTTCTTACAATTTACACCTGTTTGGTACATTGTCTGTGAATGGACTATAATATGAAAGAGAGGAATCCAGAAACACAGCATCACAACAAATGTGTGGTCATTTTGCAGTTTGAACCTAGCAAATCATAGACAGATTCCTTGCTTGCAACTACTATCCATTATGGGCAAACTTGACCGTAGACCCAAAAAAATTCAGTTGTCTGTTGATAATTGATCATTTCATGTTTCCAGTTTCAACATACTTAAAAGAGAAGCTGGGACTTATTTTTGGCTAAAAGAAATCATCTTGCTAATTTCATTAATCTGCCTCATGCTGGTTTATTGTGTTGTTATTGATGATCTATGTATGTTGTTACAGCATTTCATGTTGGATGATATTCCTCTTAAAATGAATTATTGCCACTTGAATACGTTCCTCCTTGCAAAGCTCCTTTTTCCTGAAAAAAATGCTTCCTTGCAAATACTGGCTAGACAAATAAGACTCGTGCAGCAGCCAAATGTTCAGAATAGCATTCCTTTCCCAGTTCCCATCATGTTCAGATATCCCTAAAGCTCCATTAATCATGCAACTGTTGATGTTGCACTATGGGACTGTGACACTTTCTTAGGGATGCTGCAAGACACCATGATTGGAATTCAAGAAAACTTGCCAGCAAATTGATTTCTTTGGCAGCTCTGTTAATTCTCTTAGATCTCTGAGGTATTTTAGATAAGATTTATTGTGGCACCTTTCTGAGTAGATCCAGAGGAGCAATTCCAAAAGGTGCTACAGGTAAAGAACAGCCCTGTCAGAAGGATCTTAATGAGTTCTTGTGTTCCAGTATTGTTTTATTGTGATTTTATTACTTTATTCTGATTTTATTTGTAAGCTGCCTTGATAAAATCTGCCCCCTTAAGGATGGGAATCACTGCAGTGGTTAGATTGGCTGATAGAAGCAGGAGAGACCTAGGTTCCAGTTCCTGATCAGCCATGAAGTTCTAGGTGACAGTCACTGTCTGTTAGCCAAATCTACCTCAAAGTATGTTGCAAGTAGATGGAAGAACACTATGAATCTAGTCTTGGATTCCAGAAAGAAATATGGCACATAAATGCAACAAATAACTGATAAGGAAATCAAATATTTCTTAGCTCCATAGCTACTATGCTTTGAAGTTCTGCAGGCTTCAGTTTGGGGGGAAATTTTTAAAACATGTACATCTACATGAAACTGATGAGTGAAATTATCTGGCAGTTAAAACTGGGTTCAGGTTAGGCTGAAGGAGTCAGGAGTTTGTAACAAACTAAATGCTGATTAATTAACATGCTCAGCAGAATGAAGATAACACTAGTGCACTGTTTGTGTAACTCTAACTGTGGAGTAATATTTTACTTTTCTAGATGGATTGTCCTCTCCAACCACATCATTACCCTCCAGGTATATGAAATTTGTGTTTCCAGAGTCCATCCCTTTGATAGCCAGACTTCATTTCAGAACCTTTGCTGATAAGGTATGTACAGTACTCAAAAATGCACGCCACAGTGTTTCAGATGGTGACTACCCAAGTTATAGTGCCAAGTGTATACACTCACGGATGGCTAGGTAGCAGATAAGGAGAGTTGCATAGAGGCCAGATGTGTAGACAGCTATGGAGATGACCTTAGAAAAGCTATCCAGAAGTCATTAAGATAACAGTTGCAGAAGCATGGGTTAAGCCCAGGGAGATGGAAAAGTATTAGAAAAAGATTCAGACTAGCTTCCTCTGATTCCCTGGTTTTTAAAAAGAAGGGAAAGGAAATCACAGGCATACTTGCAAGATTCTGTTACTATAGTTTATACCAATAAAGCATAGTTCTTGTCTTCCTGTGGAGTTAGTTTCCTGATCTAGTCTACCTTGTAGGGCTGACAAGATGATTGCAAGAAAAAATTGTGGCCCCCCAGAAACAAAAACAAACCACAAAAAAAAAAAATTAAAAAAATTGAAATGCCTGAGTGCTCTAAGAAATTCCTTGATCAGTACTGTAAAGCCTTTCCTCATCACACTAGTATTATCTGTCATCCCACAAAATAAAGCAGTGACCCAATATGCACATTGTGATTCTTCTTAATATTTGTCCTACTTGGTTACAAAGTCCACTTGTTTTTGTGCTGTGTTTGTCTAGTTTTTACAGTGAAGCTATCAATGCATGATGCTCAAGGAGGGGAGGGCTTGGTAATCAGCCATCTTGTCATAGTGACTGACACTGATTAGGGCTGAGAGGGAGTGACTTGCCCAAGGTCACCCAGCTGATTTTCAGGGAGGACTAGAACCTGGTCTCTCTGCTCCTTGTCCACCAACTTAACTACTACACTATGCCATCTCCCAAGTATACAACTTTCAAGCTGGAAATAAATGGGACACTTGGTGTAGAGCAGTGTTGTCCAAACTTGGCCACTTTAAGATGAGTGGACTTCAACTCCCAGAATTCCCCAGCCAGAATTCCCCATGCTGGCTGGGGAATTCTGGGAGTTGAAGTCCACTCATCTTAAAGTGGCCAAGTTTGGACAACACTGGTGTAGAGAAACTGAACAGTGGCCGTGTAGTGAGAAAACAGATCCCAGAAAAATCTCAAAGAGAAGACTGCCTGCAAAGACCAGGAAGCTTTATATAAATAGCACGTGTTGAAACAGTGGCAATAATGTGGCATGTTTCTCAGTTAAAAAAAAAAAAAGCAATCAACAATGGAATTTTCATTTTCACAGCACAGAATTCACATTGTAGACACTTCAATACTGGCCTGTTCATGCAGTCCCTTTTTACAGTTTGTATTCATGGGGTACATCAGTGCCGGAAAGACATTTATAGTAGGGCTTGTGACTGTGGTTTGGATTCAAAAGGGGAAAGGTGATTCAGAGGCCTCATGAGCATGCTCATAGGAGCGGTCAGCAACTCCTTAAACTAAATGCACCTTTTCCCAGACTGCAGTTGTGAACCGCAGCTGTGCAACCCAGGTAAAATCAAGCTGCTTTATGGAGTTGTAGACAGGTGCTACATCAGTGGCCCTGCGTGCTATGAAGCACCTTTTTCTTTTGAATCTGAAGCTCTACGAAGCCCTTATTCATAATATTTGTAGTTCAGTTTAATACAAAAGGAACCATTCCAGCAGTTTCAAGGACCCCCTTCATTCGTCTCTAAATTAATCTGAAAAATAAATACATTTTGCTGCTACTGGTGATTTTTGCATTTGACACATAGTTAAGCAAATCTGATCTATCATCCCTTAAATCCAAGAAGGGCTTCTCTATAAATCTCCTTACGTTGATCGAAGAAGTATTGATAATTGGTGGAATTAATGAAAATATATAAAAACTGGAACAAAGTTTTTAAACGAAGTAATTCAAATATGAGAGCTATGGAAATGGCTGCTATCTAACCCCATGTAAGTGAAATTATTTTGATTTGCCTAGACTTCATGGCTACAAATTTAAGGACGTTTCATGTCAGGATTGGCCATAGTCTGACTTCTGTAAAGAAAATTAATGTTCTTTATCCTGTTCTGGCAAAGGTTAAAAAAATATTGGTCAGACACTAAAATTTATTTTGAGCTAAAAAGCTTAAATGTGATATAGTAGCTTCATTACCAGTCAAAAGACAGAATAGGTTTGAGGTTCAGACGATTTGGAACAGAGGCCTAAAAGAATGATGTTGAACAGATTTCAGGTTTGAGGAATCTTCTTCAATTGCGTGACCAATAAACTACAGAGTCAAGCGCAAAATGGAGACCCAGTAGATAGAGCCAAATGCAACTTGATGAATCAGCAGGTAAACACACTTATCTATTGAAACCCATACAGTGGATTGCCCTGCATAAGAAATAGACATTGTTCCTTGAGATCCTACACTTCAAGTGCCAGTCCTTTGATTGTTGCTTATTTACTGCACATCACCCAGAAT
Organism: Python bivittatus; assembly: GCF_059951505.1. Taxonomy (NCBI): domain Eukaryota; kingdom Metazoa; phylum Chordata; class Lepidosauria; order Squamata; family Pythonidae; genus Python; species Python bivittatus. Next base: position 51,843,113 of record NW_028277088.1, read on the forward strand.
ATTACAAGATGGCATCAAAAAGAGGTATTTTATTCCTTATCTGAATTTTTCCAGCCCAGAAATGTAGCCCTTCAGTAGATCCCGATCTATTAACACTCCATTTTAAAGGCATCTATCTACAGTTCCCAGACAAGTCTTAGAGATGTGTGATTCCTTCACAGCCAGGATCTCTCTGGAAGGCTATGAATATGGCCAACCTACTGATAAATTATGCAGCAATGGCAGTGATGGGAAAAGGCTGAGGGAGTACTCATTCTATGCCATTCAGCTTCATGGAGACTTAGGGTGCTATCTCAAGCATTTTGGTATAAAGAAGTCACTTTCATACAGGCTTTAGAGGAACAAATATGGTCTTCCCTTCCTTACCTTCAATGTTTTTGCACAAACATTTTTTTTGTCAGGCTGAATTTGTTTAGATATTATGTGTCGTGTTTTAAAAATATAATGATTCTTCAGAAATAATGTGATTTTGGGGGAAAACTGGATCCATATGCATAATATCCAAACATCATGTGACAACTGGTGTTTATTCGTTGGTGGGTGAAAAGAGCATTTAGGAATTCTTTGAATTAAGAAGATAAATAGAGATGACAGAGACATTCATTTGGACTATGCATATCTTCTTCTGAATGTTGCAATTCATACAGACTATGCTACAAATAATGCACTATATACGCTATGTGTTAGGCAGAAATGCACATGAAATGCATATGCCAGCCCCTTTTGGACTTTTTGCAGGAAACAGAAAAAAATGAAATTATGATCTCTGGATTTTATGATTAGTAAAATTAAAACTAAGAGATTATAGAAAAAATGGATGTTAAGTTGTAATCTTAGAGTAAGAGTTTAATGTATGTTTTACTTATATCTGCTGTAAAAGAAGTCTGAAGTCATTCATTTTTTTTTGTATTTCTGTTTATTTTTCTGCATTTCTGCTTTCATTCTTTCTGTTTATTCTTTCTTTTCTTCTATTTTTTTCTTGATTATTAGTCCTTGTTAGTTTTTATCTTTCTGTTTTTAAAAAATTTAATAAAGTTATTGTAAAAAAAAAAAGAAAGAAATGCATATACCAGAAGAAATACAGATGAACATGTTTTGGAGAAAATATGTATGAGCATATTTAGAAGATGGGGAGTCTGTCATAGGTCTTATGGTAGCCTAATCAGTGGCACCAGTTGGGCCATTAGCAAATGGAAGTTCAGAGGCCAAAGCACGGTAGCCATGTAACCAAATCTCTCTACCCACTGCTGCTTGCTGCCTACTTTTTTTCCCCCTCCCTTTCCTTCTGGCCTCACCTAATGGGCAGCAGACAGCATGTGACACCCTCTTCCTATCTTTTAGATGCAGGGATAAATACTTAAGTCCATTCAGAAAAAAAAGTTGCAGCTGCAGTTGCAGTTGCAGATGGAATCTGGATTGCTAAAGTGCTCCCGGGGGTGGACAGAAGGCATTTTGCCCAGGATCTGCTCAGCTCTGGCAGCACCACTAAACAAAATATAATATTACTTAGGTGTGATATTGTAATTTCTAGGTACATGGATTTCAATGTTTGGAAAACCCAATGAAAAATGCTAGTTTACACTAACATGGACTCCCTGAAACCTCTTTGACTTGGCCTTATTTCTTCCTAGATAGGTACAGGCGGTATTCAATTTTGTGTTTCCTATGATGACATGTTACTGGTTTATTAATTATAATTATTTTATATGTGGAAAAAAAGAAATAGGGAAAAGTAACAACATTGATTCATATCATGGGCTTCCATCTCCTTGGCTTCAGGAATTTCTACTTTTTGGTTTCTGTGTGTTCTTTCCTACCATATTTCACTTGCACTTGTTCTGTGTTCTTCCTATGATCTATGTTCCAATGGAAAATACTATCTCATGTAAATAATATACACATGGCAGTCTATTATTTTGTGTGTTTATTAATCCCTGTGGAGCTTAGAACTTTCTTCTTGGTCTTAATGCAAAAGCCATACGCATGTTCCTGCACTGGAAAAAAAAATGTTCTTTTTGGCCCAAACACATCTCTTACAAAAACTGTACAAGAACACCCATGAATTATGTACCATTCTCAGCTGCTTTATCCAGATTTTTCTTAAAGGCTCGCCCCCTCCACTAGAATTTAAATGGAAGTAACTACACAGGCCATTTTGTGGCTCAGTAACATGAGTAAAGAAACCTGGTGATATATACATATATTTCATTCCACTTATTTTCACATTTCAAATAATATTGAAAATGTATAATAACAAAATATGCATGTATTTAACCCATGCTTTCTGCTCAATTGACTAGTATAGAGAAGAGAATAAAAGTAATCAACTGGAATTGACAGAAACTAAGCTGAGATGAAGTCTAAGCCAGGACTTGGCAGAGCTCAACAGGGCTCGATATGAGTGTGGGTTTATTGCTTTGACTTCCATTTTTTAATTCTTCATTCTTGGCCCCAGTCATTCAAGAATTATGCTCAGCACACTTCACATAGGTAAAAATTAGGCCCATAAAATGTAGAACTATTTATTTGTGCATACGTTACTATATTTTTTCAACAGAGGAAATGCAAAAATCATTATTCAGTTTGAAAGCTGGGTTGAAAACGACTTTCAGACCAAACTTCTTGTCCTTCTTAAACCAAATCACCTTGTGGTCTGCGTGGTACACTAAAGACATGATTTAGAATGCAGACTTTGAAATATAGTGAACTGTTGTGTCCATAATTGCTTCTTGGCAGTCTAGTAAAATTTTGGTTCTTAAGAGACCTTTGTTAGTCTTGCTATTACATTATTAAGTGTCTTTGTTGTTAGGAAGAAATCATTTAGAATTTGCAGGACAGTTTTCATTGTGAGATATAAGGTTGCAGCCTTAGAGCATCGATCACTTCTTTTTCCTGGTTAGGAGTTTCTAATGCATCTCTGCATAGAAATATGCATGTAGATGTGATTTTGTTTCCTGAAGGTTCAAACATCCACACTGTCAAGAAACAGTACAAGTGACATTACCATGGAATCTGTTTTTAGTAACAGTAAGATTCTCTTGGGAAATGCTTCTACAATCATTCTTCTTCCCTATAACTACATTTTCCTTCACTTCTGCCATCATCTCATACATTAGGTTTTGTTCTTTTCCTACAGCCCCACTTTACTGTGTGAAAATGTTTTCCATTCCTTCATGCAAACAGCCTCATGGTTAGTATTCTTCAGTGACCTTCCAAGCAAGGGGAATTTTCTGTTCTTTCTTCTTTCTCTTTGTTTCTAATTGGCTTGGTGAACACATCACAGAGGATGTTTACTTCAGAAGCAAAGCCTGACTTATGTCTAATAAGAACACAAAGGACAAGTCCTAGATTTTTAAGAGAGGCTAGAGAGCTTCAGAACCTCATCTCTGGCAGATGGATGTCTGTATTCCAACTGATTCCTGCATAGTATTCTACACTGATGAAAGGGATGTTTCCCTAGAAAACTCAATAATTCAAAGAAACCATACATCTATGTGTACAAAGGGCACTGACATGCATGCATCTGAGGCACTCCAAATTTATTGTTGTACCAGAGGTAATCTCTTCTAACAAACATGACATTATTTAGCTACACCCTGATTAATATTCCTGTCCTAAAATTCAAGCTAATATGACAGAGGTAGAGTACATTGTCTTCTTTCAAAGTAATAGTTATATCCTACATTTGGAATGCAAAGATTTTAGTAAAATAAGGGAATGCTTGGGATGATATTGGAAGTGTGGTGGCTGGGGCTGTTGAGTGTATGTGTACTTTTGTTTGTATGCAGACAATGCCATGTTGTTGGCTGCAAAGGATTTGCAACAAAGGTTAGATAGATGGTATGATGCAATGAACAGAAACATTAATTATTGCAATAGTCTTACAAGCCAAAATACTGTTACTTGCATTCCACCTGCTAAGTGGTATACACTTGAGATGGATACATAAATAGTATTAAGGAAAAAACTGACAAAGAAAGGAGGAAGGGAGGGAGGGAGGAAGGAAGGAAGGAAGGAAGAAAGGAAATGTGTGAGAAGGCAAGAATCATGATTGTATAGATATAGATATAGATATCAATGTAGATATAAATACAGAGATATATAGCGTGCCTTCGAGTCATTGTTGATTCCTGGTGACTACCTGGACAAGTCCCTACAGTTTTCTTGGAAAGACTTCAGAAGTGGTTTGCCATTGCCTCCTTTCCAGGGCTGAGAAAGAGTGACTGGCCCCAGGTCACCCAGCTGGCTTCATGCCTAACACAGAATTGGAATTCATGGTCTCCCAGTTTCTAGCCTGTTGCCTTAATCACTATGCCAGACTGGTTCTCTCATATCTGAATGGTGATGCTCAAAAAGTAAGTTTAAAGAAAAAAGGCAACGTATGAGTTCGTGTAGGAATGGGATGGAAAGAGTATGGTTTGCAAGGACAGAAAGATATGAAGAGGATAGTGAACAGTGTTGCTGTAAACTAGACTTAGCTACAGTGTATTTCCTTTATTTTTCTTACTTCATGGCTTTATTTTGCTTACTATTTTTTATTTCTTTGTATAATCCAACTTTATCAATGTTAGATTAGATTGTTTCTGAGGCACCTTAAGTAGACTATGATCTTGAAAACTAAGAAATTAGAGGATGCACCTGAAAATTAATATTTTCTTATAGCAGCATGTTCCAGTGGAAGAACAGTCATCTTCCAGGATTGTCTGTTTACCATTCCTGGTTTTCCCACTGAGAAATCCCATAATACTCTTTTGAAATTATTGAAAATCATAACATAAAAATAATAAAAATTAAACATGACAATAAGGGGATCCATAATAAGTAGAAATTAAATCTAACTTCAACCTTTCATTAAATCTGTACCATAGAGCAACATAATGTGTCATCTTCTTGAGTCTGAAAAGACTTTTCAACAATATTTCTATTACTTAAAAGCAGGAGTGTGCCTTTCTTTCCAGTTATGTAAGATTATTCTCTCTTTATAGCCCAAGCTCAATAAAGCCAAAAGTCTTCAAAAGAGGAAAATTTCCATATTTTAGGTACCCAATTCAACATCACAAAGAGATCCTTAAATATTTCTTCCCAAAATTGTGTTAACATGCATATTAATTTGAAACAAAGCTGTAACATAGGAAGACCAAGTCATATTAGTTAAAGAACCTTGCGTCAGTGACAAAGTTATCATTTATTTTAGGATAATAGATCATGTGAAAACACAGTTTGTTCTTGTTTTTCTGAATTCACCTGTGGCTTGATGTGTTATAAGTATTGGAGTACATGATTTGTGGTTTTATAACCTGAATTTATGCAGAGCTACCAGCACTGGCATACAAAAATGGATGACCATTAAATGGCAGCAACCAATGAGCATTCCCCATAATTTGTGCTGTCTCCAGTGGTCATCTGTAGTTCTAATTTATGCCCTATCCCCAAAATTGACCAACTCATAAAGATGCAAGGTAAGAACAACTTAAAAAGAAGGGAAAACTAACCAGAAATTGGACAAGTAAATCACGGGAACTATTCTCAGCTGCAACACTGACTCTAGCTATTTCTTTAATAAGTCATAGTTAAAACAAATCACTTTATATGACATGTGAATTTAGCATATACTGAACCAGAATATCTGGCTCATGGAATGTCTAGCAGCACATCACATTCTTGGGAAAAAGGAAGGAAGGATGAATTTTTGAGATTGAAAAGAAGAGCCAAACACAAAGAAAGAGACCAAGGTGCCTTTCACCACCGTTACAGCATCAAAGAAAGCAAGGAGGTGGATTTGGGAGGGAGAGAGTTCTTTTCCAGAATTCCTTTATTTCAGAACTACAACCTTTGACCATATATTGAAGGGAGCATGGTCAGCCACCAGAGCTTGGACAAGAGCCTGAAATTGGGCAGGAGTGACTGGATCAGAAAAAAATTAATGGCCTTTTTATGACATGCAAGGATTCATTTCATTGAAGATATCTTCAGTGAAACCATTGACATCTTTGATTTATTTGCATTTGAAACAAAAGGTAAGAAATAGCAGAAAAAGAAATTAAAGATGGGAGATAAAAGAAAGAAAATCTAATTATATCTAGTTTACAGCACACCATTCACTATAACTCTTCAGATCTTTCTACCCTTGCAACCATCTTGCTTTCACTACATCTCTACATAAATTCACATATTAAAGAACATGCCTTCTTGATGATTTCATCAATTCCATTCATCTGTAACTTTCTCAGTCTTCCCCTTCTTCAACCCATTCTCTTTTCATCCATATATTTGCTATGTGATTTGCTCTTCATATAGTCCTTTGCCTTTGTATTTAATCACATCACACCTATTCATTACTGGCCTATCTCTTCTTGTTTCACTCCCACCTTTCTTAACTAACTTTTAGGCTTCCCCTTAAATATCCTACTCCTGGCCACAAAAGTCTAGTTTAATCAGAGCAAACTCATGCCTCAAAGGACAAACTATAGTCTTGTTACACAGCACTGTTCTATGTAGTCTTCTCTACAGATTCCTGTAAGTTTTGCTGTGTTAATTAGATCATGTATAAATTGCTTATATATATAGCATAGAAGGCCAAAGTGAGGTGAGTGTTTGTACATGCTGCTTATATAAGCAAAGAAAATCAAGCCCACATATTTTTTTTTTTAACAGGGATTGAGAAACTGGCTAGCAGAATTATTATGGGGTTCACTTATAAGTTAGCCTGTGAAATTTACCAGAAGGCTCTGAGTTCAGGAGATGGGAGTGGGGAGAGACAAGAATTCCTGCAGAGGTGCAAACAACACATGTCTAAACCTTGTGGGCCTTTAGCTTTGCAAAGTTTTGCAATCTGAGCTGCTCCATAGTGAAGCTGGAAGAAAATTGGTTCAGCTGCTCAAGGAGGAAAATATTGTGGAAACACAATAGTGTAGCTCCAATGCTGTATCAGTACAAAGGTCCTTATGTGAAGGAGCCTTAAGTCTCTGTCTATATATTAGTTCATACTGAAATTTACAGAGTGAAATGACTCAGTGACCACCTGTTCTGTCTTATTCTTGATATCCCAAAGATATTGTGCCACATCTACTTTGCTTTATTATTAATCCAGTATTCCATGTCTCTGATATTTTACTGAGTGCTGATCATGTAAATTGGAGTGGGACATATTCAGCTCCAGCCTAATCTATTACATCACTCAAAGGAACTATAATCAACATATGGGTACTGAGTCTCTTTGCAGGAAGCATCTGTGTCTCATTTCAAAATATATTCAGTTGGACAATTAGGCTTATTCTCTTTTATAATGGGCATATAATAAACACATAAATCTCTGAAAAATATGTCATTAAGCCCTCCTCTGTCCTGGATCAAGGCATGGCTCTCAATAACCATCTAATGCTTGAAAGAAACTAAAAGCAAAGAAAAAATGTTTATTTAATGCCTAGGGGATAGTTGTACATATTAAAAAAAAAAAGATGAAAAGCAACTTTTTGCATGTTAATGATAAGACTAGTATCCAATCTGATGGTACAAGAAAAATATATATAAGTAATTTCCTATAGACAGGCCACCATCAATTTTTCAGGCTTCCTTTAATGCAGTAGAATAGGGCTTTCCCTTGTGAACAATGCCACAGCATAGTGTTTGTTTAAGCTTTGTGGATTCACAAGTCTGACATTAATAAGTGGTAGTGGAAGAATTACAAATCTGTGCAAAGAAATAACAATCCCGAATGCTCTTCCATTTCAGCCCTCACTCCTGGAGTATGTAGCCTTTCACAATCCCATCAGGTTTTGGCAAATTCCCAAAATAGATTAGTCACAAACTCATTAAAAATATAGCAGACAAGACACTACAGAAAACACTGTGCTTCCCCCAGAATTCCTAAATAATAACTTCTGGAATGCTTAACTTAAATTAAATCTCATTATTGCTTTGGTATATTTATATTAGTGGACTCAACAACAAATAAGCAGAAACTACTTAAGTCACTTATGTCCCTAGAATGTTATTGTTGGGAAGTTAAACAAACAGAACAAGAATCTAGTGTTTAGATGATAGACAGACAGACATATTCTTTGGTGCCTCTGCCTTTCGCATTCTCCATTCCTCTGCTTCCCACTCTTTCTTCTACATCATTTGTGGTTCATGTTCAGTGAATGCCTTATGGACTCAATTCTCAAGAATCCTTGGAATACGCCACATCCTCACATTTCCTCTCTCTGGTTTAGCTGAAAATAGATACTCACTTAGCTAGTAGCAAAGGCAGATGCTCCTTTGTATGGTTTACAAAGTTTTACATCCTTGTGATATTCTTCTCAGATTATAGAGAACTGGTTAATACTGATATTTAAAATAAAAGATCTTTCAATTAAGACATTTTGTATAAACGCCATGAAAGGAGTGCCTGGCCATTGGAGAACATGGTCTCTTCTTCTATCACCACATACAGTACAAGCACATATTTTTAATGATTTAGAGAGACCTGAGAAGAATGGGGAAGAGCTGTGTAGACATTGTGATCATTCATACAGAAATAGAGTCAAAGGCCTCCTACCAGGCATACTTGCTGAGTATGGTCAAAAAGTCAAAATGGCAGCCATGATGACATGGTTGAAGCTCTGCCCATTTTTATATGCATTGCACATGTGACACACCTAAAAAAAGATGGCGCTTTGATCTGGCCACTATTTTGCCTTTTTTTATCACACCCTGTGGACATTCTTGCCCTCCACTATTGATTCTCTGCATTCTGGCATTGATTTCACATTTCAGCCCCACATCCAACCCAATGGTGTGTAGAGACCATTCCATAGGCATCTCTGTTTTCATTTTTCCAGCCTTATGCATCCATACGCATATGTATAAAGCATATTTAAGCAGATAGGAACAATGGCATTCTGCAACAGATTGTTGATGTTGGGCAGCCCAAAGCACAGAATATGAATGGGCAGAAGATAAGACTGGGGAGGGACATGCTTATGGTGACTCTTTCTTGTCATTTTCCAGTTTTTCCATTCTATTGCCTTTTGGTTTTTCTCCTAACAAATTTTGTCAGCTTGTTTGTAGTTTGGCAAACTAGTTGGTGGGTACAAAGTATAGCTGTTGCTATGTTGGTATATTGAGAACTGAATTGGAATTAATAGATTGAAAACATGGCACAGGCATTAAAGCCTTCATGAGCAGATCCACAGTTTGGGAAGAGGGGAGGAGAAGAGAAAGAGAAATCTGGATAAAAAGTGTCTTTCCCTTTTTTCCCCTCTGGGGGAAAAATAGTGACAGGGAAAAGCCTCCTCCCAAAGGGAAGGTGAGAATTCTCCCTTACATTTCTCTCAGGACTTTGTATCACTCATCAATTAATTCAGTTCTGTGTTGGCATGCATTATTGCATACCGACGTAGCCCTAATCTGCTTGAAAACCCTGCTTCTCCTTGATCTTCAGGACTTCCAATTTATGCACCCACCACCCTGATCCTTTAGAAACACAACAAAGTATTTGCAAAAAATCCTGCTTCCTGTAAGACATACTTGCTTAAATGAGCAGATGAACAACTAAGTAAGTATCATGATTTAAATTTAAATAGTGGCAATTTGCATAAATTATTAGGGAATGTTGGCTGTTCCTTTCCTGGGATCCCCAATTCCAGTTCTTTTTTTTTTTTTTTTGGCATTTTCTTCTTTATGGGACAGCATCAACAAAATAGCATCCCCAAAAGCTCTTAAAAAAACCCAAAAAACTGTTGTTAATAACAGCAATTCTATAATGACAAATAGATGGGAGACAGAGGATTTTGGATGATTCATTAAAACCTATCTCTGTCTTTTTCTAAATGCTTAATAACCAATGAGGGCTGCGCAATGGGCAAATAAAAGGATGAGTAACCCATGTTGTTCGTCATCAGGTTTTGAGAGCCCTCTGGAGATACCCACGTTGATGCTGAATACATCTTGTTTCTGTGGTGTGTGTTAATTAAAATGCTGTATGATTCACTGACTCCTGCTGTTTCCCTGCAAATGTGGGCACGATACAAATTTCCAAGCATTTTTTTTTTTTTAAAAAGTGCTTCAGCTATTGCCCACCCTTTGTTTTTATCAACATGTAAAGCTAACACACCATCATCTCATAAAATTAGTTAAATGTTAGTTCTTTGTCATTCAAACGTGCTTTTTCAGGGTTTAAATATACTATGAATTATCAATATTGTAATATATATGGATTTTATACTGAGAAAGGCAGATTTACGTGACATGGGAAGTACTATAGCCAAAGTACATGTATGCATAATCTATGCTTGATCACAGCAGGGTTCATGTAGTCCAGCTTTTCCCAAACTGGTGCCCTCAAAAGATACTGAACTTCATTTCTTATTATCTCCCTATTAATTGCTTCAAGAGGGCAATAGTTTAGAATCACCTACTTAAACATTCTGTCCCCCTTGGTGCCCACCAATATAACCTAAGACTGGCAATCATGTCACAATGTCAAAATGCCATTCGTGATCGAGAATTGAAGCCACCCCTCTTTTTACATGCACGTGATGCATGCAACTCACACTAAAAAGGGGAGGGGCTTTGATTACCTAGATGCACCCACCATTTTGAGGTCATTGATCCCCCCCCATGTGTGGCCCTACCCAAGACAGTTCACAAAAAGGAAAAAAAAACCTCCCCTTGCATAACTCAGAATTAAAGAATTAATATCTCACTATTTATGAGTGAAGGAAATTCATATATTTAATTTTTTCTTCTGATAATTAGAGCAAATCAAAATTATATAGACACTGTTGGACATATATATGCCTATATATATGCCATACACACACACACGCACACACATGCACACACATGCACACACATGCACATGCATACAACTATATGTGTTTTTGTGTGTGATGTTGACAATTCTGAAGACCTCTTATAATTTACTCCTGTGTGGTAGAGGGTCCCCTTGATATATATTTTGGCAGAGGCAATATAAATCTGCACAGATATATACAAATATATCTGTGCAGATTTGGGACAGTGGAATATTCCATTGTATGACAGACACTTACGCATATGGTGTGTAAGTTGTGATTGTTAAAAAGTAAAATTAAATTTGATTTTTCATTTCTGATACTTTGAACCTGATTTGTTAAAATAAGAATGGATAACCTGGGGCTTTATGTGGTCCCTCGCATCATTTTTTGTGAGCTTACCCAGAGCCCCTGGGATTGCACTATAAATACTCAGTGTGGAATTCTTTCAAATCCTTAAAACAATTTTCTAAAATAAATGTTTTAAGGCTCCAGTCAGCTTGATGCACATATTTCAATCAATTTAAAACCTCCAAATAAAAATTTCCAAAAATTCAAGTCCCAGTTCCTCCAGTAATATCATTACATTACCACAAAAAAAAAAGTCCTTTGCAAAAGGAAACAATAAAATATGAAACTAGAAAAGCTAATGTGTTAATCTATACACAGATATACGTAGCTAATTTAAAAATAGGTGGGTGACATATAGGAACATATGAATCAATTTAATTTAGCCCATTTAATTTATGTATGTGTTCAACTCTATGTTTATTCCAATAAATATCCATTACATAATATTTAATATTGTTGCAGAAAAATGCTTTGTCATCATACAGAATTTCTTTGTCACAATAATTGGACTAATAATATACAATCATTTACTGGCTCAGGATTCCATCTCCACAATCTCTTTTCATCTAACTTTGGCATATCACCATGCCTTCTGTTTGCAAATAATACCCAGTACGATCCCCCCACTTTCTCTCCAATGCCAGGCCTCAAATATTTTCAGCTAATTGTTTAACTCAAGCTAGCCAATAGCTAAGCTCTGAGGTTGTCCGCCAACCAATCGGTGCTCACTGTTTCTGCTTCAGGCTTCTCAGTTAGAGTTTGCTTTCCTGCTTCCAGTAAAGCTTCCTTGCTCCAAGAAATGATAAAAAAAAAAAAAACCTCTAGTTTACCGTGGTGCTATTCAAGCAAGCCCTATGTCAGATAACATAAAAACCCAGTACAACTGTGTTTTAGGTCTTCTCCCCAAGGTGGGCTGAATGAAATGGAATAAAGAGTGGAGTGAATAACAGGTAGTTGGTTTTCTGAGGAAGAGAACACCCACAAACATAGGATAACATCTCTGCAGTGCGAGTTTCATAGCTGTAGGGGGAAAAAACTGGTTCTCAAAGGCTGGCAAGAAAGTGGAGGTTTTAGGAATTTGTGGTGCATTACTGTTGACTTGTCACTGACAGCACGTGATATACAGGAATGTTTACAAGAGCAGAAGTTATGCAATAGGTTTCCTTGTAGTAAATGTGTCGTTATATCACAAATGTGCTTTTGTTAGTCCCCGTATTACGTATGAGAAAAAAGTGGTGTAATTAGAATGCAAACATTCGCTTCTCCTTATGATTTGCTCTGTTTTGTACAGCTTATGTCACAGGCCAAAACTGGAACTGATTTCTAAGCCCCTGGGGTCACTCTGCTACTAGAAAGACAAACTCCTTATGGCTGAGAGGAGCACCACAGTTTAAAAATACATGTCTGTGCCTGTTTGAGCCTTGTTCTTCCTCCTCCAATGTAACTGTGAGGAAGGGATTAGAAACATCCATGTTCTGCCTTAAAGTAACCACTGTTTGCTGTTATATATGAGCAGCCCAAACTGTGATTAATTTGAAGTATTGAAATATATGAAAAGTAAAATATGGCTTATCTCTCTGGTTGGCTTAAATAAACAAGCTACAGTTCCAACTTATACTGTAGTTAATTTAAATGCTTCCAATTTCTTTATGGCTATCCTGGAGGAGGAAAGGGGAGACAGTAACCACATATGAAGCTTTGGCAAGATAGGACTGATAAAGTTAACAGGGCCATCATGTCTTTTTAAAAATGGAGAACAACAGGATATGGACAAGAATAAGGCTTCAATCTCTTTTTAATGATGATGACTTAGAAATTTTATCATCCTAATTTTTGTAAGGCTGTGCAGAAGCAAATTTTATATTTTACCTGAAGAGGGACGTGTCCTTTTTGGAATTTGTTTTCTAACTTTGGAGTTTTATGACTATCTTCTGGGGAAATCCACATGCTAATTCTTTGCATTTTTATCTATGCCTGCAAAATCCATCAGAATAGTTCATACAAATCATACTTAAGTGCTTTGGATTTGCTTTCCCGCTTAGAAGCATTAAATGCATGTCTGGACTGCATTTTAGATAATTTGGGGTCAAAAGGTGATGAATGCTTCTTTGAGAAAGAGTAAAGTGCCATCAGCCTTGAAAGAGGCTACATGTGCCCTCACTTGAAGAAGCCATCTCTTGATCCAGTCGTACCTGACAGTTTTGGCTCCAACCTTCTTCTTCCGGACAAAGGGTTGGATATAATGCTTGGAATCAACTGAAGGAAGATTGTGGAAATTGTGACCTGGCATCTGGAGGTTGTAAGGAACTGGAAGGTGGTGGGTGGATGGGTAGGAACCAACATTAGACTAATTCTCAGCAAGAGGCAGTTTGTCCAGATATATCTGCCCCAGTGATTGCTTTGGTCACCCTCCCTGCAGGCTATGGCCAGGGTGCCCTTATTTAGTTTAAGATGGTGCCCCAGTTGTGCCCCTATTGGACCATGAAACCCTGGCAACATTACTTCTGCCTTCATCACTGCATGCTTAGACTATTGTAATGTGTGTTGCACAGGACTGCTTCTGAAGATAACCTAGAAAGTGGAGCTGGTACAAATGCTGCAGCCAGATGTTGGCAGATAAGAGCTGCTACTGCAATTGAACATCAAATTTCAGTCTTTGTGATGGTTAAAATTCAGTATCATAAGTCTGTGTGTATTCATTTTTATCTTCTTGTTTAAGAGTATACACACACACACACACACACACTTTTAAACAAGAAGATAAAAATGAATACAAGCTAATATAAAGTAAGCTAGAAAAAAGAAAAAGAAATCAAAGAAAAAGCAAAAAGTGCAAGAAAAAAAATGTTGAAGAAAATAGAAAAGAAAGAAAAAAGATATAAAGAAGTGGCTTCCAATATTCTTCACAGCAGTTATAAGTACAAATATATTTTAACCTCTCTCTTTAAAGTTACAGCACATTACTCTTCTTTCTATAATCTAATTTGTCTAATCATCAAAGCCATAAATCACAAGTTCATTTTTTTCATTTTTACACAAGAGGTCCATAAGAGGCTTCCAGTCACCAATAAATGTAGATAGTGTCTTTTCTGTAATCAAAGAAGTTAATTTATCATCTCAGCAAGATTTGTCAACTTTACCAACCATTCCTCCATAGTGGGTAATGTCGAATCTTTCCATCTCGGTACATACAGTAATCTCACTGCAGTAATCATATATTTAAATAATATTCCATGGATTTTTTCTGTTTATCCATTAGTCCTAAAAGGAAAAGTTCTCACTTCAATTGAACATTGATCTTGAAAATCCTCTGTATCAAGGTATGTATTTGAATCCAATTTTTTTTAGCTTTTTTACATGACCACCAAGCATGATCAAATGTCCCTTCATGTTGTTCACTTTTCCAACACACATTTGAAACACCTTTATGCATTCTAGATAATTTCTCTGGCATCATGTACCAATGATACCTCATTTTATAAAAATTCTCTTTGAGATCATAACACAATATAAATTTTAACCCTTTTAACAACATATTTTCCCATTGATCCAACTGTATATTATAACCAAAATTCTTAGCCCACTTTATCATACATTCTTTAACCTGTTCTTTCTCTGTTTCAAATTTCAACAAAGGTTTATACATTTTAGCAATTAGGTGTTCATTAACAGTACACAACTGTATTTCAAATTCTGTCTTACTTTGCTCCATACCATAAGTCTTTTTATCCATTTAAAATCTTTTTTATAACTGTAAATGGGAAAACCATTGACAACTATATCTTTCTAACTATATCTATTAATTGCTCTCTTGAATCAGTTTTAAAATCCCCTTGACAGTTTTCCAATAAGTCCCAGTACATCAATCATTTGCTTTTATCTGACATTTCTCTTCTATAATGTGCTTCTTAAGCTGAGATCCATAAAGATGTTTTCGGGCACAACCTGGGTTTATATCTATTTCATATTCTCAATATGACACATCTAATAAAATGATTTTTAAAGTCCACATTAATTTTAACTTTATCATACCATAAATATCCATGTTATCCAAACCTCAGATCATGACCTGATTAAACATCAGTTTCCGAGCACAAATCAAAGTACTATTTTCAGCCTGTAAAACCTTATTATGGCTTGGTTCCTGCATACCTAGGGACTGTCTCTTCCAAATGAAACCTGCCCAGCCCACAAGTTCAAGCAGAGAGGGAACGTTTAGGTTTTTATCTCTATGCAAAATCAAACAGGCATGGATCCAAAGGCAATCTTTCTCTGTAGTATCCCCTTTACTGTAGAGAATAGATTATAGACTGCCATCTCTATTGGGCTAATACCTGATTTAAAAACCTGGTCAGTTTAGGCTATTGGCTAAGAAGCCAAACAGTTGTTTTCTCCATTAAAAAAAAAGGTGCACATTTTAGCTGTTCTACTGAGCTTTGTCATTTATCCCAACATCCCCAAAGCAGCTGGACTCTGCTTTACTGATCTTCCAGAGTTCTTAGATCCAGTCCAAATACAGTGGTACCTCGGGATATGAATGCCTCTACTAATGAACTTTTCGAGTTACGACCAGCTCCGGCTGCAAAAATTTACCTCGATGTGCGAACTCCGCCTCGGGGTACAGTCATTTTTCCGCCCTGACACGTGGTCTGCGGCCATTTTTCTGCCCATGACACGTGGTCCGTGGCCGTTCTTCCGCCGCACCGCGCCACGCCGCGCCCAGCTGTTCTCCCGCTGCACCACGCCACGCCCGGCCGTTCTCCTGCCATGCCGCGCCATGCCCGGCCGTTCTCCCACCCCTGACGCGTGGTTCGCAGATGCCAGAACGGATTAACGGTAATTACATTGAACCTTATGGGAAAATTTGCTTCGGGGTGCGACCAAATTCGGAGGGTGGAACGGATTAACCGGATTTACATTGAACCCTATGGGGAAATTTGCGTCGGGTTACGACCAACTCGGGATATGCCCAGAGTCACGGAACACATTAAGTTCGTATCCCGAGGTACCACTGTATTAAAATGTTGTGTTGATTTTCAATTCTACTTTTCTTAAAAGCAAACATAAAGCATAATTGACACTTGTATCTAGAAATTAATGAGATACATGTTTATAAATTATAAAAACAAAAATGTACTGTAAATCAACAGCAACTTAAATACCTTTAGGTTAAGTTCAATTAAAAGTTAAATCTATTCTTTGATACCTATATTAATTACATGCTGCTTCATATATATTTGATTCATATATGAATCTTTGAAAAGTTGTTTTGATAACTGTAACTTTTCAAAACAATCCCAGAAAGAATAAGTGCTTATACTATTACTAGTAATTATAGTAATAATTGGTTTTCTATATATTTTCTAAATATTGCTTTTTCAGGGAACAAAACTGGCTGTCATTCAAATGTTCACATGAACTTTAAGTACCTGGGTATTGTTCCCCTTCATATGAACACAGATGCTTAAGGCCATATATGAATATATGTATGGTGGCCATTATATGTGTATTTCCCTTGAGGAAAACCATTATACTTTTTATTCCTTTTCTTGTTTATCTGAGTAAATAAAGGATGAGCATTGCCTCCTGACCAGAGTTAAGCTGATTTGTATAAAAGGAGTTATCCAAAATGAAGCAAAGGTTTTCTAAAATTCTGAATTTTAATTATAATTACTACTTTTCTTTTCCTGAGGTACCTACTTTTCTCCTGGGTTCCTTCCTGTTATAGCCATTACACTACTGAGTGCTGTAACAAGCACTCCAACAAACTTTATTCAGGAAAATGAGGCAAGGGGCCATTCCTTTCCTTGCAAAGTAGTCAAGGAAAATATAGGGCTGGCTTAGAAGAAGGAAAGGCTCAGCAGGCAAACAGGACAGGAGTGCTTGAGCCCACAAGAGCAGGAAAACATGACCAGAGGTTATATTTGTGGTGGACAGGGGAGATGTCATCTGTTGGCCCATACTGGTGACAGAGCAATATGGCACATAAAATCCACAGCCCACAAAAGACCAGGCATTGTGTTGTCAAAAATTAAAATAAATGTCAGAGTGTAGGAACAGAGAGGGAAAGGGGAGGCCATGAGCTTTAGTGACTGAAAGTTGTAACTGCCGTTAGGGAATAATTTCACCAGAGCTCTCCTTTCTTGCTGCTAGTCATAGTGCTTTAATTGAGAAGTTCTACTTCCTCTTCCAATAGCATGAGGCAAGTTCCCTAGCCTTTTCTTCCTGGTTGCTAATTTAGAGAGGATTGAATGGCAGTTCTCTATTTCCTGACCGCATCAGATAAGGAACTAAACACAAACAGCAAGCTTATAAGGGAAAGTAGTCTTGCCAATCCTGTTGCCTCTTTCTCTGCTGCTTAAAGTCCAGCCCAGTGAAGTAGTTTTTACTCTCGACCAAAGTGAGAACAGCATCTCTTCTATCTAAAGGAATATAGGAAGAGGGCTTTATAGGTAAATATGGTTTTATGATTTCAGCAAGTATTATACTCTTTGAGTTATATCACTTTAATCCAATTTCCCACCCACCCACCCCCCAAAAAGAAAAAGAATGAGTCCATTTTTAATTATAAAAGCTACCCTCGCACAAACCTCCCTAAACCCAGCTATCTAACATTTGGTAGGGTTTGTTCTCTGTGACCTGCTGCAAAGATTACCCAATTCTGTGTAGAAATTTTAGAAAAACAATGTTGGCAATTTTTGAAAGAGGAGGAGGAGGAGGAAGGCTACTTGAACCAAAATGTGTGGATTGTATGAATCATGGAGGCTTTATCAACTGAGAAAATGCTATTAGACCTGCAGATATCATACAATTGTGCTGTAAACCACATAAAAATATCAGCTATAGTGATTTGTTCATTTTTTAATTATACTTAATGAGGAGTCATGACATTTATAATTTATCAAAGAGATTCTGATTCAAACAGAAGTCAAATCATGTAGACTCCAAAGTGGTCCAAACCAAGCTAGACTGTTTTTCCAAATTTCAGAAGAGGATCCAAAATACATCAAAGTTCTGTAGCTAAATAAGCAACATTTATTGAGTGGTGATTGTTAAGAGTGGCCTAAATTTTCTGCACTCACTAACTGCATTGAAAGATGCTGGTTGGGATAATTGATTTTAATCCTAAGATTCCAGTGTGAAGAGGTTGCCTTTAGTCTATGTTGTCTTTATGATAAACACCACCAAAATATGTTTGGAGCTAAATTAGAATAAGGATGATGTTTTCTGTCCCTTTTTTGGAGTCCCACAGGTAAACGCAGATTTGCCAGCAGCCAAGGAAGGGATCATTGCCACTGCCAGGGCCATTAAAACATGGTGGCAGCCATATAAAATATATGCAGGAAGATCTTTCCAAGGAGCCTTTTCCTCAGGGTCTTCACTTGTGAGCTATAAGAGGTTCCAGTAATAAGAAGAAAATGCAACCTACAGTCAATATAAACCGGTTTGAGAAGTCTGTGGATAGGACATATAACACAAAAAGTCTGAAGAGGTTTGATTGTCAGTGTGCCCTGAAAGTGAAAACGCATCCTCTGCACCCATTTTTGTTCAGAGTGGGAACTTATTTTGCCTGCATATTGTTTCAAGCCATATTAAAAAAAAAAATAGCATACTCCAGCCAATGTTGTAATTAGATTCTTCTGTACATCTTATTGGGTTACATGTTTGACCTCAAATAAATTCTGCCAAAAATATAAAAATTAGGGACTAAGTACAACCTAAATATTGCAACACAGTGTTTGTTAATGGTAGTGTCTTCTCTCCTTCACTAGACTGGGGTACAAAAGTGAACAATATAATTTTAAAAAAATACACTGTTCAAGTTTCTATTTCCTCATATCCTCATGTATACACATATTTCTGATATCTAGCTAAATATATGTTCCAGTATTTCAGATCTGAAGAGGAGCTGTGGCAATTGTTAACAAAGAAAGGAAATTTAAGACCTCTTTTTTTTTTCCAATGAGCAACTGCAGGCTTAAAAGATGTTTTAACCCCCGTCTTTAATTTAAGAAGTATTGATCTCAAAAGCATAAACATATTTACATAATAACGCACTGCATATGTATAAAGATACATTTTCCATAGGGTTCTGATAGCTACTACAGGCACCCATGCAGGATTCTTTATTTTGGGCCATCTTTGCTCGGTGTGGTGACCTTGCTAATTGACCGCAATAGCATATTTTTGTGTAATCCTGGAGGTATTTTCTTTCAGTGGCAGCCTAGCTTATTCTTCCTTATTCTTCCTGAAAATGCTCTTGTTGGTTCTGCTGCCTTCTCACCTGGAAGAACAGCTTAAGTCTGAAACCATAGAATGCAAACAGGAACAAGGTTATTCAATGAACCTACAATCATGGTTGCAGCTGTTGACAAATGCTTCTAGCTGCAAGGCGATGGTGTCATGCCAACACCACAGCTTGCAGTGGGACTTCATATATATATAAAAATGATGTCTTGATAGCTGGGCAGCTTCCCTCTTAAATCATCGTTGAGATTTTTTTGCAAAGCATTCAGACAAATGCACACAACATGTACTGAAAACATCACTAGGATGGCAACTAATTTTTCTTCTTTCTGTGCAGAGCAGAGAGGGGATTCTTGTAATTCCCCAATTGAATATTTTGCACATGCCGGTTGATCAGAGTACTGGCTGACTCAGGTGTTCCCTCCACGATTTCTTCCTTTTGGAAAGAAATATTATTATTAAAGATCTTGATGTCATGTTGAATTATATTGCTAAAATATGAAATTTGTCATCTCATGAAATGCTTTGGCTCTATTAAGCCTGGGACACAGCAAAGAGGATAATTCTGTGTAAATGAAAAGAAACTTTTTTCTCCTGATGTTAAGGAATGGATTCAGAATATAAGGCTTTGATAAGCCTTTGTGTTCTCACAATGAGAAGATGAAGCAGTATGTTTCTACTGTATATGGTGTACTGTACATTTAATGGAAAGCTTAAAGAATGAATTAATTTTATACTGATGTCAATAGATATCACACTAATCTTTTCTCTTCTTTTTTTGCTAGTTTTATTTTTTGTCATTTTTTTGCATTTTAATCACCATAAAATATCTACTTCACAGCAGACTAGCTAAACCCCTCAGGTGCTCAGTGCTTTTATTATTAACAATCCTAATCTACAAAGACAAATAATTAGCAAGCACAAAATAATTGGGTCTGTACAATTTAGCTATGCACATGGACAATTCTTTACTGTATAATCATCATTTGTCTATTTTTCTCTGTGGTGCTGTAAAGTTTTGTATTTTGCTAATACAGTTTTTTTTAAAAAAACAAAAGTAAATCCATAAAGAGCATCAAAATACTTTGAAGCCAATAGAAAAAGAATAATTTCAAAGTGAAAATGGTGCTTTTTGTGTTCTTCCTGACATAGCAATAGAGGCATACACAAAAATGTATGGGTTCACTCTTTTATTGAGGCTTTCAAAAAATGAAACAGTATCATCATAAGGGATATTACCCTGCTTTATAATTGTTTTGGCCCACAATGAGCACTTCTGAACCTTAATGCTCACTGTAAAAACAAGATGAACTTTGGAACCCCTGAGTTCTTTTCTGATTTGCATTTTAAGTTGGGGAGGGAACCCACTTCCCAGCATTTTCCCACATACCTAGCTGATATTGTCTCAGGGTTGCTGCAACAGCCAGTCTTGATAATGGAAGGAGAGGGAAAAAGAGACAAGGAAGGAAGGCATTCCGAGTCTTTCTCTCCATCTTCCATTCTTTTCTGGTTCTTTCTCTCTCCCTTTTTCTCCCCCTGGGATGGGAAGGCTGGAAGTTGTAATTTTCCCACAGTTCTTGAGGGTGCCAAATAGCCTTGGAAAAAATGTGTTTCTTGGTGCCAGGGAATGGGAAGAGCAAAAGAAAGACAAAGAGGACACATGGAAAAAGAGACATGGACACCAGTTACTCCTGAAAAGAAGTTACTAGATTGAGAATTAACTAGGGAATCCGAAGCAAGGTATCAGTTTTGAGCAAATGTAGTTTTTTTCTGAATATTTTTCAATTTTGGTATACTTGGTGATTTTAATGCAAACTAAACAGGTGGGGAGTTAATACTAGTTTTCACTATGTAAAAAATATTTACTAGTTTTCACTTAGTAAATATTATTTCCTAAGAAGTTTGGGAAAAACATTGTCAAATATTTCATATTTTAGGAAATCACAGTGAATCTTGAAAATGATCTGATTCTCATTGTGGAATAGTCTAGAGAATTCACAGCAGACTAGCTAAACCCCTCAGGTGCTCAGTGCTTTTATTATTAACAATCCTAATCTACAAATACAAATAATTTGCAAGCCCAAAATAATTGGGTCTGTACAATTTAGCTATGCACATGGACAATATTCCTCCACGTACAAAGTCTCCTTCAATATAGAAAAGAGCATGCCATGGGGAAAGAATTTTAACCTTGATGTGCTAGCTTTCCATGGGGAGAGAGATTTGGAGGGAATAAAGACACAGACTCACTCTCCACTCTCCACAAAATCCCCACCTGGATTTTGAAATGGTACAGTCCAGGTAGGCTGCACCACACGGAATCTTTCTGCAAATGCAGAGTGGCAATTAGAATAAAATGTGTGTACAGTATTTTCTTAGGAAAGAGTGTTACTTCCAATCTAAAACTATTTCTATCCACTGCCTATGCTGCAATATTTGGAACAAATCAGTAAAAAGGTTTTCAGTAAAAGGCCATTTTAACCAAAATAAATGTACACAAATGAGTCCAGGCTTCTTTTCCTCCTCTGCAATAAACAGTCGAAAGCAAAATAGAAATTTGTTTGTTGGTTTCTCTTTGTTTCACAATACATCCTTTTAAAATTACTCTTCTATCTGGGGTTCACAGAGTTTTGGACATACAGGTGTAGACCAGCTGTGGCTAATTCTGCATGGATAAAATTGCCAGAATCTTTACATTTTTACTATCTCTTCCTCTCACATTCCTTGTCCCCAAGGTGAGGTGGGGGATAGGAGAGGAAAGCATTATCTTAAAAGCCAGTGGTTTCACAATCCATAAACAATGTGGTGCAAAGGTGTAGAAGACATGTCTGATACAGAAAGCAATGCGGTACTGCTTCATTCAATGTGATTGGTTGAATAAACTTCATTTCCCTTGTACCAATATAGACAAATCTCCTTAAAGCCAGAAAATCAATGATAGAGGCCAAAAGGCACTTGAAGTCACACACAACCTTTTATTGTCACTCGTTTCTTTAATTGCCTTCGTATTTCTTCTTCCTACTCTTTCCAAGAGATCTCTTCTCTCCCATCCATTTCTCATTTCAGTCCACAAGCTTCTGCTTTAAACATCCAAATATGAATTACTGCTCTCAGAAATTCATTCTGCTCCCAGAGTTCCTTGATGCCAGCAAAACTATAAAAAGAAAGCAGATAATAAGTATGATTCTATTCTATATTTTAGGTTTTGTTAAAGGGATAGTTGTATATAAAACAATGGGAGTAGCTTAGGCTTTCTAAAAATATGACAAGAGATATACTGAGTCATTTACTAAGTTGCTTTGAAATCGAGAGAGCAGAGAAGATGGTAAAAATAATCTTTAACAAATAGTACATTGGCTGTACTGTTATGGCGTCATCCTCCTTACTCTCTACAGAAAGTGAGGAAATTCTTCACAGCATGTGACAGCCCTTTAACATGGGCTCATCATTATGACCCCGAAACAGGTGACAGTCCATAGAATATTATCATAGTTTCACCAGAGGGGGTGGGGGGTGAGGAATCAAAACCCAGGCTTTACCAGGAAAACTCATGGTTACAGGTTTTTTTGGGGACACACATGGTATTATTCACATGGATTTCCTTGAACTTGATCTTAATCTTTATTATGGCCTTACAGCCAGAAAACTAAATATACATCAGATATGTATATTAGATTTACACAGAAATCTATATTCCTAAAATCTATAGATGTAAATAAAAAGTAAGCATTAAATACACAACAACAATGTAATAATAGACAAGATTAAATGAGTCATAAGTGAGACAAATAAAACAAATAGAGGCACAGAATCAAGCAACCTGGGAGGATACATCAGAGTCCTGGTCAGACAGAAGAAGCAACAAACAAAGGTGGTATTCTCTGCTGTTTCTTCAGAATGGTATGGATTAATGTCACTTGAGATCCTCTGTAAAGAGAGTAATAGAGAAGCATGTGGCTCAGGAACTCCGCAGAGCTATCACACAAGGGCATATGCACTGATATAGAGGGATTTTTTATAATGTCCCCACAGAGGCAGAGGATAGTGCATTCAGCCTAGCCAAGGTGAAGGCCTGGTGAAATTTCAGAACTGAAATGGAGGAAAGATAGGACTATGCCCATTTGAAAAAAATCCATGGACTGTGGGATTGGATACTAAGCTTATACTGATTTTGGAAATCAATATCCCAGATTTACTGCTTAAGATAACTCCTGGCATTTTCAAACCCTAGTGGGTACCACTATTTACTCAAAGCACTACATTGCAAAATTCAAAACTTTGAAAGAACAACTAAACAGAGTTTAGAAGCACAAGCAGGAAATGATGCAATATGTCAATGCTAGGCCTCATACCTCACGAGCAACCCAAGAGGCAATTGTAAAGTTGGATTTTACTGTTATACCCTATCCATCATATAGTCCAGACTTGGTGCCACACAACTCCCACCTTTTCTCAAAATTGAAGGACCACCTTCATCAGCATGTTTGATTCAAATGAACAGGTGGAAAGGACTGTCAGGACCTGTTGAAAAGACAAAGTGTGAAGTTCTTTATAAAGGCTTTAAGATTGTCCATTGTTGTTAGAAGTGTGTAGCAAATGGTGGTGATTATGTAGAGACTTAAATACAGGGAACAAAACAGCTCATTTCAAGTATTATTTTCCTGTCTTTTTTATTAAAATATCCTTATTTAAACTGAAGTTATGGAGGTGGAGGCATTACTTGTAGTTCAATCCTTGGAATTCTATTCTTCAGTCTTACAAGATTTCATGACTGTTAAGAAACAGCAATTGTACATACACAATCACCATTTCCTAAGAAAGAGAGAGATTCCTGACACACACAGTACACCAACATATACACATCCCAAGTGATTAAATAAGCAGATGCATCCTGCAATGAAATAGTAACAATGAAATATTACAGGAGGCATGAATCATAAAAACAGCAAAACCAGATGGATGGATGGATGGATGGATGGATGGATGGATGGATGGATGGATGGATGGATGGATTATATGCATCTGAGAATTTACTAGCACCTATGTTTCTATGGCTTCTTAAAAATAAACTTGATCCTGTATTATTCTGTCCTAAGAGTCCTAAGCTTCCTGAAAAGATGTGTATTATCTGGTAGATATTCTTAGTATCCAAGGTTCTGTAGGAGCTGCATGGGGATTTTAATTTCACATTACTTTCTGCTGTTAAATGCTCACTGCTGGACTCCCAGAGTGTCATTTGAATGTTAAAAAGATTAAATCTGCCTTTCAACATCCATTTAAAGAACCCTATTAATTTCAGCACCTTATCTTCTGATGTGCAATCAGTGAATCAATATGGTTAGCTAAATACATTTTGATTGCACAAGTGGTATTTTCCCACCCCTGCCCCACGCACAATGTAGTTTTCATAAGAATATTTTTAAACCTTTTTATCTGAGTCATCATTAATTAGCTATAATATACTGTAGATGTGACACCAAAAGTCATAAAAAAGAAAGGTGGAAGGAGGAAGAAGGTGTTGAGATTGCCATATTTAATAAGGAATATTTTTAGCCTCAGTAGGAAGGTAATACCTGTTGTTATCATTGCTCTTTTAAAAATAATCTTTATGATGATTCATTTAGAGTGCCTCAGTGCATTTTTCCAGAGCTCACTTCAGATTCTGGATGTGTGTAAATATTCCTTCTAATCTAAGGTAGAAAGCAGAGTATTTTAAAAATCAATAAAAAATAAGGGTGCCATTTATGTCCCACAGAAGTCATTGGCCAAATTCCTGTTGTTATTAGCAATTAGAATTGCATTCAGTATTTCAAAAAACGTTTGCATCTGTTTGTAATATATAGGGTTTTCATTAATCATCCTGTCCACATATTTAGTATTTAGCACTTTAGCTGATAAGTGCAATCTTATCAGCCCCTATCCCCACTACTACACCACGCAAACAAGGTTTGTGGCTGACAGGGATTAGAATCTGGCAGAGGCTCTCCATGAATGGGCATGATTCTATCATGGAGGATCCTATAGAAAGTGTCTACTTACGACAAAGATACAAGCATTAACCCCTCAGACCAGCTGTTCTGATGGTGTCTAGAGGGGCATAAAGTTAAGTGTCTGAAACCTGAAGAGATGTATTTAGTCCTTTTGTATTAAAAGCTGGGGGGAGGGGAGCACGATTGGCTGGATTTAAGCAGTAACTGGTACCTCTTTGAGGAAGGAGGAGATACTGTCAGTGTTGAAGGAGGTGATGCAGTATCTCTCTCAAAGAAGCCTTCTCTTTATCTAGCCATATTAGGCAGCCTACATTTAGTTTCATCTATCTGGATTCCTTTGACTCAGAATTCATGAACAAAAACACTATTAAAAAAAAAACTCTGACGGATAACCTTCAAGACTTAGGAGAAGTGTGCCCCTCCTGATCTCATTATACTTAGTATCATTCAGCATTGACCTAGTCTCCTTTTGGACCATGTGTGAGGCTTGGGAGTTGGAGGTACCATTTTATGGTACTTTCAGTTGATAGACATGGAGGAAGCTCATGGTTGCTTCAGCATAGGGTACCATGTAACTACACTATGTTATTTAACATCTATATGAGACCTCTAGAATAAGTTATAGGTTATCCATGAGTTCAAGGTTAAATATCATCAGAATGCTGATGATGCTCAACTGTATATTGACCCACTAAGCCAGTACCTGAGCTGATGTTCAGGGACTGGATGAGGAAAAACAAGCTCAGACAAAAGTTTGGCTAGATGAAGCTCCTGTTCATCCAGTGACATTTTGGCCTCCCTGAAATATCAGTTCCAGTTGTGGGTCTAGGCTCCATTTCCACATGCCCTGAATGAGAAGGTTTCTGACTTAACAATCTTCTTGGACTCACAGCTCCTGCTGAAGCAACAGTGGGCTTTGCTCAGCTTCAGGTGGTGCACCAGTTATAGCCCATGGATCAGCAAGCATTAGTGATAGTGACTCAAGCTCTTATCACACAGTTGGACTACTACAAGAAAATCTGTGTGGGGTTGTCTTAGAAGATTACTCAGAAGCTACAGAGAGTATACCACGCAGCAGCCAAATTACTCATAGTAGATCCTGCCACTGCAGAATAATACCTATTTTAGGGTTGTTGAGCTAGCTACTATTAGCCTTCTGCACTCAATTCAAAGAGTTGGTTGTTACCTTTAAATCTCTATATAGAGTAGGAAACTTTTTCAGCCTTCCATTTTAAACAGTCCTTTATGCTTCTGAAGCCTAGTAGAGAAGAAGCATGCCCATTCTTTATTTATTTCTCTATTCACTGTTTGATGCTGTTTATTGTATTTTCAGATTGCTGTTGAGATTCTTGAATAGTGCCCAGCTCTGTAAAATTGGGCAATATAATAATTATGTTAATAAATGATGTTAGACTCAGATCAATGGCAGTCTGAACCTAATAGGAGAAAATGCCCTCTGCTTAATTTAAAGAAAACCAAAAACCTGTGCTAGAAAGAAAACATCTTTTTCTACTTTCGTCTGACTTTTTGGCCAGTGCAGATAGCAGGGCTGCGGATGACATTCACCCTGTTGGTTTCCTATAGCCTGAACTAGCTGTTCTACTACAACCACTAATTTGTAAAAAGGCAACACAACAGAGTTCAAATCTTCCTGTACATCAACTATCTACTAAAAGCCCAGTTTTTAGAACTGCAATTGGATTTTAGAGATCTAAGATCCCAATGAAAACCTGTTGGGGAAATATGATTCTTTAACACTGGGAGGTAACCCAGAGAATAAAATAATTTGTATTATTGGGTCATCCAGTCCCAGTGAGCTGACAGCAGGAAACCCTTGATATACTTCTTCCACAGAGACTGCTAGTTGGAGGAAAAATCTACAGATAGTCCAGGATGGAAGAGGCAGGGGAGGCAAGATAAGGAAAGCTTAACACTTTCCTTCTCCAAGACTTTCCTTTCCCATTTCTTACTCCTCAAGTCCCCTTTCAAATTGTGTCCCAAAGGTAGCTTCCAAGAACTGTCTGGAGTATGGTAGGGATGAAGATACAGTTGGGAAAAACAGCTGCAGCAGAAATATAAGTGTCAGCCTTACCAGGTAGACCAGGCAGGAAACATGACCAGATGAGCTAATTCTATTTTATTGTAAGGCTACATTAACAGAATCTTGCAAGTCTGAAAGTACAATTCTCCCCTGTCTCCTTTATACCCCTAGAAATTAGGGAGGATCTCTTCTGAGCCTCTTGCCCTACCCACTGTCCAGCTGCAGGCTATGCTGTCTCTTATCTGACCGTCCCCTAGGCAGCATCTCTGGGCCCAGTCTCCCAAGGCCATTCCCACATACCATTACAATAAGAGACACATGTAGGGTTAAGCACCCTTTTTTTTCTCACTCACTAAAACTATCCTTTGCATCTGAAAATAGCTTTCATCTAATAAAAATGGTTTGTTTGTCATATTAATTCCTTCCTGAACAGGGATATTAAACACACAATAGAGAATCAGCCATCTAATTGTCAATGCTTTTAACAATTTATATACAGTATTTTTAAAAAATGAGTATGCTTTTATTAAAACCCATATATTTCTATATGTAAATCTGGTGTGTTTGTTAAAAGACATTAATTTAATTTAAAGTGTAGGCATAAGCAAATACATTCCCAGTCACTGGCCATAGGCCCCCAAAATTCAAAAATAAATTCTCCTATCAGTCCTGTCACCACATTCTAATTCAGCCGATTTGCCTCTGTAAAATTAACTAGATTAATGTATTATCATGATAAATGTTTTAATACTATAGCATGATATCAAACAATGTTTCTCAGAGATAGTTTGGGGGTATATTATTATGGAAGAAAACCTACAGGGTAATAGGAAGGCATTTTGCATGTTTTGCAGCTGATCAAAAATGAGATATTAGCAGAGATGAGTGAGAATTTCCTTTGGTTTCTGTTTTAATCCAAATTACCTAATTCACATTTCCTATTGGCAAAACAAAATGCAGCTATACATCTTCAGCACTGGTTGTGCTGACACGTCTTAGTTACATCCTATTTGAACTACTCTAATGCACTCCACATGGACTATTGAAATGCAGTTCAAAAGGCATTTGGAAACTTCTCTTAGTCCAGAATTGAATGGGCAAACAAGTGACTGGGTCACTTCCTTGGAGCATTTAATTAAGTTATTGGAGCATTTAACTCAGTTTAAAATAACTCTGCCTGCTACAGCCTGTTCCTGAGCACAACTGAAAAGTTTTGGTTATGACCAAAACTTTTACTTTCTCATGTAAAAGGAGGTTTTTGTGTTTTTCTTTTTCACACTCTGAGGGTATTTGACATAATTTTTAATTATTTTGGTAACATTTTTGAAAAAGAGCCAGTTTGGTGCAGTGGTTAAGGCATCTGGCTAGAAACTACGAGATCGTGAGTTCTAGTTCTGCCTTGGACACAAAGCCAGCTGGGTGACCTTGGGCCAGTCCCTCCCCCTCAGCCCTAGGAAGCAGGCAATGGCAAACCACTTCCAAAGAAAACTGCAGGGACTAGTCCAGGCAGTTGCCATGAGTCAAAAACTGACTCAAGGTGCGTGGATGCACACACATGCACACACACACACAAGGCTGGTTTTCTGTTACACATCCTTTCATTCCAAAGCCTTCCTGGACTCAGAATCTGAGAAACGTCCATGGGAGGAATTCTCTTCTGATATCTTTCTTTGAGATTGAATTGACATGTAGGAAGTCAGGGAGATTGCAAACCACTGTAGAGGTGATAGCACAATGAAAGACAGGCATTCACACCTGTTTTTGGCTGCTTTATAACTACGTGTGAGGACACCATACTCTGCTTCTGAGTATTTTCCTTCTTCTTGGAAAGACACTTGTAAAAAAAAAAAAATCTTTTTCATCAAATTGGATAAGAACTGGCAGAAAAAAATGCAGGATAAATTTTCTGTACAACTTAATTATAAATTATAGTCTTCCATACAAGTCTGGGCTTTGAAATGTATCACCACCTGAAATGATGGGAGTGCAAGAAATGGTCTTATTGATTGAAGAACTGGATTTCTGAGTGATTAGATGCTGTCCTTTTTATCAAGTAAAAAAATGTTGCTACCAACCCTGAGCATCATTCTTTAATTAAAAAAAAATCATAGTGTATAAATGCAATTGTTGCAATAAATTATCAGTCCAGATGTCATGTTGTCATCTTTTCTGGCAGGGACATGATGGTTAACGCCTGGTTAGAATGCCACAGGTCATGCTGCCATAGTAACCAGGATATTTCTTTGCAGTAGGATGTTTTTCAGTCTCATAGGACACTCTGGCCATTCTGGAGGACAGGAACTTCCAGATCAAGTTTCAGGAATCAAGTTACCTCAGGAGGTTTAGGCCCATCCCTGGCAGTCTTAAAAGGACAATATTTTCCCCCATTTTTAAAATGCATACAGCCAATTCAAGAATCTCTGTTTTATCAACCAAGAATTAGTTGGTGAATGAGTATAAAGTACAAAGTAATTATTTTATTATTTTATTTATTATTAAACTTGTATGCCGCCCATCTCCCCCAATGGGTGACTCTGGGCGGCTCACAATAACAAAAAAGAACAAACACACCAATCCCTCCAACAGTGACTAAAATCCATAAATAATTAAAATACAAACATACATTTAAAAGGTCCTAAAATCCCCCTGTATATTTTAGCACTAAAACCTTCAAGATGCTGGGGGGAGGGGGGAGAGCCAAAACCCATCACCCCACCAGCCATCTCCACAGGTGCAAGCCCCCATCTGGCCCCCATGCCTTCTGGCAGAGCCAGGATTTAACCGCTTGTCTGAGGACAATGAGGGAGGGGGCACACTGGACCCGAATTATAGCAATCATTGCTTAGAATCCACTCTGCACTGCCCCTCCCAACTTCCATGGTTCTTTGTCCATTCCCACTGCCTGTAGGAGATGCAGGCAGGCCAAGAATGGAAAGGGGAGGGGAATGAAAAATGCTATTGTTATCTGCTCTTCCAGTGGGTTGGGGAATAGATGTTATGTAACAGATCTTTGGTAACAAACACAAAGAAAGGGGACAATTCTATCAACATATGGTTCTAAAGTTGTGGCACTCAGTTCAGTGCTCTGTTTTTATAACTTTGGCATTTCAGTTGAACTGCTTTTTTTTTTTTTTTTTGGTAAATGCCCTGCTGGATTTTTTGTTTGTTTGATTTCATTTCATTTCATTTTCTAATGTTATTTTGCTAGTACAAGATATAATGATTGTGGCAGTGGCTGAATGATTTTAAATGAAAGATGGAGCTATTACCAGCTAAGAATATTTAAGAAGCCAAGGAGATCCTTCATATGCAAAAGTATTATGTTTTTGCATACTGTATGCTTGCAACAAATAAAATGTTAATGTTCTGCTTCCAGAGATATCCAGGTGACTGCTGTTAGAGTTTAGAATACTAGCCTATATGAAGCTTAATTTAATCTAACTAGATTGATTTATTCCATAATATATGTTTTTACTTCTACATTTCTTATACAAATCCCTTAGTTAGCAGCTGATAGGATACCATATGTTCTTCAAATTAAGTGTAAGAATATTCCTTATTTCTGCTATTCAGAAATAAGGGCCATTGCTTATATATCCAAAGAGAAATATTCAGGGAAGGTCAGAAAACATCCAATATTTGCATCATTATGAAAATTATTAGGGAAATAATTGAGTGGGGTAAAACCCATAATAAAGTCCACATGGGAATTGAATGTGCTCAGTGCCCCTAAAATGGGTACTGGGTACTTGGGAAAGTTCTGCAGGAAGTGTGTTTGATCCATTTTAATCTACAATTGTTCATCATGTCAAGGTTCATGGATATTTTGGGCAAGTTCTAGTATACGTTTGAATAGTTTGAATGCTATTTGTAGTTTGAAAAGAGATTACCAACACTGCTGTTCTAGTGCTAGAACTTCTCATCAACAAGAAGTAGACAGTTTTCTGGTCAACCATATTTGGATCAATACTTCCCAGAAATACTACGCAGCAGTTCATGTGATATTTGCATGATAATCCTCTCACTGTTTCTGGTTATCTTTGTAAGGCAAACAGCTGCCAAATGCTGCTAACATTTCCAGACTTTGGGGAAAAATGCATCCTCACTCCAGATTTCATATGCATTGAATCCTTTCATGTGATCGACTCTTCTTATGTTCTCAAGCTCTTGTGACATCTGTTGGGTGACTGCAGTTTTTTGCTAGTAACTCCCACCCATTAATCTTCATAAAATAAATGTACCATTCTATAAATTAAAATCAGGCCTCCTGAGTTGAAGCATCAGTAAAAATTTCTTTTAAAACTTCTGATTGTGAACCAAGATTTTCATAATGCTAAGAGGAGACTGAAACTACAAAATCTGAGCACACAGTGTAATTCAGTTTGTCTTGTATAGTGCCTTTCCCTCTCTGTAGGTGAAAAGTATAGTTAACAGAAAACTAAAAATGCAAAACTAATCATTTTAAATAATAAAACATAATTTAAAGGGGAATGACTGGTCACTTTCACTATATTATGTCTTATTCTGTAGAACTATGATGTTCAAACCAACTATTGCATAATATCAGGACCAGTGGAGTATAATTACAATATAATATAAATTACAGCAAACCTTTGTTATATATGCAATATTGTTTCAGGCTGCAGGTAGGAATTCACATGATCAAATGTGTTCTGGGGTTCTAGTTCAGTCTGCTTGATGACAACCCAGTTTGCTGCCTTTTTGATGGAAAAATGTCAGCTTATGTCAAACTTTACTTAGAGGGTTTTCCATTGCAGATACAGGTGGCTTATGAAAATTAGACCTATATACAATTTGAATCATGTGCATATACTTTTCAATCAAATCCTTCCTTTGCTTTTTTCAGTGCTGAATGTGTAATTTGAGTATTCTACACAAAAGTTTGTTCATGGCCCAGTTAAATAATTCCTCTATCATTCTCACACACAAAAGCCAACCCCTTTTAAAAAGAAGAAGCACTTAGCAGCTAGGCCTTTTTATGTTTGAATGTTCACATACAGTTTGAATGTTCAATGTGACACACTTGGTTCATATTACCATCTGGCATCTACTTCAAACTTATAAACCAGCTCATGGACTGAGAATAAACCCTATATTTCTTGGGAAAATCTACAGTTAATGTATGATTTTTTTATGACCAGACACCCACACCCACACACCCACACACATAAACATACATATACACACATACTTAACATATTCTCCATTAAGTAAAATCCATTTTCCTCATAGATAAATGTATAAAATGTTTACCTTTACTTGAAAGAGCAAACTTCCAGGTACTTTATATAAAGGAAGTTTTGAGAAACACTATGAAGGCTTTTAAGAAAAGGATTTCCATGCAGAACTTTTCCTTCTTAGATTACAGCATTCCCTATTTTAAAAGCTGTTCTGAAAACCATATTTTGTGTCCCTCCCTCAACTTCAAGGGCCCTCGTTCAACTAGAGCTTGGCCGCATTTATTATGGGGCCCAGCTGAGACTTTAGACTTTAGTCTTGCAGTCTCAGGTTTTGGCTGAAACAAATCCTTTGAGAATCTCTGTTTCACCTCACCCTACTGGATAGGATTTCCTCATCCCTGAGGAAGCAAACAGAATCTGGTCCAGCATATTGTGGTCTCTCACTCCAGGCAATATCATGTCTCAGCCTAGATAAAACCTTAATCAAAATTAAACAGAGGATTTGCAATTTAGATCTAAAAAATAACGGCCAAAATCAATCATCCCTATTATGGTGCAATTGCAGGTTCTCCATTGACAATTCCTAGCTACTTCTGTAACATCATATATGTTTCAAATAGAAGACTTTTAACCTTATAGAAATTATAGGCAAATATACTAGTCTCTTCTACAACAATTGTATGTGTTTCTGATCAGATACAAAGATTGAATCAGTAATATATGTATTGCTACACTGTCTGTTGTACCATCCATGGTGTCTGGCACTCATAAACCTGATTACCAGAAATTGTACTCATCTTTCTGATCAAGAAATTACAATTACTGCAAGACCTAGCTTGGACAACCACTATAAAGGTTGCCAAGTTTCTAGCAATAGCTATGGACTTCAGAAGCCAGATGATATTTTCTTCTTGTTATTGTTTCAAGTTTGTTTGTTTTGTTTTCAAAATTCAAATTTTGTATTTGTATTTTATTGATGTATTTATATTTTAATTTTTTATTTGTGTTTTATTGGTCTGGAACCATAAATAAAATCAATGAAATAAATGGTTAAAGTATTTTTTTCATTATTATATGTTGGGAGGGCAATTTTCACAGTATTTACAATTTTGATTCGGACAAAATCATATCACAGCAGTTCTAATTTACTCTGGGGTGAGGGGGGAGGGGACCTCAACCATTAATTCTATGTGCCCAAACTTGGTTTCTAAAGCAACAATCCCTCCATATTGCAAAAGAAATTACTTCTGAAGCTGAAGTGAGTCTTTAAAGCAGTTTGTGATACAGGAGGATCAGAAGAGATGGAAGGGTGAATTGCCCTGGGTTACAGTTTCTGACTACTGAATTCAATCAAACCCTTGCATTTTTTGTTTTATTTCTTGGCAAATGCCATTTGTTTCTAAATGTGTTTATCTCGTTTGCATTTCTCAGTGCAATGCCTCCTCTATGAACCTATTTGTCCTTTCTTGCCTACGTACGTGAAAGAGGAAGCAAGACATGCAGAAATGGTTAATGTGGCCGATGCAATGCTGCAAAGATAGACAGATATAAATATTCTTCTGTTTCTGCTGAAAATGGCAGCACTGTTAATTAATAAAAGAGGGGAAGTCACTGCTGCTTTGCATGAAAATTTGTGGGATGAATGCCCATTGTTAAATTAAGATCATTCCCATTCTCTTTTGAGCATTTTTTTCCGCTGGAGTTCTTGCTTCAACTTTTGCGGATGGATGTCAGCCAGCTTCAAGATTTACAATCTTCAAAAGCTGCTTCTGCCAACATGTGGATCTTGTCAAGGTGTTCAATGGTGTTTAAGGAGCTTTAGAAGTAAATCCTGTCTTCTACACAAGTTCATTTCCCTCTATTCTCCCCCTCCCAGCCTTAATTTGGCTATGGCCTTGGCTTCTTTGTTCTTTCATGACTAATATTGCCATCTGTGACCATTACATATTGACATAGCAATGTAACATATGAAGCACAGGAAAACCCAGAGAGCTTTTACTCATCTTAGCATTTGTTGCTTAAAGCTATAGTCCTTTTTGCAGTCACCTGAAGGCCTCCCAGGCTTCTTCAGATCTCTGACATGCTACAATCATTCAACGCCTTTTGTTGTTGCTGTGAATTTGAAATAGAAGGCCTTTTTTGCAGAGGTAACCAGTTCCATTGGCACTGTATGAATCACTGCAGTCTTATTATTTACCTACTATTCTGTAAACAAAGAAAAAAGAAAGAAAGAAAGAAAGAAAGAAAGAAAGAAAGAAAGAAAGAAAGAAAGAAAGAAAGAAAGAAAGAAAGAAAGAAAGAAAGAAAATAAGTTTGCATGCATGACATTTAACTTAGCTGCTGTTTGTAGCAGATATATCTGTGATCAGCCCAAATCCATTTTTGAGATGAAATGTCACAGAGAACACTAGCTGAACCACTCCCAAAACTGAACTATGACAGCTGCCTTCAGGAACTGGATTCTAGTCCAGCAGCAGTTCAACAGCCAGAGAGGATTATAAACAAGTCTCAGTTTGAGTCCATTTCTGTACTTAAGGAATATGTAGGGTGGAGGAAGGGCAAGAGCAGGTGCAAGAAAAACATATTGTGACTAAATATATTTTGAAGCTGATGTGATGCAAGGTGGAGGTTTGAAATCTCTATGGAAATCTTGCATGTTTCCATTTTGTACCACAGTGTAGACAAAGACAAACTATTTTGACCTGACAATCAAGAGTTGTAGCCCTTGATATTCCATATTGTATCAATGTGCAGGGTCAACTGAATCCTTTATTCATTTAAAACCCAAGTAGCAGAAATTACACTGTAACAGGATGGCCAACACACTGATGGGGGTGGAGGAAGATTGCTCTGATACCCTGCATTCACTATCATATAAATGGCAGTCTGAAGAGAAAAGGAACAATTCTTGCACTCTATGTTACCACCATGCTGCTCAGAATGATTAAAAGCCAGTTGAAGGCTACATTATATAAAACCAACCTTCTCCAGCATTGGTACCTCTGGATTTCCCAGAATCCCCCAGAATTCTACCTGACTGTTGTTGAGAATTATGGGAATTGAAAGCCACACATCCTGTTGAGCATCCTGTATTCCATCCTGGCAGGTGAAAACTGAAGGGAAACTTGCAAACTGTCAGCAGTGAACAAGTGGGAATATTTGTGGGAAATGTTTGACACTCATTGCTGTTTGCATTCATAGGGCTAACATTAAGCAAGCCTCACTCCCAACTAAATGGGTCCATGTGAGGGATTACTAGTTCCCTACACTGACAACCCCAAAATAGTTGCTGGACAGCATATGAAGTAATAGGCCTAGTTAGCAGGATTAGAGGCACATGAAACTGGTGGTCTTCACTGACAATCATGGAGTAATGCCAGAGCTACACTAAAAATCCACTGGGTAAAGTATTAATTAAGCATCCATTATCGGTACATGGTCATGGTGATTTTAAAAATGCATATCTAGCCTTCATATTTTCTTTGAAGAAACACCACTAGACACCAAATTACCTTCATTAAATGCTCATAATTATTTTGTTTGATTAGATGACATTATTTTATTTTTTCAAACCATCTCTTAATTTTATTTCTAAATACGACATCCATGAAGAAAGAAGGGGAATAAGGCAGGGAATGCTGCAAGGGAACCAATAATGGCATGGCAAAAGCAAAGGAAAAGATGAATTTAATTGCTGTCAAATCCAGTGTTCTAAACAGGATATATCTGAATAAACCTTTGTCTTGAGATCTGGCTTAAATTGATGCACAGTCATGAAGTTGCTAGTACCATATCCTATCAGTGTGATACTGAAACTGTTTGGAGGTTAACTATAGGAACTTCAATTTTCAATCAACACTTGTTGGGGCAGTTAACGGTTACCCTACTGGAAGTCATTGTATTTAGTGGTTAGTTAATAGGGCAGGTCTCCTGTCAAGCTAGTAATTGAAAGAGCTTTGCTTACTCCTGAGGAGTAATGCAGGAGTGGGGGTCTTGTAGACCTCCCAGCATCCCTCATTATTGACCATGCTGTCTGAGACTGCCAAGAATTCTAACTGGAGGTGCACAAGTTTCCAACCCCTGCACCCTGGCTTGAAGAATTTGAGCTTTCTGTATTATAAATCACAGTAACTGAATTGCACCTCCCCTATTAATAATTTACAGGCTGTTCTGTTTGCTGAATGTTTTAACACTTCTTGCTTCTTAACAGTTATCAGAATATATTAAAGTAGAGATTAATGCAGATTAATGGGGCAAAAATATGAAATGGATTTATGCTAGTAGTAGATTTACACAAGCACAATAGATGATCCAGAACTAAAATGATTACTATTGCATAATAACACCCTTGAGAAATGTACTCTCCTGTAGAACACTATTGCTCCTAATGTTAACTTTTGTACATACAAAATTCATTTTTTCATAACAGTTCTGGTTGATATGAAAGTTGCTGGTATCCAAAACATTTTAATTAGATCTTAAAACTGAAAACAGTGAGAATTTATGAAATGTTAGGTTCATGACTAGCATGAATAGCCTTGTGAGGAGTCATGGGAATGACTGCAGGGTCTCTGTGAAGATTACTCTGTCAGATAAAGTTGCTTAGATTTGCTCAGAGTTGGAATCCAGCTGTAGAGGCCCTGTGGAGACTCCTGAGGCACAGTCTTGTCTGGTTATCTGGGGAGAGTTCAAGCCTGTTGGTCCCAGTGGACAGGGTCCTCAGAGCTGTGACCTCAGCCAACTGCATCTGACCTTCCTGGTTGATTGAGGTCTCCTGGGAGGTGGCTGGTGGTTGGGTCTATGCAGTGGTGAATGCTTCCCTGGAGGAGGAGGTGGTTCCATCTGCCTTTTAAGAGGCCTTTGTCTGCCCCCTCCTTAAGAGACCATCAGTGGATCCAACAGATCTGGAAAATCTTCCTTGTTGAGAAGATGGTTGGCTTATAGCTCCAGAGGGCCTTGGTAGAAGCAGATTATCTGCATCCTTTTCAGTCAGGATTCAGGTCTGGTATAGAAGTGAAACAGCACTAGTTGTGCTTGACAATGACCTCTGACAGGCTTGGGGTGGGGATACTGCATCCATCCCAGTTCTACTTGATCTCTCAGTGGCTTTCGATACCGTTAGCCATGGTATTTCTCTGGGCCAGCTGAGGGGGTTGGGAGTCAGAGGCACAGTGTTATGGTAGTTCTCCTTTTTCCAGGCCAGTTCCAGTCAGTGTTGGTAGAGGGGAGAGGTCAAGCCTGAGGACACTGCTTTGTGGGGTGCCTCAGGGTTCTACCCTTTCCCCACTTCTGTTTAACATCTACATGAAGCCACTGGGAAAGGCCAACTGATGGCCTGGGATGTGGTATCATCAATACAGCAGTGCTGTCAAGGTCCTTTCCCAGTGCCTGGAAGATGTGAAGGTCTGGATGGGGGAGAATAGGCTTCAGCATATTCTGGCAAGACTGAGTTGCTATGGGTTTTTAGCCCACCCCCCTCC
The DNA here is from genome assembly GCF_059951505.1 of Python bivittatus. Taxonomy (NCBI): domain Eukaryota; kingdom Metazoa; phylum Chordata; class Lepidosauria; order Squamata; family Pythonidae; genus Python; species Python bivittatus. The sequence continues at coordinate 51,881,201 of NW_028277088.1, forward strand.
ATTCTAGGGATTCTCCATCTTTATCTCTGTATTGGGGTACACTTCCCCAGTCAGAATTGGTGTACAGTTTTAGGGTCCTCTTGCACTCTCAGGTCCTGCTGAAGGAGCAAGTGGCAGCTGTGGCCAGGAAGGCTTTTGCACAGGTTTGACTTGTATATCAGCTGTGCCCATTCCTGGACTGGGAGGCCTTGCTCATGGTGATTCATGCCTTAGTCATTTCCCATTTGGATTACTGTAACACACTCTATGTGGGCTGCTCTTGAAGAGTACTCAGAAGCTGCAGCTGGTCCAGAATGCAGCAGCACAGGCAGTTTTTGGTGTTTGTTCTTATGTCCATGCAACACCTCTACATTGTGAGCTGCACTGGAGGCTACTTGCAGGATTGCCTCTTCCTATTGTTTCTGCTCACCCCCACCAGATCTAGTACAGAGGGATTGCTCCAGGTCTCTTCTATTAAACAATATCATCTTGCTGGACCCCGGAGTCATACCTTCTCAGTGGTAGCACCTGCCCTGTGAAACAGCATCCCTCCAAAGGTGGCCCCAACCTTGTTAGCCTAGATGCCTGGGTGGCTGTTTCCCCAGGTATTTGGATCAGATATAGATGAGCTCTGTTGTTATTAATTCTTTTTTTTTCCCAGTGAGTGGGGTTATTGTTTATCTTTGGGGGCGGTGGTAGATGGTTATGTGTGGCAGGCTTTGTGTTCTAATCCTGTAAGCCACCCAGAGTCACTTGTGTGAGATGGGTGTCTTTATAAATCAAATAAATAAATAAACAAACTATGAAATTTTTAGATGTATTCAGAAACTATGGAAGTACTAATTGATACTTCAGTACTTCAGTTGTTGTATTCATTCAGGTTGTTTCACTGCCTAAAACAATGATACCAACAGTTGTTTGTGTTGCATACAGTACAATGCTATAGTGTTCCAGCTAGGGCCAAGGTTTTTCCATATTCCATCTCTCCATATCATAGATAGGCAACTTTATGAGCATCTAAAATTTTAGAGGCAACAGTATGTTGTCTTTCTAGCCCATTTGTTGCCTTGCATGCACATGACAGATCCTGCCCATTTGTATTTTGGGTTTTGTGCCACTTTGATTACTTTTTAAAAGTTGGTTCTGCAACTAATTTATGTATTTGGGACTTGGTCTCTGAGTGAGATTCTTTAGCACTTGCTTTTCCATTGCATACTGCATTACTCAAAGCTTCTCTGCTTCTGATTTTCTTAGGTTCCACACTTTGCAGCTGCAGGTGATTGCTGGTATGACTATGGCACTGAAGATGTTTCCTCTTGCTTTGGTTTTTCATCTGTTGGAGGACTGGTCTTATTTAGTTAAAGCTGAACCATGCTGCTGTTGTTTGGCACAATATCTCCAAAATTCCTGCTGACTATTGAGAACTCATCTTTCTAGTTATTTAAGGTCATGTCAATATTTTCTGCTTATAAAACCAATGTAGATGCATAAAATGTCATATAAAATACAAAATCTAAAAAAATCAGAGAGTCTGATTCCAATTTATACTATATCAAATAATTAATCCAGGATTACAAAATGTGATATTTGGTTGCATTTTAGGCAGCTAACTGGCTGCTCATCTTAGAGAGTTCAGGAGCTGTGGAGTCCTTGGAGTTCTCTGAGCATGTTTCTTTTCTTTCAGTTCACTGAAGATGTTACCTAGCCGGGTAATGAAATGTTTGCAAGAAAAGAACCAAGCTCAGAGAACCCCAAGGACTCCACCGTTCAACCCTGAGCTACACATATTCACGTCTATTAATCCAGGAGGTGCAAATGCAATAGGGATGGCTTGCAGTTGAAGTAAGTGGTTACCTTTTAAATACAGTAGATTATTCAATTTAGAGTCTTAATTGCACCATCTAATTTTAGCTCAGAACCAAAGCACATGCTTTTTATCCAAAAAAATCTGTGTTCAACCATGTTCGGTGTGTATACAATAATGCAAAGCTACATGGGCTTGCTACCAATCGAAAGGTTGGTGTTTTGAGTTGGCCTAGGGACATTGTCTTTATTGAAAAGGTTGTAGCTCAAAGACAGAATACATTATTGCATGGAAAGATCCTGGGATCAATCCCTGGCATTTCCTTGGTAGAATAGGTTAAGAAAAACAAAACAAAAAACCAACAAAAACAGCTCTGAAACCTTGCAGAGCTGTTATTGGTCATTGTATAAACAAGAAGGAGATGGACCAGTTATTTGATATGGAAGCTTCTTATGTTCATTGAATGATGGAAAAAGTGCCTCCAAGAAGCACTTTAAAGTAATCTGAGTTAGACCTTTTTCTTGGAAGGTGATCTTCTACATGTCCAATTCAATGATTAAACTTCTTCAAATAAAGGAATGAAATCAAGTTAAGTCATAGGTTCTTCATGAATTCTGTTTTCTGTATAGAAGTCTCACATCAAGCATTAGGTGTGAGATGGAGATATTACCATATCATAAGCTTAGACATATATCTGAATAGGAGCTTTAATTCACAAATCAACAAACTCAGCCCTACAAATTCCCACCATGGCAGAAATGTTTCAATAATTCACCAAAAAGAATCTGAGGCTTGCTTTATTATTTTTAAATGATAAATAAGAACTTGTTTATTATTATTAAATAATAAATTTATTTAATAAATAAATATTATTATTAAATAATAAACAAGTTTGTTAATCTGAAAACTGGGTGGTTTGTTTTATCAGGAGAAGCTTTTCACTATAATAAAATAACAACAGCTAAATTTCTGAGACTATTATCTATAAGACCAAATGAATAGATAATGTTTTACACATATATATGTTTTGCATTCCATTTCCTCTTTAAATTAAAACAATAAACCATAAATGAGAACATATGGACTGCTCTCTGAAAGTATTTTTTTCCCTAGATCACCCTGAAAAAATAAGATACGCATATATCTATACCAAAATATTCAATATTTGGGAAAAATAACTAACCAAGTAAGTTGATTCTAATCATATAAGCAGGTACATACATACATTAATGCTTATGTCTCTCATTTATAAAAGAAAGAACTGATCAAATATTTCTGGAACTTCAGAAACCCTGCCAGACAACACAAATCATCATTTGGAATTATGAAGCTCATAACAGCAGCGAGACAAAGAGGCTGGAACATCGGTAGCTGCATTCCAGAGCTAGTCATATTATCTGGCAGACAGAGGCAGTTGCATCTGATGGCAGATTAAGGGTGAGGTAGAAGTGACAAGAGCAGTAACCTCTTGGTCATTCCTCACTGTGAGACTACAGAATTGTGTGTTCCATCAAGTATATTAATCAGAACACACAGAATATCAAACTTCAGGGAATTAAATAAAACTGCCATTGGTTTTAACTCTTAACACTTGCCCTACCATTATTGCCCAACCATTGCCTATAATAGGCAAGTAAGACATAGGTGTTGTAGGTAATTCAAGCATCTATAGTCTCTTCTTCTTCCCTTTTGGTAAATGGTGAAGATTGAGATTCAGGGAGCATACAAGCTAACTTGAAGCTAACTTATATTTTTATTTTTCCTACAAGATCAATACATTGATATGACCTGTTTTAGGATACATGAGAAGAGGTGACAATGTGCAGAGTTGGAGATATGCAGTGCAGCTTGATGTCAGGGAGCATGTTTGAAATTTAGGTTTTTACCCATCCTTAAGCAGGTAATTGAGAAATATATGAGTGTGAAAAGGAAAGTATGTTTATTGATTTAGAGAAAGTGTATGATAAAGTGCAGAGGCTTGAATTAGAGAATGTTTTAAGTGAATATGGAGATGAATGTTGTTTGCTGAATGTGTTAAGACCAGTGTTTGACAAAATAAGGCTTATATGAGAAGAAGCAAAATGCTTAGTAAAGGGTTTGTCACTGAGCAGTGAGTAAGCAAGACCTGTGTGATGTCTGTTTAGTTGTTCAGTATATTTGTGGATAAATGCATGAGGAATGCTTATGGTATGTTAGAGATGTATTGATTAAGTATGTGAATTTATTTGTAGTTTCATATTCAGATAGCACAGTATTTTTGACTGATAATCCATACGATTTGCACAGAATGTTAATCTGTATGACGCAACAAGGAGTATGGAACTGAAAATCGATATATATCCAAGACATATCTGCATTTGACAAAGAAAATGGAAACTGTAAGTTATACCTAAATAGTGAACAAAAATTGAGCAAATAGATACATTTGTATATTCGGTATAACATTTACTGAAAATGGGAAATTGGGAAATTTTACAATATGCAGTTGCTGGTAGAAGGTAATAGTTATAACATTGCCTGTTGCGAGAAATGAATATTTATTGAAAGAAGCAAAAATGGCTGCATATAAAAATGTGCTTCTACTCACTTTGTTATATGGATGTGAGAATTATGTCAGGAAAAACATAAATGTTGGACTGCATTATTAAAGAAGCGTGTAAAACAAAAAGATCAAGGATGAACAGGCGCTTACTATTTCTTATGCCTTTTTTGTACTTGTATAATGTTGCTTATCTTGAAAAGGAATAGTTTGTTGGCTATGTATGTGGTTATATTTGTCATCTCATGCGACGTCAAATTATTTAGCTAGGAACAAATTTCTTTAACTACAGTGGTAACTCTTAGTTGGGAATATGTATAGAAAAGTACATTCTGTTGAAATCAGTAAGATTTGTATCTTTTTTCTTTTTCTTTTCTTTAATCTTACTCTATATTATTTCCATTTTCTTTTGTGAAAATCTTTAATAAAAATTCATATATACTCTGTGTGTGTGTGTGTGTCTGTGAAATCAATAAGATTTAATATACAATGTGGGATAGGGGCAGTAAATACAAAAGTCTGAAAGTTCTAAGGGGAGACCTGAATAAGTTACAACTCACACAGCCAAACATTGGCTAATAGACCCTTTGTTCCTGTCATTTGCTTGGTATGCAAATCATGGAAACGTAAAATGACTCGCATGGCAAGCTTTAATAAAGGCTTAATATGACATCTTTAGTCCTGAACATGAGGGACTTCCATTGCTAACTGCCTGAGGGAAAGACCTGGCTTTCCCATAGTTAAAAACAGGCTTACTGTATACCAGTGTTTCTCAGCCTTGTCAGCCTGAAGATGTGTGGACTTCAACACAACTCCAACCTTGCTGGCTGAGGAATTCTGGGAGTTGAAGTCCACAGAACCTAAAGTTGACAAGGTTGAGAAACACTGGTATACAGTGTCCCAACCTGCTAGGTTATATTTCTCATATTCCTATTTATTCAAAAATAATCTACTCATGCTCAAATTGAAAAAATGTGTATGCTGCATTGAGCTGAGCAAAAATAAAGGCAGGATACACATTAAATAAATAAATAATCAAAGGACCTACTTTTTTAATGAGCTCCCCCGAATCTTTTGCAGCATTGCTTCAAGAAGAGTGTGGACCGTATTTGTCTACATAGTCCTGTCTGATTCAGTGAACTTGAAGCTTGGTATGAGTGTGTGTTGGGGAGAGGGAGAGCAGGACAGAAGAATTTGAATTAACCTGACATTTCTGAGGAAAGACCAAAAGTGAAACAAATATAGCCAGGTCTCATGAGCTTTCAGACAGTGCTTTATCTTGAGAAGTTGGCATATAGTTGGACTAGTTTCTTGGAAACACATCTTAGTTGCTGACCAAGAAAATTAGGCAGTATTCTAAAGTATACATAACTAAACTGAGAGAAAAATATTCCCTGACAAGTTCTGTGATACTACAGTTTATTTGAGCTAAAACAATATTAAACAATTACCTTAAACTATAATGAAACAATTACCGATGAACTGAGGCATTACAAACATGAACACAGCTTAGTATCAAGGGATTGTGCAAGACATTAGCCTATATACCCTGTAGCTTGCTGAGATATGTGTATGCTTAGGGAATAACGTTGACCCTGCATTGAAATATCTCAGAAAGATACATTTTTATGGCATATATATGTAAATAGCAAAATTGCCATTTTTAGAATAGGGCTTAAATCTGTTAGGACCATGCAGGATTGTGTAAATAATGTGGGCTCACTGGATTGTTCCCACACAAAAGAGCTGTTCCAATAATTCCAAACGTGTGGATACAGAGGGCTTGACTAGCTGCCACAACAGTGTACAGGGTTAACTAACAGGCACAACCCCATGCATATGCTGAACACATGGGATGATTTATATAAACATTCAAACTTCATTAACTGTTTCTGGGTTATCACTTGCTATGTTTTCTTTAGACTAGTAAATTCTTCATTCTTACATTTGGTGTGATATAACACAAATAATTTTGGTCATAAGCCTTGGCATAAGATTATGCCTCAAGGGATGTTGGAGAATTTTATTGTCTAAATTGTTAAGCAAACAAATCTTTTGCTCATACACTTCTCCACATTTTCCATGCAGTTCTTGGCTAAAAAAGAAAAGCATACAAAATGTTTTGGGGAAAATAATGCCAAATTGCATATTTTAGGGGAAATGGAAATGAAATAAATGGGTAGGAATTATTGAACACTTGTAAAACTGACATGGGCCAGAATGTGTGTGTGTGCACGTGCGTGTGTGTGTATGAATTTCCAAAGCAACATTTAAAAATAGATAATGGGAAGTGCATAATGTGTTTATGTATTGATACATACATATATTTGTAGATACACTTCCCAGTATCTATTTTAAATGTTGCTTTTGATTTTATCTTCAGTGTTTCTTTTGAATTCTTTATTGAAGTATTTAAGTTTTTGGCTTAATGTTTTGTTCTGCAAAAAAACCAAATGACAATAGTGGCTATGGATTTTGCCAGAACCCCCAGATTCCATGTCTGATGTGGATGTTTTAGTTCCATGGGTGGAAAAAAGTTTCTCAGGAGGCATCCTATATCCAATTCTCGGGGGGAGCATTTGGCCACTAGTTGTGCATACACATACAAAGAGACTTTTTCAGAGAGAGAGAAAAAGTCTGTGTTTAGATGCACACAGGAGATTTGTGGAGAAAAGTGTGATAACTATTGTAAAATTAATGTGCTTTGTAACAGGCTGGAGAGGCTCCTTCATTGCAAAGGTTAGGCTGACAAAAGGAAATGGCTGAATTGGGGGGGGGGGGGCAGCTTATTAGCTTCACACCTTGTTGTATTCAAAATGTGTTTAGTCCTGGAGCAAAGTACTCTGAACTCTGAATTCTCCAAGTCCCATATGCAAGCCCACCACACAAGGAAATGTGTGTTTGTCTATTGTAGCAAAGAAAACCACAGAGATATGTAGATATTAAATAGAAATTCTGCAATTTCTGCTCCTGTCTGTGCTCCTGTCCTCTGAAGATGCCAGTCACAGATGCTGCCGAAACGTTAGGAACCAAAACTTCCAGAACACGGCCACACAGCCCAGAAGACCCACATCAGAAATTCTACAAATTATCAAAATGCTCCAAAGAGCTGTGGTTCACTATTACACTACAGAATTTTTCTTTTATTACAGAGCCATTCTTGCTTTTAGTTGTGACCTTCTTGGGGCTATGCTACATTTTGCTTTGGTATCAGAAACAATGACATTTGAATTATTCATTTATTTTTGTTTGTGTTAATTGACTAGGAAGGTCATTGTTTCCCCATAACCATCCTTTCATATTGCTAAGATAAAAATGTTAGGTTTTGCCACTTTTTCAGCCACAGAATCATATTGGAAGGGACTATTTAGGGCATTAGATCCAATCCTCTGCTCAGTACAGGAATCTGAATTAAAGCATCCTTCACATATAGTTGTCTGGCCTCTGTTTGAACACACCCAATGAAGGGTAGCTCACTATTTCCCTAACTAAGACATGGTGATTATTCTGGATAAACTGAAAGGGCACAATCTTATGAAGAAAAGGGAAATGAGATGCTTGTTATGGGGACTTTTGGTAAGTTTATTTCTTCAGGGCTTGACTGGGGCTGTCAGCTTAGTGAGGTAGTCCAGACAGGAAGCACAACCAGATGGACTAATTCCACTTTATTGTAAAGTTACATTAACAGAATCTTGCAAGTCTGAAAGCACATTTCTCCCCCGTGCCTTTACAGCCAAAGAAACTAGGGAGGGTCCCTTCTGCGATGTTTGCCACACCCACATTCCTTTTGCCCGCTAAGCTGCCTCTTGCCTGACTGTTCCCCTAGCTGTGGCTCTTCCCTCTGTCTCCCAAGGTCATTCCCACATACCATTAGGGTTTCTTTATTAATTTTTACATACAAAAATATCACATAGTTCTACTGATAAAATACATATGTGTCCCACTTTGTATGGGCTGTTCTGTATAATAACTAATGGTGGACTAGATGCCTACAAAACCTTGTTTCCAAGAAAGCAGGTTAGCTCAGCTGAATTCACAACACCAGAGCTTTCTTGTGTGTATATTATGGCTACATTCCTCACATTTTACCGAAGTGCTGTTTGGTTTGGGTTAGCAGGATGTTTAGTACTCCTTGTGTTGAAAGATGAATTGCTTTATTGGCCAGGAAACATAATAAATCTGTGGGTTTGTTGCACCCATGCTCTCCTTTTCAGTGTAGAATATGGCCCCAAACAGCTGCTACCAAATAAAATAAAAAAGAAGATGCAGCATCTGTAGAAAATGATATAGAGTTAGTGGTTCAGGGCCACTACAATTAAGAAATCTGATTTGGGAAGGTCAGCAAGCAAGTCATCATGAAATAGAAGAATCTGTGAAACATTTCAACTAGCAATGAACTACTCTCAGCGTATCCACTGATCTAAACACACAAGTAATTGGTGGTGATAGTTGTGGGTATTCATATTTGACTAAATGCCATGGTTGCTTATTTTGAAATGACGGAGGAAGCAAATGAGTCTCCTCATGCTTTGACTGCAGTGATCCTCCTCATCAAATTCACTCAAGATGCAGCCACTGGAGAGAAAACAATGACTAACACTTGAAAGCTGCTTCATTATTGTTATTTATATACTGATGAACTGAGCAACCGTACCAAGCAATGTAGAAAGAAAATGAACGAAAGACCAGTTTTTCATTTTATGACAGAAGACCTTTGCCACATCCTTTTACAAAAAGCAGGGTGCCTGAATTTCTCCCTTATTCATCCAGAATGCTGAGATAGCTCTACAACATAAGAAAACCAACTGTCAGTTCACTGTCACCATTTTTAATTCAGATGTAAAGCATGCTAAAATTGTCCAACCAAGTTGGATCCCCTGTGGAAGAGAAAATGAGTATTATACTATTCTTCCATGGACATCTAATCAATAGGAATTGCAACTTGGTCATGATAACCTTCTATAACTTTGTTTCTACAATTTTACCCTGAACCTACTGCTAAGAAGCTTGATGATCTCTCTCTCTCTCTCTCTCTCTCTCTCTCTCTCTCTCTCTCACTCTCTCTCTCTCCCCTCACTGCATATTTGTCTTGTAATGAAAGGGAAACTGCTCCAGCCTCTGCATCTTTTTGGTTATTCATTTTCATTGCCACTTTTTCCTAATCTACAATATGCTTTTTCAGATGAAGTGCTCAGAGCTATAAATCATGTTCTAAAGGTATCCAATACATTGATTTATAATTCTAAACCCTTTTCTTAATAATCCTAGTGTGAAATGTGCATTTTGCATTGCAGCCATACAATGATTTGGTGTTTTAATTTAACTAGCAATGAAGCGGGATAAGTGAAAGAGGAGAGAGGCCCAGAAGGAGAGTTAGCATCACACAGAACTATCAGAACACATAGTTTTAAAATTGTTTCCAGTATCATTTGCCATTTCAGGTCTTCTTTTTTACAGATGTATTCTATACTGCTACTCCCACTGAATTGCTTAATCTTGTCTGGATCAAACCAAATGAATTCATTGTGTGAATATTGTTGCAGCAATTGTATAATCTGCAAAAGTTTTGAAAGAGAATTAAAACAAAATGTTAGTTGTGCTGCCACAACCCTAACAAAGGTGCACAACAGATCCATTTAATTTGGATCAAATACTAGCAAACTCTGTGAACTTAACCAACAGTATTTCCTTTTCACCTTTGTCTTCATTGTATTTCACTTCCCAAATTATCATATTATATTAGTAATGGTGATTCATGGACTTTAGGGCTACTGGTGACTGTTAGGATTATCACAGTCCCTATTTGGATCCCTTCTGGATTTCACAGAAAATCAAATAGACACCCAGTTTGGTGCAGTGGTTAAAGCCCCAGGCTAGAAACCAGGAGACCGTGAATTATAGTCTCTCCTTATGCACAAAGCCAGCTGGGTGACCTTGCCTAGTCACTGTTTCTCAGCCCTAGGAAACACTTCCGAAATCTTGCCAAGAAAAATGTAGGGATGATTCCAGGCAGTCACCAGGAGTCAAAAACTGATTCGAAGGCACAATATAAGAGAGAGCAAGAGAGAGAAAGCAAGAGAGAAAGGAACTAATCTGGTGTAGTAGTAAAAAGTACCAGGCTAGCAATCAGGAGGTGAGTTCCAGTCCTGCCTTGGGCCATCAGGGTGACTTTGGGGTGGTCACTTTTTCTCAGCCCTAGGAAACAGGTAATGGCAAACTACTTCTGAAAAATGCTGCCAAAAAACCTGCATGGATTTGTCCAGGCAGTTGCCAGGAGTCAAGACTGATCTAAAGGCAAAAAATAAATGATATACACATATACTCTAATCCAGGGCTGGGAAGCAACAAACAAGCTTGTAAAATAATCATCACTCACTAGTGTTGTGGGCTGATTTATTAGATTTCACTCCCTATGTTTTTAATGTGGAGATTCTAAATTGTATATTACCTAAATTGTTTCTATACTTTGATCCCTCTTTTCTCTCATGAAATATATTATTATGACTTATTATTTGACATTTCAAAAAGGATTTAGAAGTGCTTTGGGCTTTGTGCAAGCACAATACCTCTCTGCCACTCATTAAAATACCCAGACTTTTTTCAGGCTTCTGGGCTAGTCTGAAAAAATGATGCCACTGCTGGCATCACTAATTTAATCACTAATTAAAGTAACTGCACTCAAAGAGTGTACTAATATTTATATGATAATTTTAATAACTATTAGCATCTATATTCAGTTTTTCATATTTAACAGTACAGGTACTCCTCATTTAGCAACTACAATTGGGACCAGCAACTTGGTCGTTAAGTGAAGCAGTCACTAAGTGAAACCACAACTGTGCTTATGATCTTACTTCAGCTTTCCTTTGCTTTGCAGACCCGTGAAGGTCATAAATGTGAGGATTAGTTGTAAAGTTACTTTTCATCACTGACGTAACTGTGAATGGTCGCTAAATGAGGCAGTTGTTAAATGAGGACTACTTGTTACATCTTTGATGGAGAGTTCTGTATTAGCAGAATAAGTGGCTTTTCTAGATCTTAAAATCTTAAAATCCATTCACGTGCACTGGCTTCTATTTTTGTGAAGTAACAGCAGCACTTTTGCAAGCGATTGCTTACTTTTTAAAAGATAATATTTTTATTCACAATTCAAAAACTCTTTATTTCAGCCATTTGTTAATTAGGAAGCCTGACTATAGCAGAAGAAAACACAATTCTGTCGTATGATTCTTCAAGTAAAGGGGGAAAAGGACTATCAATCCAGAAGTCCCAGCATGAATTTATGTATATATCATTACATGTAACTGTGCACATTGATTATAAATGCAGTGACTATCATGTGTGACTGTCCCTCTTTATAATCTTTAGTACGTAATTGGAAGATGCATATAGATGTTGACACATAGATTTTATTTAGTTATATATTTCTTCAGTTTGTAGGCTGTCCGTGGAGACTGAAGGAGGCAACCATTCTTGTTGTTCCTCTGTTTGTTTGGAATGGCTGCGCACCAGGCCGAGATCAAAGCAGACCAAGGCAGACAGCTGCACATCCCCAAATCTACATACTTTTTAGAATGCTCCAAGTTTCATAAACCAAAATACCATGCAAAATGGAAGACAACCCTGGGATTATGAAGAGCTGTGGTCAGTTTTCCACTTAGTCATCTCCTTTTATCTTTATTCAAAAGCAAAGCAAAGTCTTGTTATATTATTGCCAAGGTTACTCTAGCAAAAAAAAAAAAAAATAAGTTGATCCATTCACTATCTTATATTGACAGCATATTTTTGCTTGGGCATTCATTTAACAGGCGGTTATTAAGTCCTTGTCCATATCAAGCACTTTTTACATTATTTACACAATATCACCATGTTTTAATATGCTTTATTTCTTCTATATTTTACAGTGAAGGCACTGATGCAAAACTAAATGCTAAATCTAGAAGGACTCAGTTGCAGTTCTCAGTTCTGGGTCAAAATCCTTGAAATGATTTGACTTTATCAGGCCCTCCAGGCACCCAGAGAAGTCCAGGCTGGTGCAGGATTTTGAAGTCCCCAAAGCATGGGCTGGTGGTGGACTGGGAGGAAAATAACATCGAAATCAAGTTAATTGTCTGACTTTTCTGGGCTTTGGACAACCCAGACCTTGCTTCCTGCTTCTGCTCAGACTTGGGTGACCAGATGTCCTGATTCTGTTAGGCAGCCCAGTTTTGGTCTGAGGGTCCTGAGAACCATCCACATCTCCCCAGACTCTGAAAATATCCTGGTTTTTACGTAGAAGCCTGTTCCAGCGGGATTCTCCCACTGAGCAGCAGGAATCTCCCCTTGTACAAGAAGCAGAAGCTGATGAAGTGCAGCTTGGGGATAAACTCTGCATTCCCAATGCCATGTAAAAAAATTGAGGTAAAGCAGCCAGGTATAGCATGGGAAGCAGAAGAAATGCCATCAGTTAATCAGTCTGCTTTCTTTACTATGTTTTGATGCCATGCAAAGACACAGCATCCTTTTTAACCTTGTTCAGCCTTTATGCTATCTTCATAATTCTGTACCTTTTTCATTTTTTACATTTTTCCCCTTTGGATTTACAAGATCATTGCTTACATAAACAATTGCCAAAATATGACTGAGGGTGTTCCATAAATATCTGAAATAAATAAAAGACCTTAGCCGTAGCTGGACATGGAGAAGCCAAAATGTTTGAAAATGTTAGATACAACTTTTTTATACAGGTAATCCTTGCTTAATGACCGTTCATTTAATGATGGTTTGAAGTCACAACGACCTCAGAAAAAGTGCTTTACAACCTGTACTTGCACTTATGACCATCGTAAACCATCACACCACCCCCTGAGGTCATGTGATTGCAATTTGCAACCTTTTTTATGATGGTTGTTAAGTGAATCACCATAGTCATTAAGTGAATCATGTGGTTGTTAAGCAAATTCCAGCAAAAAGTGTCCATTGGACAAGCTGAATTTGCTCAACAACCATGTGATTTGCTTAATGAACGTTGTAAAAATGGTCATAAAATTGGATCTGGTCACATGGTGACTTGATTAATGATCTCCCAGTTAACCAATTTTATGGTCCCTGTTATGGTTGTTAAGTGAGGACTACCTGTAGTTAGCTGTTGTTATACAGTGTTGGCACAGAGATTCCCTCTGTGTAACTTTAGGAGTAAATTACTATAAGTTGCGCTTGTTTGAAAAGTACTCAACTTATGAGTTTGGCTGTATTGTGGTCAATTTAATAATTTTGAGATGTCATTTAAACTGTCTTGAACACTGTATGAGAGCATGGCTAATTACAATTTTGAAATATATAAGTATATTGGGTTGGATCCAGATTAATCATATATAGATTTCATGATGCCTAACTTGATCTAACACTGCTAGAATAGTTGTTGAACTACTTAAGATAAGTAGTCTCATATTTTTCTGAAATAACTTGGTTACCTCATAAAATGTAGAGTCTCATAACCTCATATTCACAGTCTTACAGCCTCATATTTTTGTCAAATAACTCAACACTCTCCTTCTTTTTAAATAAAAGCGAATATTATACAGTTGGCATACAATGAATTCATTTTTTTTCATTCTGAGAATAATAACATATACAACTAGAAAAATCCACCTGATTCTTATCAGGAAATCTTCCTTCTCCATTCTGGAGTTTTGTTTTGATTTTAAACATTATGGAAAATGCTTTGTTGGGAAATGGAAATGGATTTAAATGTAAATCCTATATTCTTTTATTCTATATTTATTCACTGTACCTGAAATCATACATTGCTTGTAAGAGAAATATGAGGAGTAAAGTAAAAGTCAATTACAAATATTGATTACTAACATGGCTATTGATAAATTACCTTTCAGGGTTCCACTTCTTCCTTGAAAGCAGAACTAGAGTCAAAGGTGCCTACTTATGCACCACCATATACAATCACCCAAATTGAAGCTAAACGTTGACAGAGATTTGTATAAATGTGTGAATGCTGTTATATTTAAATGCCCAGTTGAGGATAATTGCTTTAACAGATAAAATATCCTCGGTCCGGTTAAGAAGACTGTCATTAAGTAATGTGTGTGTGTGTTTGCTGTGTTTGCTCTCTCTTCTTTGGGTTCATTATCTTGAAACTAGATTTCAACTAAATAGGCAACAAGCATAAGCATCTTCAAGATGAAGTCACATCTCTAGAGTAGCTCACTTGGCAAACATACTTGTGTCTAGCACTTGTGTTTTTATCAGAATGGCTTGCACATCATTTTAGATCCTTCCTCTAGTCTGTAGTTTTCTTCTCCACATAAGCCAAAAATAACAAGCTAAAGGAACTTATGTCTGCTTCTGTTAAATTCATGGCATAGAGTCAAACTGTTTATTTATAGTTGGTTGATTTAAACTATGAAAAACGGTGATCCCCCCAAAAATGAAATCAGTGTAGCAGCAGTACCTGTCAAGCATCTTATATCTATCTTTACTTCTGAGACAAAGCTAAGTGTTTTACAGATGTTCATGTCCTTTGGGTTGGTATTGTAATAGTGAAGATGTCTGGAATATACATATTACTGTTATTGTGTGTTGTTGCTGTTGTTTAAAAAAAAGCTCTGGGCAGGATGGGACCTTAGCAGGCAGAATGTCCTCAAATGTGGAACATGGAAGTCTGTGGCTCCTGCTGTTGGTACGACACAAAAGACAACAGTGTGATCTGAGCAATGAATTCTAGGATACAGAAAGCAACCTTAAAAAATACTGTGCTTGAACAATGGTAAGTGTAGAAGTAGCACACCATTTCCCACTCCCAGAGATCTGGTAGCCATAAACAGCCAGCACACAAAGAAGGTGACAAAAATATTCATGGAACATATTCCATGTTATGGCACTTGAGCAGGCAGGATGAAAAAGAAAGCAACACCTGCCAGGAGACAAAATAGGCAAGCTGACCCATTCTGCCCCCTCATCACTGCTACTGTTTTCTGATGAGCCAAGATTTCTGATGAGCCAAGAAATGCAGCACTTCTACCTGGATCTCTTTTTTATCTGCAAATCTAATAGTATCAGTGCCCACCTTTTGAGAAGAATTCCAAAGCACCTGTGAGCTTTTCCATTCTAAACAGCAGTGTAAGGAGGAACATGTTCTATCCATTCATCACCACATGTCTGTAACTGGTGCATGCGTTGAGCTGAGGACTTCTGGATAAGCTGTCCCGACCATCAATGGGCAGGGAAATAGCAGGATCAAATTATTATACATAAGTGTCTGAGAAACAAAAGGTCACACACCTTGAAATCTCATGAGTGCAAGTGTTGTCATACATTCAACATCTCAGCTCCAGTGAGACAAGGAGCAGGTAATTAATTTTTTGGCGTAGGGGACTTAACATGCAGCTATGAGAAAATGGGCAGGAAGATACTGGCTATTGTTTCAGATTGCCAGGCATTTTTGAGGTCTCGACAACAGTGTTCAAGGAACTAATGCTGGCTCAAGAACACCTGTCCTGTTGCTGCAAGTAAGACCGGTTGTACTTCTACTAGAATGACCATGGTTTGGGCACTAGGCAAAGCCCTTGCAATTTCCTCAGGTTTTTTAAAGCATGCTAAACCACTCAGAAGTTGTGGTTTCATCTGTCCTGTTTCATGTATTACATTGCACTGTATATTAATTTTTTATCATTGTGGGCTATTGCTTTTATTGTTATTGCAAGCCATCTTGAGAGGACAGACAACCAGAAAGTTCAAAAGAAGCCTTTGAAGGGGGAAGAGTAATGTTTGTATTCAGTGCCTAGGGCAAAGAATATAACTATCCTTTGCATTTTGCATTTAACTTTGGGTTTTAAAAGGTATCTAAATGTATATAACATTTGTATTTTAAATTAAATTCTGTATACAAACATGTATTTTCTGAAAGGAGTCAGGTTTTCTTTGATTAAAATATTAATAGGCATGGAATTCGGATAAGATGCATATGGACAAATAAGTGTGAAATTGTCCAGGACTGGAAAATAGACTAATTTATGTAGCTCTGGGGTTTATTGGGAACATTTATTAGAAATATTAGGAAATAGGACTGAGAAAGTTCAGTGAAAACTTGGAAAGTAGAGAGATATTCATGGGGTAGAGATGGATTGGGGACCCTTGTTGAATTTGTATAGTACTGGCACTATTTATAGTTCTGTTTGGATAGGATTTTAATCACATTGGGAGCCTGGCATATGTAGAGGGGCCTTTCATTTCAGGCTTTCCACACTGTCGTTCCCCCCCCCCCGCCCACCCATACATACATAATCTGGGCAAGAGAGACATTATAGAAGGGGCAGACTAACAAGTACAGATGTACTTTTTTTGCTCCTTTCCCACAGTATAATAATCACAAGGGAAAAAATGTCCAAGGATGGTCCCTTACTTGGTCTAACAACATATTTCAAATTATATAAGTTGGAAAATATATTTACAGTTATGAATGGGGTAACCCGCAACCCTGTTTTATGTTGCTCAAGTACAATTCATAACAATCCCAGCCAGGCTAAAAGGAATATTGGAAACAGAATTTCAACAATATCTAAGACTCTACTCTCCTTAGATTCATACTAACCCACAGGGCCTTAGAAATAAATATATGTACAGGGATTACAATAATTTAAATAAGAATTCACAGATATATTAATAAATAGGATGATTTAAAGCTTCAACCAGGAACGTGGGAGAAGTTGAAACAGAAAAATGGATCCATTTGGAAAAATCCACAAGGGCTTGCAGTAGTTCTCAGGGGTTTGGAGCTGAATCCATGTGCATTCAGTGAAGTTTGTAATATGGAATTAGGCTACTCTTTAATAGTGACATGGCAGAGAAGCAGAACCTGGTCACATTTGTATTTGAAATAGCCATACCTATAGAACTTTGCCAGTGCAGATGTTAGACTCTTGTTAGCTTCATTTGAAAATGATTTATGAAATTAAAATGTGGAGGAAAGTAAAACTGAAGATTCTGCCAATCCAAAAGTGCAGTGAGATGGAAATGACTGCATATTTTTCAAATGAACATCTAAATTAGTGAATAAATGAAAAGGAAATCAGTCAGATGTTCCAAATCTTTCCCTTCCTTTTAGATATTCAAGTATTTCCTCAATCTTTGTGTTAGAATTATATATTATGGGACAATTCATGCCAAATGAAATTCCCTTTATTTATTTCACTTGTTGATTTGCTAACAATATAAAAAAGAAAAAGAAATTAAAAGAGCAAGATAAATTCTTGTTGACCTAAACATCTTAAATATGCCAGCATTACCATAGTTTGATCATTTACATTACAGGGGAATATAATTCATTTTTAGACATTTTTAGCCTTTTTCATTGTGCCACAAGAATTTTCAGTGAAGCAAACTCAGCCTTGATCTAGCTTTGCTCAAAGGATATCTGATTTGGACCAAAAGGAGATTTTTGTTCTTCTTCTCATACAATAAATTGGAAATTTATTGGTCTGACAATAAGTGCATGGATTATTCCAGTCAAACCAATAAAAAACAAATATTAATTTTTTTTCAAAAGATATCTTTTATTTATTTTAGGAAACTACTGGGAGTTGATGAAAATTTCTTGCTAACTGTACAAAGTATAGATTGCATGCCTCCAGGTATAAAATATCAGACAGAATGCTATGAAATAAATAAATCCTAACACAAATAAGAACATATCAAACTGTTACTTCTTAAAACATACTGCAAATAATAAAAATACCAGTTCATCTACACAATAAATATTAAGAAAACAATGACATGGTTGAAATGTACTCATATAAATTAACAACTTTAATTACATTAGCCGAATGGACATTGGTTAAAGCACTGCATGTAGGATGCCAAAAAAATAACCCAATAATAACAATAAAACATTAAGAAATCCAACAAAATATCATAATCTTGTGTGTATACGTGTGTGCGCTGATGTATGGATGTGTGTGTATATGTGTATCTACATAATTTTACACAGACACACAGACAGGCATGCACATATACACACACTCAGACATAATATCCTCAGTTCAGAACTTGTCCTGTGTAGAATTCCCTGTTCAGTTCCATGCTAGCTGATACGAAAGGATCTTTCTCTCTAGCATCAAAAGAGAGAACATTAAGTGCTCGAAGACTACTGCTTGGAGAAAGAGATTAAGGGGGAAATATTTAAGGTTATGAGAGCTGACAATACTACCAAACTGTTAAGATGGATATATTTTGAGGTTAGGTGCATTTTTTTCTGATCAGCACTCTGTGCGTGCAGAACCAATTCCAAAGAGACAACTCTCACACAGATACTAGATCCCACACATTGGTAACTCTTGTTGGATCAGGATGTGTGTGTATTCATCATTAAAAAAAATCTATTTTCAACAGTTTAAATACAAAACTAAACAGTTGCAAATTAACAATGAAAACCACTGAATTAAAAAAAATAAATAGTGAGATATATAGAAATGTAGACTGTATTTGCTTATGGAAATATGTCATTCACAAGGGTTCTAACTTTGACTGTTTTACATTGAACAGTTATAAGTTACAGAAGTTCAGTATTAGTATAGAATATCAAAAACTGGCTTTATGACTTATACTAGGCATATAAAAGTAAAACTTAAATTGATTTTAAATAGAGCAAGTACCAATATAAATTTATGGCTAATGGGGTTAAGAATCCCTGGTTGATAAATTTTTCATTTTCTACAATGGTTTTGCGAGTATCACCAGCAAAAACAGGTAGCTGCTAAGCTTCTATTAATTTTGAAATGACATATTTGAATGAGCTCTGTGATTGAAATCCAGGAGTAATTTAAACAATGCTAGTAGTTCAGTCTCAATGCAATTAATAGTGAGTTTAATACTGTAATGAAAGAGCTGCTCTAGCATGGCTTCTGTCAAAGTCAAGATTCAGGCATTCTCCCTTTTTCGTCTTCTGAAAAAAAGATACAAAAAGGTATTTCCTCTCAATGCTTAATATGAAACCTGAACCATAGATGGCCAAAACCACAATTTGCATATTTAGCTCCAAAAGTGAAAGCAAGAGAATGCCCAGACCAGATGGAAGAAGGAACGTGTGATAGATACCACACCTTACAAAAGTCACAGGCCAATGTTTTATCCCTTCATAACCCCTAAGATATTGTTGCACACTATCAAGTTCTTAACCAGTGTTAGCATCTGGTATTTCTTTTTTTCTAATAAGGGTAGAAAAAGGAAATGAGCAAGTGTCTTTAAAAAAAATCTTACTCTATATTTTTTACCTAAAAAAAAGCTATTTTTGCCAAGGCATTTGGGTCTTAGAAAACTAGTCAAATATGACAGCAATTTAAAACTCTATTTTGTGGATGAATCAGCTTAATTCAGTACACTTTTCCACCTCTTTCTGCTTTAAATAACTATAAATTAAAAGGCTATGACTATATAAAATGAAGAACAAGAGAGCTGGAAACAAGGTATACATATGTATGGATGCTACTGGAATGGGATAAGACATACTTGCTTATTTACCTCCCACTCTTTCCAGTGTGTTTTTTATAAGCCACTTTTGTTCTCTTCTGTTTTTCCATTTGAAAACTGTAGATAAATAGATTAGAACTGATTGAAAGATCGCAGAGGCATATCTCTGGATGTCAAACCCAACTAAGATTTTAGGAAAGATGGGTGGAGCTGTTGCATTCAATAAAAACAGAACTGGATTTCTGAAAACATCTTGTCAACAAGATTAATATAAATTTGTTTTCTGCTAGCATGAAGTGGTCAATGCTGTTGTCCATGACAATAATGATAAGCATATGATTAACTAGTAAAGGAGCTGTTTATTAGTACTGGATGTGGTCCTATGGATGTTACTATAATTATTCCTTTAAAAACAATTTCACTTCTGATTTCATTTACTTCACAACCACCCTGTGCTACAGGTTTGTCTGAAAGTGACTTGCTCAGGGAAATATGGGTACAACTCTATTGCATTTTGTTCCATATTTGCTAACATCCCCAACTTCCCTTTCCAATTTTTCTTCATGTGAGAGCCCTTATTACTCAATTATACAGGAAAGCTATAACTTTATATCTTTTTATGTTAAGGTAAGCTGCACTGAACTTAATCAGAACTTACTTTGGAGTAGACATTTATAAGATTGCATTTCAGTCCTGCAGTATTGAAGTCCTTCTAGCTGCTTACATGAGTTAAACATCCCAGAATTTATTATGAAAGGCTTAGTTTAGTCTGTGAAAGAACTTGGAGTTGTTTCAGAAAAAGGAGATATTCAACTAAATGTGGCTGCTTCAAGTGTCAAAGCTTTAAGGTACAGATAACCTCTGCTGAATTTCACCTTTATACAGCTGGAATTTCCAATAACCTTGGACACTCCACATGCAACTAATAGGCCAGGAAAAAAAATATCTTCCACAGTCAATTGAGTGTTTCCAATTACATCACTTCAATCACTTCCCTTTTAAGATTTCTTTGCCTTCCAAAATCACTAGTGAATGTTCTCTTTTCTGCAAAGTATTACATAAATAATTTCCTTGCACTTTCTTTTTCTATTCTTTTAAAAAAAAAACACCTTTTGTGCACACTTCAAATATGAAATGTAATCTCTTTCCATAAAATGAATAAGATGGAAGTTTAAAAACCTACATAAATGTATACCTCACTAGTTACATTATGGAGGCTAAATATTGTAAAGTAAATTTGACTCATCTGCATGCAAACACTTTGATATTTACTGAATGATGTAAAACACTTTTTCCCTTTATTTTGTATCTGTTGATACATACATGCATACACTGGTGCTCAGATAAACTAATAAGCTTGCCATACTATGGCCCTGTATGAAGCAACCATCAATGTAACATAAAGCTTCATACTTAATGTTTCATCTGTGGACTCTTCCTTATCATCAAGGGTGACTGTTTTGATGCCTTATTAGAATGTATGAGAAATAGGGATTCATTTCTCTGTCTGATATCTCACTATCTAAGAGATGATTCATGAAATCAAGCTACACAACATCTTGGGCCTAGCTTGACTTCATGATGTCACAGAAGTGCAATTCCCAACTACATCCCTAATTGTCCTTAGTTGTAGGACAATCAATTCTCCACCAATGTCACATACTATTACTACTATCTGTGATTTTCACCTGAGGAATGAAGGAGTGCAGCATCATCTTTTTCTAATCACCACCAGGTTTTACACTAGCAATGTAGCCAGTTTATCTGCAGAGAGAAAGTTTCATACATTGGATTACAGTGGCTGAGATTTGGCTGACAAAAAATGAAAGGCAGCACTGTTGTGTTATCCTTCTTGCCCTCAAAGTACTATGAAACTAGGCCTGTCAGTACAAATGGATTCTATCTGTGCTATAAAAGGAATGAATTTAAATAGTGCCAGATAGAGGGGAAATATGAATTGAAACCTCTAAGCAGATTCCATCCCAAACTGGTAATAGGAAACATTATTTTTAACAGGATTCTTTACATTCTCACATACCAGGTTTAATGCAAGTTTCCTGATAAATATGCATCAACATAGTTATTCTTTGCATTCATATAGAAAATGTGCAACTCCACTGCAGTCTGGAATTTTCACCCATTCTCTACTCAAACCTTTCCAACCTGGATGCTTTTAATCATGCTGGCTGGAATTTCTGGGATTTGCAGTTGCTAGACATCTGGAGAAATACTCTACATTGATCAAAATAGGTAATCCACAATGGATGTTAATGGTGACAGATTGATCAGAGGCATTTTATAAATTGCTGAATTAATACTCTTAGCTGCCATGTAAATCTTGTATATAGGCAGGGCAATGGAATAGTCCCTGTGTGGAGAATAATACATTGCCAGGACAATGAGCACTTACATTGTCCACTCAAGTACTTTCTCCAATATAACTTGGAAACTATTCAAGATGACCAGGCAGTACACAAGATTTCTTGTTCATTTGACACTCTCTGCATGTTTTCCACACCTTCAAATGAATGTGCATAATCACCAGTGTCCAAACACATTGTCTATTAATTACTACATACATTTAAACTACTCAAGAGTTCTGGATCCTGCTGTCTTGAAGTTGCAATCTGGGGTTGAAGAAGGATGCAAGATCAGATTGCTCTATGTTTATACTGGAGGTTTTATATAGAGTGGTATAGTTTTAAATAGGGGAAAAATAATATACTGTGCTTGGCACACAAACATTATTTTTAAGAACATTAAAAGTGTAGCCTGAAGTGCTTAAACTGTATATACACATACATATACAAATATAGATTCCACCTTTCTATTATGTTGTTTTCCAACAATGTACAGCTGCTGTACATATGAAGGATTCACAACTGCAGTATTTGAAGATTCAAAGTTTTAATTCAAAGCACCCTGGATAATTTAAGGGCTTTATAAATGAATTGCCAAATCTACCCTCCAATTTTGGTGGTCAGATTCATCCAGAAATCATCTACATTATTTTAAACACAACCAGCCTCACTAATGACCCTTAAATCAGATCCTAACCTATGGATAACATTAGTTAAAAACAGATTGTTTAGAGGCTCACACAAATGTCTTTGGTGTACACTTTTTTTTTTTAAGGTATAAAATATTATAATAAAAATAACTATTTTGTGTGCTGTAGCAGTTCTTATATAGCTCACAATAAGTGCAGCTTTCAACTCCCTTCCAACCCAACCACATCCCTCCCCCGAATACTTGTTAAATAAAGATTAGAAGACAGGTTGAACATGGTTTGTAGTGCAAATAGTAAACATTTTTTTTAAAAAAATCTTTTTTTTCTCATTTTTACAAAATATAGAAATGTTGGCCCAGTAACTGGACAAACATGTTCCTTTCAAGTATCTTTCATTGAAGAAAAAAATTAAACATGGTACTTCCATTATTTTTTTAAGTCTGGGTATTTTTTCTTTCTTTCTCTCAGGTAAACAGTTTCAAACCAACTTGGTTGCATAGTTCTAATGTCATAAGCACCTTTACGAAATGTAACTTTGTGTTTTCTTTCTTTCTTTCTTTCTTTCTTTCTTTCTTTCTTTCTTTCTTTCTTTCTTTCTTTCTTTCTTTCTTTCTTTCTTTCTTTCTACTTTTTAAAAACTTTTTTGCAAAAATAGTGCAGAAAATAAAGGTGAGTACACCTGCGCATTAATTGTCCCCTTTACCAATATATATACACAAGTGTGCTCTTTGTATGCGTTTGCCATAAGAAACCTGCACAATCACATATGTGCACACTCATTGTGTCCTTGGTAAGTTCATGGGAATAAAAGTGCCAGTGAATGTACTGTTCATACACATGGCTTTTTTAGAATTTTAATACCATTTTGGATTTAACAGCCAAATTGCTGTTATTTCAGGTATGCTGTTATCAGGGCTTGAATGCATAGGTAACATCGGGGAGGGAAAGGTATCTCCCCTTGTTGATAAGTGTGAAATACCATGCAATAAAATATAGAGCATATAAGATAAGAATTGCCCTTGCCCACACCATTTGAGGGTTACTCATCCAAGCCCTAGGAACAATGTTGTTCTTCTTTCTTCTGTTTGTCTCTAATTGGAACATCTGATGCTATTATGTTCAAAATGTGACCATTTTGTTTGGTATTTGGTCTTTCCCATTACATGTTATTTCAAATTGTCTTCTTGAAATTGATAAAAAGGCTGTCCCAACGGGTAGATATGCAAAATGCACACACACCTATGAGCACCCACATTCTTCTACTATCATATTCTGGATGTCCTTTTTTATTATATTTTGCCCATCATCGTAATAGAGCATAGACATCGGTCGTAGCTTGGTAGGTACACAACATGACTTGAGGTTGGAGAAAGGACTGTGGCCTCTCATGCGGTAATGGTTGATAACAGTGGAGTGGAAAGAGAGGGTAGAACCAGATGTGCCTGCAATATGGCTGGGACAATCGCCCTCACAGTAATTGGCATGGTAGCCTTGTGGGGCAATGATCCAGTCATTCCAACCAATGTCTTTGAAGCTAACAAAGAAGTGCTTCTTGCAGCAAATGTTGACTTTGCCATCACACTCAAGGCCTCGCCTCCGCCGCCTATGCTGCCGATCCTCTGAATGCCTGGCCAGCATCATTAGGAAGGGCCTATGCGATTGCTCCTTCTCCTCTTCTCCTGTGCTTTCATTACCTTCTGCATCTTCTTCCTTTTTTTTCCTCTTTCCTAGCAACACTAGACTGGCTCCTGTTTCTTGACACTGGTCACAAGTTACCCGCACATCCAGAGAATTCTTTCCCTGATCCAGGAGACGCTGAACACTACTGGAGACTGGGAAAATGTGCCAGGTACTTTTACGAGTGTCAACTGCCTTTTCAGAGATGAGAATTTCACTTTTCCCTCCCTTCAGTCCACCATCCTCTTCCACAAGTTGAGAGCTGCGCTTCGGCAGTTTGTGCTGCTGATAGAGTCGAATGGTCACTTTCGTTCTGGTCCGATTAGCTTTAGACACTTTGAGGAAAAGCCATACTTCAGCTTGAGCCACCACTGACAGTTCACTTCCTTCCTTAGAGATTTCAAAATGCAGCATTTTCCTGGCAGGACCTATAGTATAAAAAAAAGAAAGAAGAAAGAAAGAAAGAAAGAAAGAAAGAAAGAAAGAAAGAAAGAAAGAAAGAAAGAAAGAAAGAAAAAGAAAAAAAACACTTAGTAAGGGCAGAACCCCTTTTTTAAAAAAACAGGGAGAAAGTGATATTGTAGCAAAGACATTGGCTTTTTAAACCATAGATTTCATTTTCTGCTGAGTCTTTTTATAATTGGCATTAGATAAAAATATAAGATCTTTTCTGTTGTGGTCCAGAACAGAATTCCTTGGCCCAGGAAGTTTATGTAACTTCCTAACTTACCCAACTGTCCTCCCCACCCCCTTGGGCATTTCCCAAAGTTGCCAAAACAAGCCTATTCCACCATGCTTTTAACCAGAATTGAATGGGAGGGAGGTGGGAGGGACAAAGACACTGAGCATGAAAAAAGCATTTACTGTGTAGAATAACATTCTTTCTGCCATCATCTATCTATCTATCTATCTATCTATCTATCTATCTATCTATCTATCTATCTATCTATCTTTCTATCTTTCTATCTTTCTATCTTTCTATCTTTCTATCTTTCTATCTTTCTATCTTTCTATCTTTCTATCTTTCTATCTATCTGGAATGTCAGCCCTCTCTTATGTTTGGAGGTGTGTTGCAAGCAAAAAAATGTGGAAAGACACATTAACATGCGTTTTGCATATCTGGTAAACTGAGCATAAACCATTACATTCTGACCCAGGATTATCAGAGTAGCTTCAGATGACATCCACACCAGCTAATTACAAAAGTATTTTCAGCAAAGCCATCTTCACTGGGCTAACCAGTGAAGTAGCCATGTATTTGGATGACTCCTTTAGACAATCAAATTCAACCTTGCTCTCTGTTCTATTTCCTCAAATATATTAACAAAAACTTTTATTATGGAGAGTAAGCAGTTGCAGATTATGGAAATATTTCCATAAGAGCCCAAAAGGTAAATCATAATCCAAGTACAACACACACACACACACACTGCATTTCTTTTTAATATATTTTTGCAAAATCTTTGCATTCACTTCTATTTGAATTACTAAGCTTTGGGATATGATAGTTTTTTTCATATCCAACATGTAGGTGGTTAACAATTTAGCAGTAAGTCTTTAACTTCACTTAGTTCAGACCTGTACTCAACCATCTTTAGTTTTTTAGAAGACCAATGACTCTAGTAATGCTAGTAAAAATGGGTGCTTTGGTGGTTATATATATTTTTCCAATATAAAATGTTATTTAATACAAAATTCAGCACAGCACTGTCTCCATCTCATGATAAAGTTTTGACATTTAGACTTGAAGTAGCTTTTATAACTTTTTAACAGAGGTACACTACTGATATCCTTAAAATGGGACTGTGGTGGAAAACTTCTTTGAACCTTTGAGAAAATAGAGTGGTGGTTTGATTCATCAAGCGCCCATTACTCCAGTAAACATTTCTGTGTTACTGCCTCATAATCTTGCAGCAGCAGTTCTAGTTATTTTTACTTAACCTATTAAAACATCTGTATTAAAACAAGAATTTAACTTGAAGAATTGTTTTCTGCAATTGCTTTCTCTGTCCTATCATTTAGGTTGTAAGCCTGCAGAAAGCACTAACTTTCCTGTTGGTTATACTTAAATATCTCAGAGAACCCACCTTACTAAAAAGTGGGATAAAGGCCTGTTAAAAAAGATAAAACACAATAAATTGCATTGCTTTCTACAGGCAATGCAATTATATCTTGTCCTCTTCTGAAAGTCAAGCTGTCATCAGCTATATTGATTGCATAAGAGGATTTTTATCACTTTTAAAGAATGCAGTAGAGGTAAAGCTGAAGCCTGATTCAAAACATTATTTAGGCCCATTGTTGAGGTCTTTGAATGTGAAGTGGATTTATTTCCACCATTTCAGTGAAAGAAATGTATATGCAAATGATCAGGGTTGATGTCCAACTTATATTAGAAAAGAGGGTAAAACCTGCAAATCTGGTACCCACATAACTGGACTTCTATAATTATATGACTAAGTGGCCCTTACCACATCGACATATAAATAAAACTGGACTGAATTTTCACAGCACATTCTGCAAATCAAAACCAGATTGCATAGAGGAGAGGGGGCGGGGGGATGAAGAAATGAGTGCCATGTCATTGTGACATGGACTCTTCCCTTTTTGCATTTGTGTTTTGATGTATATAAGGAGCAGAACTTCAGTTGCAATACTTGTTTTATTATTTTGACAAAACAGTCAGATTCTACAGATGTCTCTGGATGGGACTGCCTCATTTGAAACAAAATAAATTCCTCCCTTAATTCAGGATGCTGTGCTCCTTGTTAATTCTGCAGCAGTAATTTTGCTATGTAAAATGATGTTTTTAAACAGGAGGGGGTTTTTTTAACCTGAGTTTATAAACTTCAGTCAAAGATGATCAAATTCCTTCTTATACACTTCAACCTAGCAGGAACTGTAAATTATTTTGTAATGGAAATTAATACAATATTTTTGTTAAAAAACACAATGAGAACACACACACACACACACACACGGTTAGATTATGACATGAAGTTTGCTGGAATGTCAACATTTTCCTTCAGAATGACATAATCAATTAAATAAGAAGATATCCTTCCCATTTCAGTCTGAAGCTGATTGGCTAAAGGAGGAAGATAGATTTAACATCCTGAGTGAATGGGATACACAAAGCAGCTTCACAATGAAAACAAAAAGAAATTTACACTAAGAACTGAATTAGCATTTGATTTTCTCTTATCTGCATTACTAACTTCCTAATTCTAATAGAGTACAACAACTGCATTATTTGCATTATAACAAGTGCACTTTTGACATGAAGAAAATTCCAAAGAAAAAAATGAATTCTCCTCTGAATGATAGGAAGTTTTCAAATCATTCAGGTAATAAAGATGTCTGCTGAGACAAATCTTAATTATTGATAATATTTTACATAAGAGAAATCACTGAACAAGTTAATCCTTATTGCACCTTAAATTCCAAGTCTGCAAGGCTACAGAAATTGATGGAATATCTAGAGAAATATGGCAAGCAACAGAAAAAAGAACCACTGAAGTTTCCACCTAAACTGTGCCACAAATCTGGAGAACTACACAGTGGCCTACAGATTGCAAGAGGTCAGTCTACATCGAAATACTGAAGAAAAGAGACTTAACTGAGTGTGCAAACCATATTACAATATCCTTAATTTCACATGCTAGCAAAATAATGCTTAGGATCATCCAACACAGATTAAAGCCCTACATGGAAAAGGAGATACCAGGTGTTCAAGCTGGCTTTAGAAAAGGAACATGAGACATTATTGCTGATGCAAGCTAGATAACTGAGAAAGCCAAAGAATAGAAAGTAGTCAATATGTACTTAGAAAGGCCTTTGATTGTGTTGATCATGTTAGGCTGTGGAATGTACTTTTAAGAATGGGAATCCCAGAACAACACATTGTCCTCATGCAAAACCTATATACAAGTCAGGAAGCTGCAGTCCAGGCGGAACATGGCAAAGCAGAGTGGCTCCAGGACAGCCAAGCACAGGAGTGAGATAAGGCTGTATATTGTATTATTTATTGAACCTATCTGCTGAAGGGAAGCTGGATTGGAAGAAGATTAGCATGGTTTTAAAGTTGGAGGAAGAAACATCAATAATCTGCATTATGCTGATGACACTGCTCTAATAGCTGAAAATGCAAATGATCTGCAAGTTCTAGTAATGAAAGTGAAGGAGCATAGTGAGTAAATGGGGCTAAGTATAAATAAGACCAAACTAATGACAGCAAATACAGGAACAAGCCTTAGAATTGACAATGAAGTTATTGAAGTAATGGTTAGCTTCTGCCTTTTAGGATCAACTACCAGCAGTAAAGGAACCAGCAGTCAGGAAGTACACCACAGACAAGCACTTGGTAGAGTAGCCATGAAAGCTTTGGAAAAGATGTTAAGAGGTTGGGATGTGTCTATACTTATAAAGATCAGAATTGTGCAGGCAAGGGTTTTCCCCGATGCTCTATGGAAGCAAAAGTTGGATTCTGAAGAAGCAGGATAGAAAGAATATTGACACTGTTGAACTTTGGGGTTGGAGAACACTCCTGAGAATACCATGGAAAGCCAGGAAAACAAACAAATTGATCACTGAACAAATCAACCCAGAGTCCTCACTCAAGGCACAAATTGCCAGGCTGAAATGATCATACTTCAGACACACTACGCAAAGACATAGCTCTCTGGGGAAGTCTATAATGCTGGGAAAATTTTAAGGAAAGAGAAGAGGATGACCTACAGCAAAGTGGATGGATTCAGTTACAGCAGAATGGGCACACTGTTGGAAGACCTGAAGGACCAGGTGGGGAACAGATTATCATGGAGAAAATCTATCTATATAGTTGCTAAGAGTCAACATGAACTTGATGGCACATAATCACTCCTTAAACTGCAAATGTATAGAAATTATTGTCTAGGAGCTAAGTTAAGTGCTGGACTAGAAGTGAGGAGACCCAGATTCTAGTTTACCCTCAAGCATGGAAGTCAGCTGGGTGACCTTGGATCAATCACTTCCTCTCAGCCTTAAACTGACTGATAAACAAACAGCTCATGATAGCTTCACTGTAAGAACTAGGTGAAAAAAACAAACACACACTGCAACCTTGTAGAACAAACACTATGAAACACAACAACATCAACAATAACAACAACACTGTCTAAGAGCTGAGCTTTATCTTTATGGATCTGGATGTACAAATAACCTCTCAGAATTCCATCTCTTATTTGAAGGCTAAATTTGAAGAGCAGATGCATTTCCCATCTCCCAATGAGAAAAGAGATTCTTCAGAACAGAAATAGAAATAGCCCAAACTTTTTTTGTTTGGCTATCACTGCAAGTGTCAGAAACTACACTGTAACTCTGGCCATTATTTTCCATCTCCATAATAGCTAGACCAAATTAAAGCTAGGGGTAAGGCACTGTGTATGTGCGTGTCAAGTGGGTAGGTGATAGAAACTGTCAGCTGCCACAGAAAACCTTTGTAGAAAGTTCTGTGGTGCAGCTTTTGAAGGAGCTGAGTGGGAAAAAAGACATTTCATAAATGTCTTGGGAAATTTCAATACACTTTGTTAAAGCTTTCTATGGAAATCATTAATGTTCCCTTTTGTAATGTTCTGGCAACCCTTTATGGACTTTTTGCTGACATTGGAATTGAAAAGTTGATGTTTTATGGATTTGCCTACAGATAAGGGATGGGATATGGGATGAAGAGATATCTGTTTAATCTTATAGGGGGTGAAAAGTTATTAAATTTGTTTATATTTGTTGCATATATTTATTTTCTTTTTCTTTATTATATTCTTTCTTTTCTTTTTCTTCTTTTTCTTTTTTCCTGCACTTGTTATTCTTTCTTTCTGTTCTCTTTCTTTAAGTTTAGTTGCTATTAACTAAACTAAACTAAACTAAACTAAACTAATTAAAATTCTTAATAAAAATTATATATATTTTTTTAAAAAAGGAAACCATTAATGTTCCCCAGCATGCATTCTGGCTTTTTTGCTTAAGAAAAATTTCTGAGAATTACTGTAACATACAAATTATCAACAAAATGAAGGCTACCTAATAAGTTTCAAAATATTCCAAGAATTAACAAATTATCACAATTATTTTCCAGGAAACATATTCTATTTCCTGCTATGATGGTAGAAATTATGCTTGATATATGGGTATGATCTTTAACTGAGGGTACACCTTGAACCCATTGGAACTTAATTGTAAGTAGACAAGTTTCTACTATACATTAAATCTATCAAAGGAGTAACCATTTAGTAGAAAAGAGATCTGTTATTTAATTTTTCCACTATTCACTGCTGCTTAATTTTAAGTTGTTCTGTTTTGTACTGTATATGATTGCTTTTATTCTCTACAAAGCAAACTAGATTTTACACTAGCACACATTTTGGATATGTTTATATAAGCATATAACTCTGTAATTAATGCAAGCGTGATCAAAAGGTCCTTGTTTTTAAAGCCTCTTTCCACTCTCTATGAGAAAATGAAAAATGTGTCATTAATTTCTTGCAGTGGAAAAGTAGATATTGATCATTTAGGATATCCCTGTAATCTATTCTATAAAATAAACTTTCACTATGGATCCTTTGCAGAGTTCCCAGAGACATCCATATTTCTCTCAATTGAAAATATGCACTATCCAGTGTCAAGAACAGTTTTGTTCCTGCCTTGCTTGTGTCCCCAAATGTACATCTAAACCTATTTCTCTAAACCTTGGAGCCTGAGGGATAATTTATAGCCATTCACTCATGTAGGAGAAGGCAAGTGTGTTTCCATGCACTTGGTTTGATAGGAGACTCACTCCTTTATTAACATAATTGTGGCCTGAATTCCAAGGCCAATGTTTTCATGAAGTACCATTTGTCGTTCATATGGATGCACAATTAGAATTATATCTTCCACCTGCCACATTCATTGTTTTGAACAGTTCTTGTAACACAAATTGCCAGTATTTTACCAATATTTCTGAGCACCCATAGTCTTATGATCTCTTTACAGGAAGAAGAAGAAACTTAATTCAGTCAATGACCAGCAAAGCTCTATCAGCATGCATTTTTCTAAGGAAACAGCCAGTAAAGGAAATATATATGGGGTTCCAGGCAATTTATAGGACATTAACACTTGTCATTTCATACAGGCTTGTGGGAAATACAGTGTAGCCAGAAGCATGAGATGTCCAACTGGCCCTTAAATATCTCACTTCTCCCTACCATGGCTTAAAATGTACAGCTCACAAATAAGAAAATGAATGGGAAGCACAATGGTAAATCAGCAGACATAGATACTCAGCTTGAAACCTATTTAGTGACTACAGTTGCTATTCTTGAAAAGTGATTGCATAGTTCTCTTCTTCCTTACCTTCCTCATTTTCTCAAATCCTGAAATATATGACAAGACATTAGCATTTTTTAATCTTCCTAGTCAGGCTGCCTAAAGTTCTAAGAGTTGTCCTCATTTCTTCCTTGCCTTGGGAAGGAGAAGCAAACCCTAAGGTGTATTTTCAATACATTTTAAACAAAACCACAGTACAAAAGTTAAATATGTAGGCTCTTCATACTGGGAACACTGAATAATATAATTATGTTACAGCAAAACTATTGACTGTGCCAGTCTTTGATTACTTACAAAAGAGATCAGTTAAGCCACAAGACAGTTCCTTCCTTGGTAAGGAACCATATTTAAATTCCATTGACTTCAGTGGAGAATAGTCCTACTAATGCATGGAAATGTTCTTTCCATTTACAAAGAGCTGGTGATTTCAAGAAGGCTCTTTGCAAATTTCTCTTTCCCTTTGAAAGTCACCCAACTTCTTCAGTGGATTGTGTACAAGGATACTTCAAGCAGCAAGGGAATCAATGAAAATTGTTTCAAAAAGATGTGATTCAGTGTATAGGACCTTGGTCCAAAGCATTGAATTAATAAGGCAAATATCTGTATGCCTTCTTGGGAGTAAATCCCACTGAGTTCAAGATCATTCTCTAGCAAGCCTGTCTAGGACAACAGCCTTAAATTAGTTGTAATTAGCTTTCCAATTAATTTCAGTAGGATGAGTGTGAGTAACTCCATCTGGACCAATGATTCTGTGTCTTGGTTACTGCACTGTATATTTGTCACACTGAATTCAATAATTTGAATTCAGAGTTAAATAACAATGCAAACACTGTTTTCAGTAAATGTGAAAATTATTTGAATTAAAGTAGTCTGAAAGAGTTAACATTCCTGCAACTATTGAGTTTGCCTTCCTAACAAAAAAAATTGCATTGTATGCACTACTTTGGTTGCATGGCTGGCTGGCTGGACACATAAATTTACAGATCTATTTCTTCTAACAAGTGATATGTTAACTCCTCCCATGTAATCTCCTGTTTCCCATTTTCCTATATTATATAACAATGAATGTTACTGTTTCACTCTTGACTTCCATGCTGCTCTGCACAATTAGCTCTAATTATATTCTTCTTTCTGAGCCAAGGAAAGGAATCTCCTCAAAGGCTGGATGGGAGACCCAAGAAAGTATAGTAGCTAGTGGGGATGTCTCGTTCAATCTGAATGTTCCAATCAATCTGGAAAGCTGATCCAAATTGATTGGATCATTCACATTGATGAGGAAAATCAATACATTTGATCTGAATGTCTGAAATGACTTAGACCACATAACAGAAACCAATTTGATTAGTTTTGGATTGATTTGAACCATTACAATATATATGTGTGTGACTGGGAAGTGAGTCAAGTCAACCCATCGATTATATTCACTGAATATTCAAAATCAGTCTGAATCAGTCCAGAATGATTTGGAGCTTTGCACGATTGAACCTGAAATTGACAAAATTCTCAGAATGCGTTGGGCCAAAAATTCTTTAGGCAAGCCTTCAATCAGCCTGAATTTCTTGCTCTGCGGCGAGTTGTAGCACTGACTCTCATTTTATCTAATTTCCCTACCCATCCCAATTTGTTCTGAATTTGGAAAAGCTAAACTGAGGATGGTCGGAAAAGCAGTAAGGAACCCACGCTCAGGACTTACACTTTTTCTTCAGGGCTGCAGGACATATAGACAGGCCCAAACCACGAAATAATAACTGATCCATGTCATAAGCTAGTAAATAATATAAACAGAATGTCCCATGAAGTTGATGATTCAAGGCCTGGTCAGTGTTTTACAAGGAGAAAAGTCCTTCTCAGTTGCAAAGCAAATTCACCTGAAGGTAAAACCTTTCCAGGAGGGAAGTAGTAAAAAAAAAAAAAAAAAAGGAAAAACTGAAGAGGAGAGCCTCCCCTAGGTAAAATGTTCTTACGCCATTCCATGCACCCATTATTGCAGCCATTAATCTGCAACAAATGTTTCTGTGTTCATATACTGTATGAACCCAGAAACATGTTCACATATCTTCTCAGCTGCCGCAGGTACTCCTTTGTAGTACTTACAACTACTCTCCCTTAGTCTCCTTCATCAATATCTTTCTATTATTGTATCATTCTTTCCCAGACTTACAAAGCAGTTAGTTTCAGATTAAAAGAAGCTATCTGCCACTACATTTCGGTTATTAATGGGTTCATGAAGCAGTCCCGTCCCCACCCCTACCACTTGTAACTTAACTATCATAAACAGGGCATCTTTTTGCAAAAGAGATTGGGCAAAAAACAAACACCCAATTTGCAAAAAGAAGCAAAATAATCAAGGTTTATAAACCAGCCTTCGTCACTGACGATTTAAACTCATCCGAAGGAAGCCAGGTTGGGAAAAGTGATTATAAGTGTGCATAGACATATTACCAATGCCTTGAGAAAGAGAAAGACGCCACCAATTTGACCTTAACAATGTCTAGTCTTTTAGCCTCTGGGTTTATCCACTTTATCTTCTCTCTCTCTCTCTCTCTCTCTCTCCCCCTTTCTCTTCCCATTCTGTCTTTGCTTTGTTTCTGTATATCACATTCTTCCAGTAGTTAACCACTGATGAAATTCACCAGTTATGCTAGATGAAAGATGCAAGGCAAAGAAGCAGAAGAGGCAGATAAGCGATGCAATATTTGTCTTCCAGAGCCAACTGGGTAAAAAAGAAACTTGAAGCAAGGTTAATTTGAATGAAATGGAAAGGGGAAAGCCTTCAAGGAGGCCCTCTGGTGGTTACTTGCTTCCATGTGTTCAGCATAGAAAGAGGAACCACGGGAAACTTTTTTTTTTAATGAATGAATCTGAAAACTTAATAAATTGCCCCCTTTCAGTACTTGATTGCAGATTTATTTCAAGGATCATTATATTTTCTTTTGTGAGGATTTGCTGTCAGGTGTCAAGGAAATAGAAAAGATAAGTAAGACCAACTCTGAAAACATTGAGACATTTATTTTTAGTAAACCTGCTCAGGTTCAGTCTAAGCTTGATATAAACTGGGTTACAGTTTCCATTCATTCCTGATGAACTGCTGATCATTATCACCAGAATGTCAATATTATCTCCTCCTTCCTCATAATTGTCATTTGCAACTTTTTAAAAATTGCTTGCTGAATTACCAATAGCATAATATAAATCCAACAGTGTGTAACATAGTCCAGTAGCTATTAGTCATCTGACTGGAAAATTTAGGGTGTTAACTGGATTGAATTTACCACTGCTTCTTGCAGCAATATTCATTTTTGTGATAGTCTTGATAAGTACAGTAATATTCATTCTTGCTTCCCAAAGGCAACTTAAAAGTACAAGCGTTTTAGCTGACTGTAAATCTGATCTTACTAGTGAAAAACTATATGTAATTTTCAAATACCTTTTGTTAATTGCATTATGATAAATGTGGTAATTGTGATGCCATGTTAAATTACCATTTCCCTGTTATTTAAAGTTATTAGTTTCACAAAAGCCTGTCTGGAATGTCAGTAGCACCTGCCAAGAATTTGCCTGGTCTCTTGGGTCAGAGAACACCTGTAGTTTGGTACGAGCTTAGTACATTAGCTTTTGGAAGTTTGTTTCCACTGTCCATTCCTTATATCACCTAGAAAGCTGCCATTCAGCCTTTCATTTCCTCTTTTAAACTGTCTTAATCCTAACTCAGAAAGGATGTGTCCATTCTCATGAGAGCTCTCTAAACTATAACTTAAAAAATGTCTCAGAATAGAGAGATGAACAATTCTTCTATTTTTACTGAGCAGGCTAGCTGTATAACTTTTGAGAGCAGTGAGATTATTTCATTAAATTAACTTGCTTTCAAAAATTAAGAAAGAAAAGAAGCTACTCTGCTTTTATTTTCATAATTTAAGGTTGACAGAACTGAAGATATGTTTCCATTCATTTTCAGTTATTCTCTACTGCCTCCCTTGAAAAAGATGGTTGCTTTCAGGAACAACAATGCAGACTACTGAAGAAGAATATTTCTCATGTTTTGTTCAATTGTAATTGGAACATATCTTAAAGTAGATTTTGACCTCTACTCGTGCACTTCAATGGCTCTTTATTCTACAGATTTTCTCTATGATCATATGCAAAGTGCTGTTTCTTGTCAGTTCAGAATAAGTTCTAAAAAGATACCTGATAACCACAAGAGGGCTATAATCAGCATATAAGTTGAATATTATGCAATACTGTTTTGTTCAATAAAACTTTCCTTGACTTTCACATTACAGCATGGAATAAACTGGCAGAGAGAGAGAATGATAGTGAGGAAAGCCTTTATATTTGAGATAAGCTACGATATATAGTCTGAGAAGGAGAATATATGTCCCAGGAGAGTTAAGGGTTCTTTGTTTTCCTTCCCTTGATATACTGAATTCTACTGTGTCCTACCAATAGCAGGACATATATAAAATTGATGTAACTACAAAATACAAATAGCAGTAGTTTGAACATTTGGTAAGTTCTGGTTGAAAGCCATAATGAGTTGCTGGACTATTGGCCACTTTCTGGGCAATGGCATAGCAAATATTAATCACGTGATTCTGTAAGCCAATTGGGCTGCACATCACAGTTGAAGCATGTCCCAGTTGCCTTTGGAGCCTGTTTTAAGCAGAAACAGTACAAACTTCTGGAACTCACACAGTGTCGAGAAACCACAGCTCATTCCATGTGTCTTAGAGAGAGTTCTGTGGTAAACTGGATGCAGTGTCTGTCCATCAGATGGTCTCCCAAGTTCCCTGTTTCTGACTGCTTACTGCTTCATAGAGTAAAACCACAGGTACTTTTGAGGACTGTGGGCGCTGAAAGGTTTCATCCATCTTTTAAAAGGAGAGACTGGGTCCTTTTTCTTTTCTTTCATAGCAAACCTTTCTCTGTCAGTGAGGGGGGGGGGGGTTGCTATTTGATAAGTGCAACACTGTCATAAGCACCAAGGCTACCCATACAGTGGGAATTAATGGAGTTAGCGGCAGGAATGTCTGCTGTTAAACCATACACGCTTCTCTGCATGTCTTTTTCTGCAAACAGAACATCTGAGTCAACAGGTTTTCAGGACTGGAAACTCTGAGAGTTGCCTTAATTGTTTATATTGCTGCAGCAAACTTTTAAACAAAAATGCTCAGTGTGCCTATGCATATTTTTACTACCATATGTTGAACTGAGCAAAACAATCAGATTCTTTGCAAGCTGCCTTGGCAACAGTGAAAAATGCTTTCACTAGGAAACAGCATTAATTTCTAGAAAGTTTTAAGTTGGGATTTTTTAATTTGTTATGATTGGTAAGCCTGAATGTATGGCTGTCTGGGCACAGGCACACATATGCATATGTCTATGCATATTATGTGTGTGTGCACATGCAAAGACTAAACACTGAAGATAATGCATACATTGAATGATGAAGTCTACATTCATTATTTAATAGCAGCTGAAATGATTACCTGTTTGCCAGAGTTGAAAATGAGTTGAACACTGGAGGACAGTGTTCCTCATTTAAAAAAATAACCAAGTAGTTGAAAAGGCACCGCATCAAAGTTGCACTCTTTGGCAGGGAACTCTTGGGAGCACCATCTTCCTTTGCTTTGCTTTTTTTCCAGTGTGCAAAAGTCAGCATTACAATTTGGATTGCCTACAACTATTTGTCCCACTTACTACTAAGGTTTTCTGACAGTAGCTGTTAACACTTTTACTGCCCTGAACATTTGCTGTGAATTGAGTAACAAATATATATCCTCGTCTTGACAGGTTTTACAGCGAGTTGATTCAGAAACTGATTCTAGCTGTTTTTCTTTGCCCACAGTGTTTCAAAGAGCACTCCTTATTTGCCTGTTTCCCTATCTCAGGCTGGTCTAGAACTGATCGTTCTTTTCTCAAATAGGGAAGGAAGTGCCCACCTACTTAACACCCAGCCCAAGATGTTAGATGCTAGGACTCCACTTGTTGGCTAGTTTGGTAAGTATAAATAAGACATCTGCAGCCAAGGCTAAATTCTAGAGATCCACATTCCTTCACGCTTTCACTCTCTCCTTTCCCACCACCTCATCTAGAATATAACTGCTACAAAGAAAAGTTAATTGCAATCCTGACAGCATTGTGCGTCCCTCCCCACCCCACTCCCAGTAGCACCCACCTGATTCTGCAAATGTTATGATCTCAGATGTTTGTTCCACCAGTTCATTCATTTCTGTTCTTCTTCCAATGTCATCCTCTATTTCCACATTGCCATCCTCTCTCACTTTTCCGACGTGGAGTTTCTTGATAGCATTTAAAAGTGCAGCTTTGGGCACTGGCTGAGTGATGTTTGGTCTGTCCCTCAAGTGCAACATGTTCAGGATATGCTTCTTTACCGCTTCCACCATCTCAGGCTGGGAGCTGGGCACATCCTTGGAGAGGGTACCAAGGGCACAGGATGGGCAATCGGTAACTAAGCTGTGCCCCTCCGATCCTGGGGTTGGGGAACTTCGCACTATAATCCAGCAAAATAACAACACCAATCCTCTGGTCAGAAGCAAAGGCATCCTGGCAGCAAAAGTTGTTGTGATTCCTTTTTAAAAGGCACGGCTTTTCTTCCCCCACGACCACTTCTTCATCCAGTTGGATTTTTCCCCTTTCTGCTTCCTTTTTCCTCTTCAGGAAGAACAAAAAGTTTTCTGTGAAGTTTGCTTTGGAAGGTCCCTCTCTGAATTCACTAAGTGCTGTAGATGCCTTTGACTGTCAGTGAGAGGAGTCTGACTCTGTCGCGCTGTAGGCAAAGCACACGCTGAGAAAAAGACAGAGAGAAGCGAGGCAGGAGGACGGCCTAAGTGAGTTGAATGAGAGAGGGAGGGAGTTTTGTCTATGAGTAAACCTCTGATTGAGAAGGCGGAGGAACAGCCTAAGCCTTCCTTATGCTCATTGCACTCTAGCAGATACTTCTCATTTATATCGGCGCTCCAACTTATGCTCTGGCCACTTCTGCCTTTGAAATCTCTTCTCTTTCAGAGTTGCCCGGTGCTTTCCTGCCTCCCCCTCCTTCCCTCCCCCCCCCCAACTTAAACATCTCTGCTTTTTTTTCCTGTTCCTATCTTCTTCACTAAGTCCCTCAGGCGAACTTAGTAGGCTGAAACTGAAATGAGAAGATTATTTATAGCCTTGGAATACATCTGAACGGCAGACAACGGAGATGCTCAGAAAAGTCCAACCGGATCCTAGTTCAAGTTCTGTCCACAATGAGGATTAGGCAGCCTTGCCAAATCTGTGGACTCCTGTCAAACCTTGAAGTCCTTTCTCATTCGTTGTAACCATTTTAAGACTAATCCATGATTTTGGCTTAGAGAGAACTGAGTTAAAAATGATTAAAGTTGCAAACTTCAACCAGTTGACAAAGCTGTATTACTTGAAAGTGTATTCTGATTTAATGGAAAGCTGCTGTTGTTTTGGGTACCATGTATCAGAAGTAAAAAATTAAAAAATTGCTTTGTTATGAGGCAGAACTTTGTTTATTGTAAATGGATTGCCATTAATTTCTGTGGCTGTAAATTTATATTGAGGCTAGAACTGTATTCCAAAACCTTTGTTACACTTTGGTCAGGTAACAAACCATGTTTGAGACTTCAATTGTTGTTCTTTTTTCCCTTCCATTTAATTCATATTATCCTAATTCAAGTTTTTAATTACTTCAATCATAAATCATATAGTTCTACCCATGACTTTACCACTTTGCATATTTTTCTTATATTATAACCTAGGATTCAGTCTTGTGGAAATGCAGCAAATAATAGAATAGACCCTGTGATCTCCAATACAAATACAGAATCTGAGGAACAATAATAGCACAAATATATTGTTAAAGAAATAATTAGAATAAACTAAAGGTTGTACTTTTCATTTACTGTTTGTACAATGAACACTTTTTGACAGTGAAAGCAAAAATACAAGTATTCATTTCCTTTGCATATGCTGCTTAGATATTCCTTGATATCACCAAGTTAGATTACTCTCTATATAAATACTATCATTTGAGAAGCTGTATTTCTTTTTAAAATTCTGTTGTGTCACCTCTTCAGTGATTATATTTGCAATATCACCTTCATTTTGAACAGCTTGACTTTTGTTAATAGGTTAAAAGCTTCCATTGGAATGTCAACTTTAATAGTAGACATTTAATAGAACATTTCACAAAATCATAAGGAAGGTACATGCTAAATATGATTTTTCTTAATAAAACTTTAGCCCTGTCAGGGAGGGAATATAACAATTATATTTTGCCTTTCTGAACCTGAGTCTTCTAGTGGTCCCTGTCATAGAAACTTAACAAGGTCTCAAAGCTGTCTATATTGATAGCCAGATCACAGAGCTTTATACTGTACTGTACATTTACTTAAAAATTACACTTAATGCTGTGGGATGGAGTTGGAACTGGATTGGCCAACGTCATATTACATCAGCATTTCAGTGGTTTTCCTGTATGAGACATACCTTATGACAATTATCTAATGGAAAGTCCTATTTGCTTAGTGCGACAAAAGGCTGCCTATATTCTGTATCTGTATTTTAAAAAAAACCCACCTGTTTACTAATAATGTTTCATTTGGCATTATTTTGGTTCCAAGAGCATTCAGCTCAGTTACTCAGTCATTTAAAAGAAAATGAATTTTAATTTCTGATCTCCCCTCCTGCATTTTGGACTTATTTTCTCTTGTCTTTTCTCTGCTACTTAAAGATTAAAAAAAAAAAAATGGAGACAGTAGTGCTGAAAAGAATGTTAACTGTAACTATAGAAGAATGTATATAATGCATTGCAGCTTAGCAGCTAGCCATCAGTATGTGTAAGTATTGTAAGCACATACAATACACGTGCTTGCTTATTTAAGAATATCTCTAACTTTGCAATATTATACACTTTTATTTGGGAATAAGTTTCATTGAACTTATTTTAGAGAGTTTATTGCTGTCTGTCACTATGTTATCAGTACTGTTATTAACATTTCAAGCCATCTTAAGAAACAGAAGAGATGTAAGAGAATCTTCTCTGATACAGCCAGAGGAAACCCTCAAAGTAAAATGAATTATTAATTTGAACTGGGATTTTGGCCGGGCTCTATTTAAAAAAATAAATAAATCAGAAGCCTGTATTCCATTTTAATATGCAATACTCATTGATTTTCAGGAGAGGAGAGAAACTATGTTTTTCTAACTTCAAGCCTAAACTCTGTCAAGGCATCCTTAACTCCTGGTGGCTACACGGACATGCAGTATTGTAGAAAGTGGTTTCCTTTGGGATTTATTTAGACTTTCTGCTATAGCATGCAGCTTTGGGATTTTCTGAAGGGCTAAATATGAATATGTCTAGCTTTTTTTGGAATCAGCCAAGGTCAGCTACCGTAGGTACTGTCTCTTGATATGGACAGAATTTGTAATTCACCCATTTTTATTCTGGAGTATTATTATTGCAAAATACATATTTTTAAAAATGCAGGGAAGATTATTGTCATATTGCTTTAATGCAAAGAAAAGTGTTCAGAGCATCATGATTCCTGTCCGAAGAAGAGAGCAATAGTAGGGGAGGTTTGTGAGGGGGATGGAGTGAACTGGAGTTGAATAACAAACCAGATTCTTAAGACAAGTTTGGAATGCTGTCTCCAATTTAGAAGCAAACAGAGAAGTTGCCTTGTTTCCAGATCCAGTACGCATAGAACAAGTTCTTCAGAAACACACACTTTAAGGAAGCAAATTAAGTATGTCGAAGTAAGATTCAAAAGAGACTTTGTATCATTTAAAGCAATAGTTTAGAGAAAGAAAAATGTATTTTCATTTAAAGAAGAGATCCTAACCTCATGATAAACCCTTTAAAAATTTTACATCTCAATTTTTTTTTATCCTTCAGATGAATGCATGGATTTTCAAGTCATGCATTACTGCTTGAAGCAGTGATCTTTAAACTTTTTACACTTAGAGATCTTTTTTTAAGTCAAGCTGTCTGACAGTTGTTTCAAGAAGATTGTGAGAAAGTGTTCTAGATCATATCAAGTTCACATGTAACATGAGCTTTGCAGTTGCTCTGCATAAACTAAGACTACATCTAATAGCAGGAAAAGACAATATTTTTATGGCTCAGTATACATTTTCAGCCATTTTTTAAAAAGGTCTTGAGGTAGGTTATTCAAAATAAGTGAACTTGATAGTGTTTTTTTTTTAAGACTCACTTTAAAAAAAGTAATGTTCTGCCAAAAATGGGTGATCTACTGCTGAATTCTTCTGCATGATCTTGGGGTTTATGGGTAGGGATTACCTGCGATCTATGAGTCATAGACTGTCCACCCCAACCTTAGCTCATCCAATCACATTCCGTCTTCACTGTGATATGGAGGGAAACAAATGGAAAACAAATGGTGCTTCTAGAAAGTTTGTTTTCTGTGTCAGGGTTTTCAATGAGAAATATCCAATACATTTTGAAGAAATGCAACAATTCCTTGAAACATAGCCTTGAAAGTGTTGACCAAAGATATTATTATCAAAGTTTATTGCAGTAAGTTAATTCACTCTGCACAATAATTGAGTAATTCTAGCCTGTAACATTGTCATATTGATAGGCATTGCATGTGCTCATGTTAAAAGAATTCAGAATGTGTTATTTTTATTTCTTCTTAGCTACTTACAAGTATTAATTAATATGTAATATATTTATATCCGCAAGACAGCATATATGCCCTTCTATTTTATTTTCATAACAACCTTTAAATCATATTAGGTTGAGAAACACTGTAGGGCAAGAGGAGTTTGTTGTAGCTAAAAATGAGCAGGAGTCTAGTAGTACTTTCAAACGAACAAATTTTATTTAAAGGCATACGTTTTTGTGAGCTACAAGCTTGGGACTTTTGGTAATATTTGTTAGTCTTGAAAGGTGCTACCGGACTCTTGATTTTAGGCTGAGGGGCAGTGATTCATTCGAAGTCTCCTATGAGTATAGATGAAACATGGATTCCAGTTCAGTACTTTAACTAATATGCCATACTGGTTGTCACATAAGAATCTTTTCAGCTTTAATGTCCCAGCTAGTAAAAATGGAAAAGTTAGTTACGATTCAGGCTTTTTGTTTGTTTGTTTGTTTCCTACTGCTGAGTACACAACATGGAATAGTTAACTTACTTGAGCCTTACCAATGAATGGTATTTCCTTCATCATTTATAATTTGTACTATTGCAGTTTTCAGTGACATTGTAAGGATTGCAAGGACAATGGAAGTAAGTTCCATTTGAAATAGCGAGACTTCCTTTACTGTGAACATGTCTTGAAAAATACTTTAAAAGCAGTGCTGGATGGGTTTCACTTGCCTATGGCCCACCCATCAGGACCATATATTTCCATCCTGACATCTTAGCTTCCAAGGTTTATATTGTATTAAAATATATATTTAATTTGAAAGGTATTTAAATTTCCTTTGAAAATTACTTTGGGGATGTCAAGTTCATATTTAAACTGATAATCCTATTGTAAACATACCACATTATGTTTCCAGTAACCTGCTTTTTGAAAAGAGAGACACTGCATTTTCTGATGTATCTTTTTATCCCCTGCGAAAAAGGGTGAAGAATCAAAATTCAGGCCCATGATCCCATTTTTAAGTTGTTAAGTATTTTGCTTAGCCTTTTTGCTACCTACTCACTTTAAAAAAATTTTAGTGTAGCACTGTAACCTGAAAAACAGTAACATCCTCTCAAACCATCTTCCAAAATTCATTTTGCAGTACCCATGTTCAAAGTGGTGACCCACTGGGCCAAATAGACACCTGCAGAACTGAATTAAGCCAAAAGCCTCATTTTGCTACAAACCCAAATTCTGTGACTTGGACTGCCTCGGTCAGTACAGTACGTGGAATGGTTGTACAAGCCTGCCTTACATCACAACATTACATCCTTAGGCTTCTGATACAGAGTTCTATAATTTGATGGTTCTAATGCAGCTGCAGGAGCAAGAAAGATATTGGGTTTGGAGAGAGATAAATTGTGAAGAGCACTGTTCATTTCAGAGCATGTTCCTTATTCCCTCAGGGAGGTGGATTACAGCTTTTCCAAATGCCTAATGAGTGCTACATCTGATGACTAATTTTTTCACGTTCACTTCTCTCTCTCTCTCTCTCTCTCTCTCTCT
The DNA here is from genome assembly GCF_059951505.1 of Python bivittatus. Classification (NCBI taxonomy): domain Eukaryota; kingdom Metazoa; phylum Chordata; class Lepidosauria; order Squamata; family Pythonidae; genus Python; species Python bivittatus. Next base: position 51,925,181 of record NW_028277088.1, read on the forward strand.
CTCTCTCTCTCTCCAATTTTTTCTTTCCCTTCCACCCCCGTCCATCCTTCATCGCTTCTCCCTCACGGATTGCATTGTCTTCTTCTTCTGTACCTACAGCAGCACCTGCTGGCAGTGAGCCGGAAGGACCCATTTAAACAGTCCTCCACATCGGCTGCCATTAAGCTCTGCCAAGTCATACTAATGAGCTGCCTCGAATTTTCCCTCTTCCTGCCAGAAAAAAGTGACCTGATTGATGATGGGTATTTTTTTCACAAGCCGGCAATCCAGAGAATCATCGCTAATTAAATTCACTTGAGATCTAATAATGAAAACATTGTAATCCAAACATAAAAGCTGCACAGATATAGCTGGGTGGATTCCCCCCTCCCAGAAAACCCCTAAGGGTCCCCTCCTCAGGCATATTCCTGTTTTTACTAGATATGCTTGCCAAACAAAAATGTTAATGTGTCAACAGATTAACTGCCTTTTACAGATACTGCATTTAATTCATGTCAAGAGTAGTACAATGCTTTGCTGTTGCACGAATGAACCAGCAGGGGTTGCTCAATTTGCTGATGTTTTAAACTTTGACTCAGAAAGGACAAAGTCATATGTGTGAGTCTCTTTGTTTCTGCCCTGAAAGCAGGCATCCGAAATGACACTGGCAGAGATCATTGTGTGAAGTTCTTGGAATGCCGTGCCACTGTAAATTATACTGATTGAAATTCTGCATTTACTTTCGGATCCTGTGGCACATAAAGCTTACATGATGGAATGTTTTTTCAGCCATAAATAGCAAATTGCTAAACATAAAGCTAATCTTGGGAAAATGCACTTCAGAGGGTAGATGGAGTTCTCATTCTCACCTTTGTTTCGGAAAACGCCTGGATTCTTAACATGGAGATAAAGTTTGATATTCCTTAACTCAAAGGACATCAGTAATTTTTCCACTACACCAATATCAAATAAAATGATCAGAGTAAGATACTAGCCTGTGCTATACATCAATTTATATATCGTTACCTCACAAATGAACTACTGTAATGTGCTGTATGTGGGCCACCCTTGAAGACCACTCAGAAACTACAACTGGTCTAGAATGCAGTGGCACGTCAGTGGCGGGTGTGCCATTTGTCACCACTGCTTTGCAAGCTGCACTGGTGGCCAGGGACGATCCAGGTTATTTCTTCTCACCTATAAAACCCTTTAGGGCGTAGGGCCTGGTTATTTGAGGGACCACCTATCTCCAGTGTTTTCTGCTGGCCCATTAAATTCAGTAGAGTGGGCAGGCTCCAGGTCTCTTTAATCAAACAATGTCATCTATCGGGAGCTGAGAAGCAGGCTTTTTCTGTCCCAGCGCCTGTCCTCTGGAACAGCATTCCCCCAGAGAGCCAGATGGCTCCCACTCTGCACTCATTCCAAAAGTTTCTGAAAACCTGGCTTGGCTCCCAGGCCTGAGGTTAGGATGGTTGTCGAGGCTTTGTTGTTGTTGGGTTCCCCCCTCCCCGCAATGTTGAGTTTCTTTTTTCCAGACATAGATGTTTTGTTTTCTCTTCATTTTATTGTTCCAGACTTTTAAAATGTAAGCTACCTGGAGTCGTCTAGGAGTCAGGTGGCCTATAAATCCAAATAAATAAATAAATAAAATGAGTATAATTACTTAGAAAGCCCCACACACCCATACACATACACACACACACACACACACACACAAATACAGATACATGCATAATATATTCAAAGAAGGGGAAGGGGTTAAAACTCTTTAGTTACCCATGAAAGATTATACAAATGCAATGATAATTCTGCTGGAATTTTCTGTTGTGCCTTTCTTATTTGCTTTTTCATAAGTACTGCAGTCCTTTAAGTGTACATTTATGGACATACTGTAAGTCTATAAACATAGATCCATGATAATTGATACTTAAAAAACTTAAATTAACTGCTTTATTCTCATTTTTTTAAAAAAAAGTACTCTTTTTTTTCCTTTTCTTTTGAAAATAGAAAATGCCCAGAAACTATTATTAAATTCAGTCAATGAAATGTGTTTATTATGTCCCTATTTCTTGGGAGTTGGCCATCTTTCTATAACTATAATTAAAAATGGAAAAGTCTCTATATTTTGTATATCATACACACTCTTGGTTCAGAATGGCTTGTTTCTAGGTAATGAATAATAAGTGGACATTGTTTGTTTAAAACTTTGGGATCCAGGAGGGTCTTTTCAAGAGAGGTTGAAACACTTTCTCATTTAAAGCAGTGGGTGGAATTCCCACATGTAAAGAGGAATTATTGTCTTTCTGGATCTTCCTGGCTAGATCTTACTAACCACAATGGCCAAAAGTCTAGAGCAGTGTTTCTCAACCTTGGCAACTTTAAGATCTGTGGACTTCAACTCCCAGAATTCCCCAGATAGCCCTACTGGCTGGGGAATTCTGGGTGTTGAAGTCCATAGGTCTTAAAGTTGCCAAGGTTGAGAAACACTGGTCTAGAGGTTAGCCTGATCCCCCAAAATGTCTTCTTTGCTTCTTTAAGTTGGAGTAAGTGAATCTGACTTCATAAACAATAATACCAAAGAAGTCATTATACCAAGTACAGGACAGATGCATTTATACTCATTCAGACTCTCTTAGGACTGAGTGCTCCAGCACTTCTCCAGCCAGCAATTTCTTAACTACCAATTCAAGAAAGTCCTCTTTAATATTTTCTGAACACCCCAAATCTTGTTCATTATCTTTTTCCTAACAAGTCAAGACAAAAGAAAAGGAAATACATTAAGCATGTCCAAATAACACTGTTATCCATGTTACAAGCAGAGGAGTGCCAACAAACAAAATGTTGGCAGCCCCATCAAGATGGCAAAATAACATTTCAACCCCAGACTGGCCAAACGAGAGCCCAATGTCCTGCCCCAATATCTGGAGGCTGTGAAGGCCTGGAGGGATAGAAACAGACCAAGTGGTTGTGGATTTTGGGGCCCCATACATTCTATTCTTAGTCTTAGATGGGCTAGACTCCCCCATTTGAGGCTGGTGAGCAATTTGAGGATCATCTTGGACCATAGCTCTTGCTGAAAGAGCAAGTGGCAACTGTGGCCAAGAGAGTCTTGGCACAGCTTCAGCTGGTATTCCAGTTGTGCCTGTTCCTGGCCAGGGAGACCCATCAGACAGTCACTCATGCTCTAGTCATCTCACAGCTGGGCTATTGCAATGCTCTCTACATGGGGCTGCCCTTGAGGACCACTTGAAAGCTACAGCTGGTCCAGAATGCAGTGGAGCAGGTAGTGTTTGGGTATGCCTTAGATGTCCCTGTGATGCTGCTGCACTGCAAACTGCACTAGTCTCCGGCAAGCCTCCAGGTACAATTCAAGGTGCCAGGTTATTATCTCCCATAGTTCCCACCATCCATCTATCTATAGGATATAGGAAGGGTGCCTTCCCTGTTATGGTACCTGGCCTCTGGAATGACATCCCCCAGAAATCCACGTAGCTCCCACCCTGATAATGTTCCAGAAGTCTTTAGAAACCTGCCTGTTTCCTATGCCTTTGGTAGGGTGCTTGTGGAGCCCCAGTTGATTCTTGATGAATGTTTTTTCTGGATGCTTAAGTTCCTTTTTTTGTTGCTTCCCTTTTTAATTATAAGCTACCCAGAGTGTCCTGGAGTGGGTGACCTCTAAAGCTAACAAACAAACAAACAAACACAAACAGATTAGGCTTTATTCTGGAGACTTAGTGGATAGGAGAACATAATAGTTTTCTCAGGGTATCTCACTAAGTGGTTGTTTGATTATAATTCGCATTTGGTCCCTACACCCTGAGACAGAGTTGTTCATCTTTTAGGGCAGAGGGGGCAGGGTACATGGGAACAAAGTAGAAAAAGCAATATGATGCAGCTAGCAGTCCGCATTGAGGGTTTTGTTTTTTTTTAATCAGTTTTAATTTTCAGATCCTTTCTTGAGGTGCCTTCCATATCAGAGTATGGAGTCATAAGACCTGGAAAGAGGTGTCTTTGTTATCTTGCTCTTGATCTGCAAGAAACATTAAGAACTCCACAACATTCACCTCAGCTTTGGAGCCTATGAAAGACTTGATCATGGCTGAATTTGAATCAGTGTTAGCTTTAGACTCTCAGCAAGTAAATACTGATATAACTTTTCCTTAAAATGTTAATGGTATTATATGATAACAAAGGAGCATTTTTCACTTGAGGGGTAATCAGGATTACATTCAGTTGATGGTCTGATTAGAACACGTGTACAACCAAAGTGCCTATACATATGTTATAATATATTATCCCCATAGATTGAGAGCCTGAAAAAATTACTTTCATGTAACTGAGAACGTGTACAGCTCATCTATGCATTTTAAACTCTTTTCAGATGTTAGATGAATGTCTGAGAATGGGAAAAGAAATAGCAAATGCAGTTCAGCTTCCTCTGATTCCCCATTTATGTGTTCACTGAAATGAACTAAGTTTTTACTCCCATGAAAATGAATTAATCCTAGACATTATTTTTAATAATCACCTGCAGCAAACTAAAGAAAAAGGCGTAGAAGTTCTGCATCCAAAGAGTCAGTTAACTCTAGGCCTCCCTGTTGTTACTGTAAGAGTCTGGATGCTGAGTAGCTTTACCAGGTCCACTAGATTAATGGAACAGAGTAACAGAGCTCAGCGTCTGGCTCTGGAACTCTCATTTTGGCCCAATCAAGCCAATTGTGCTTAATGCACACAATGGAATTTGTTCAGTATAGCAAGAAATGCTAAGAGGATTTTAGGAAAGATTCTAAAAATGTCAGTTAAAATGTGTTTCTGGGCTGTGTCCCTGCAGCCTCATTTGGAAAAGCTAGAGAGGACTTGTGAGTGGAGGATCTGAACATAGGCCCACATTCTTAGAGAGTTCAGGAATGTTTAGACCCAGGTGTTTTGCACTGCCCATTACAAGTAAAGGGGACAGCTGCAAAGTTAATATCCAGATCTACATATAAACTTTCTCAAAGTCCAGAGATGTTTGGCTATGAGATTTGGCCAGTATCCAGCTCTGCTACAATTTTCTGAAGGAAGCCCATATTTTGTGAGGGTCATTTTACTTCTGTTTATCATTGTTAATGAAAATGCCTCTTGAGTTGAAATAAAATGCTTGTTAAGAATAGAATATGCCTTTGGCCTCAGGGCACTGCTTTGGATTGGATAGGCCTACCAGCCCTTCAAAGACTAAAGCATTTGTTTTGCCTTGTTTTTTTAAGTGAAAAAAAAAAGTATAAGAGTCACTTTTTCGTGAGATGGGCGGTATCTAAATTTGAAAAATACATACATAAATAAGAAAAGCTTTTTTTCTGGTAGAAAGACATACGTGGAGGCATATGAAACTTTAAATGTATTGGCTTTAAAGCTTTCCTATGTAAACTGATGGCTTGCATATCAATTCCTCTTCAAAAACATTTGTCCAGGCATGAAATTACAAACCACTATCCTTTTTTCATTGTCTGCTTATTCATGCCAGGCTTTCATGATGAATTCTATGATGGACTGTTAAAAGTAGATGTAAACTACTAGCATGAAGTTTTTGTGTGCAAACTAGACTCGTTGCTGTGTCTATGCATATAACTTTTAATTGCTTCTTTGCAATCTTCATGTAAGGCCAGCAGGCAAGAATTGAAGAAGTATAATATCAACAATGCAGTGCTTGAAAATCCTACCAAAGCAAATTTTATCTTGATTAATTTTAATTAAGTTTTCTGTTTCCCTTGGGTGGCCATGGGGGTAGGCTCATAACATCGTGTGTGATGCCATCAGATGAGTTTGATGTTATTACACCTTTTACCAGCATTTTCTTTTCACTTGTTGTTGTTGTTCAGTCGTTAAGTCGTGTCCGACTCTTCGTGACCCCATGAACCATATTGCGCCAGGCCTTCCTGTCCTTCACTGCCTCCCTTTTCACTAGAAATGTCTTAAACTCTAAATAAGTATTACCTACCAAATAATAAATATATCAAATTAAAATGAACATGATATTGCCAGATTTTTCCTTTCCTTTCCTTTCCTTTCCTTTCCTTTCCTTTCCTTTCCTTTCCTTTCCTTTCCTTTCCTTTCCTTTCCTTTCCTTTCCATTAAATGATTAACTTTTTTCCAAGACTTGTTTTTTTTAAACAATTGCTTTGAGTGTCAGTTATGGCTTCATAATCTGGAAATGTGCTCATTGCTAGATGAACAGTGAATCAGTTAACTAAAGAGTCATCAATACATTCTCAAGGATTCATCATTTTAGTTACTCTTGACCTTAGATGGATTTGAACTGCTGATGTAGATGTGGCAAAGATTCACAGGACAGTAGCTCATTACTAATCTCTTCAGACAGTCAGACATTCTTGGTGCTTTGAAGATTAAAGGGCTTTGTAAGTGCTGAGTATTAATATTGTTATTATTGGTTAGCTTTGATCACAGACATTTGAAGTCATTTCCTCTACCATTATTTTTTTTAGATTTTGTACATCAAACCTGGTTAAGATGAAACATTCAGAAGGCATTTTCATTTTATATGATACAGTTGTTATTATTTATAGGAGGAATTGGCTCATTCTGTAAAGCAGTTTCAAACTTCTGATATTGAAAGAGCAAAAGTATTCCTTTTCTGGATATGGCTTGAATTTGGATGTTGGTGTTAGAGCTGTGCAAAGTTTCAGGTGGATGATTAGATTCCTTGAAGCTTTCATCAAAATAACTCCATCACCACAGGCTGGCCAATCAAAGTGGGGACCTTTCATGGAGCTAGGTAAATGTGACAGGCTGATTCCAGGAGTCTATCAATGTATCATTTCAAGAGGAGTGTAGAATTGGCATCCTTGAAAGAAACTGTGGTACCTCTCTCCTTCAGATGCTCTCCTTGGACTCAGTGATTCTTGACAACTAATTCCCTATCTCTAACCTAGCATTTTTGGAAAAGTTTATCAAGATTGTGATCACTGAGCAACTGTGGAACATCCTAGGGGAAACAGCTCATATGGACACTTTTCAGTCAGGTTTCAGGCATAGGCATGGGACAAAGAAGACATTGGTTGCTTGTGGATGATATTGGTCAACACACGGATGGAGGCAGTTCAGCCCTGTTAGTTCTTTAATTCTCCCAGCAACCTTTGGTACCACTGACCATCCTTCTAAATTTATATTTTCATGTCTAGCCAGCTTCTCTATGAGAAAGCTGTTTTGTTTTCTTTCTGTCCCTGAAGGCATCCAACTGAGACTTACAAGACTGAAATTCTCCAAAAGATCTACTGTATTTTTCATCCCATTGTGCCAAAAGGTGAAGCAGCTTAGGTGTTCTAAGTTTCCCCATTATAGCCTGTGGATAATTTTTTTCCCAAATCAAATCTGGACTCTCACAATGGCTAGAACTGAATCAGATTGCCACTGATTCTCAAATCACAGATTAAAATTGAATTATGCCTATTTATTTATTTATTTATTTAATTTATATGCTGCCCATCTCCCCCAGAAGGTGACTCTGGGCAGCTCACCATTAAAATCAAACCTCAAAAACAGTTAAAAATATAAATATCCACATTAATTTAGTTAATCAATCACTCTCTATAAAAATCTCTATACATAAAAAGACTAAAACATTCAAGATGACGGGGGGGGGGGTAGAATCAATTACCCCAGGAGCCAGTTCCAATGATGCAAGCCCCCATCAGGCCCCCGGGCCATCTGGCATAGCCAAGATTTCACACTCTTCCTGAAAGCCATGAAAGTGGGGGTGCACTGCACCTCGGGTGGTAAGTTGTTCTACAGAGCGGGGACCACAACAGAAAAGGCCCTCTTCCTAGACCCTGCCAGTCAAAATGCGTTGACTAGTGGGGTCTGCAACATGCCCCTTCTGCTGGATCGAGTGAGGCAGGCTGATATAACAGAGGCGAGATGGCTCCTCAGATAACCTGGTTCTGTGCCATGAAAGGCTTTAAAGCTAATAACCAATATCTTGAATTGGACCCGGAAGCAAACCAGCAACCAATGCAGCTCGTGTAACAGAGGTGTTATATGGACCCCCTGGGGGCATTCAGAACTGTCTGCACCACTGCATTTTGTGCCAGCTGTAGCTTCTGGATACTCTTCAAGGGTAGCCCCATGTAGAGTGTATTGCAGTAATCCAACTGGAAGGTGACCAGGGCATGAATGACCATGCAGAGAGCCTCCTGATCCAGCAACTTCAAGTTGTGTGTAAGTGACACACAACACAAAGTTGCACAAAGGCCCTCCTAGCCACAACTACGACCTACTCTTCGAACAGGAGTTGTGAGTCTAGGAGGACCCCCAGATTATGCACCGGCTCTGTCTGGGGTAGTGCAACCCAGTCAAGAACCAAAAATTATAAACTCCTAGATCTTGAGCTCCACATACCCACAGCCACTCCATCTTACCAGGGTTCAGTTGAGGCATGTTGTCCCCCATCCAGGCGCCTACAGCCTCTGGTCACCACGAAAGGGTAGCCACAGCATCACTTAGGTAACCAGGGATGGAAATATATAGTTGAGTATCATCAGCACACTGATGATATTTCATCCCATGCTGCCAGATGATCTCGCCCAACGTTAAATGGGGAGTGGTGACAGCACTGAACCCTGAGGCACCCACAGAGTAGGGCCTGTGGTTGGACCTCTCGCTCCCTATCAGCACCAATTGGGATTGGCCTTGGAAAAAGGAGCTGAACCAGCACAGAACTGTGCCACCTAGCCCCAACTCCTGCAGCCAACCCAAAAGGATACGATGGTTGATGGTATCGACAGCCACTGAGAGGTCAAGAAGAGCAAGGATGGATGCACTACCCCATTCCGCTCTCACCAGAGATCATCTAAAAGTGTGACTAATGCTGTTTATGTCCCATAACTGGGCCTGAAACTGAACAGAGGTCCAGATAATCCGTTTCCTCCAGGATCCTCTGAAGCTATCACACGACCACCTTTTCCACCTCTTTCCTAAAAAGAGAAGGTGGGAAACTAGACGAAAATTGTCCAGAAGGGTGGGATATAGCGATGGTTTCTTGAGGACCAGGGCCTCCTTAAAAGACTTCGGGAACACATCCTCCTGCAAGGATGAATTGACCACTGCCAGTACCTACCTGGTGGATTTAACTAACAAGGATCTAACATACAGGTAGCCACACTAACAGCCTGAGGACCCTGTCTACTTCCTCGGGTCCAACAGGATCAAACCATTCCCAGATAACCGGGTAAGTCTGCTCCCCATGCATCTCCACTGGACATGCATCACACTTGGCCTCCAACTAGGAACTGATCGGAGTGATCTGTTCAGCAAATTCCTCTGTATGGTCCTGTAGGTAGTCCTACTAGCCCTCCTTACCCAGGAGGGACCGGGTGACCCAAACAGGGCTGCCAGGCGACACTCTGCGGATGCAATAAGAGTAGAGAAATAATGATGTTTTGCTGCCCTTACAGCAATGAGGTAGGCCTTAATAGGGGCTCTAACCCGTGTTTGGTCAGACTCGTCCTTAGTTTTGCACTTTTGAATCTTGAATCTCCTTTTTGAATCAAATCAGAGCAATTAATGAGATTTTTAATATTAAATTGCATTTATTTCAGTGGATGTACTCAAAATTTAGAACATACCCTCTACGCATTAGAACCAGACTACACTTAATGTAATAAGTTAGCTCCATCCTTAAGTGCAATGGATTCACATATACAGGTAGTCCCCAGTTAAGAAAGAGTTCCGTTCCCAAGGTATGTCCTTAAGTCAAATTTGTATGTAAGTCAGAACAGTACTATTGTATAATACATTATAAGTAGTACTGTGCAATTAACTCAAACCGTTGTGTATTTAACTTGAATTTTGCTACGTTAAGTTCTGTTCTTAATTATGGGTTGTCCATAAACCGGGTGCTCTTAATCTGGGGACTACCTGTAGTATAGACAATACAATTTGGATAAGGACACTTACATCAACAATTGTGGGGGGGGGGAAACATTAAACTTAAAAATGGAACTAGTTGTTTTCCATGGGACTTCACTGGGGGAGGGCAAAAGGGTATAAAGATTAAATGTATCATGGCACAAAGTTGCAACTTACACGCTTGCATCAGATGGTGGATACAAGTACAAAATTACAACATTTACTTGATGTTACTGCATTCATATCATTTTGCCACCATTGTCATTTGCAGCAGATATTGCTGTTAAAGGCAGATTAGAAATACATTGCATGAAAATGTTTATAGAAATAAAACAAATTTGGACCTCTCAGTGTATAGGAGAACCTGAAATGCATTTGTAGATAAAAATGAATATGTTCCAGTTCTCAGTTCAAAAGTTCACTCAAAAATACCACATTATGGTATAATATGTAAGCTACCTTGAGTTACCAACTGATCGATGTGGAATACAAATGGATAAATAAAATATGGGAAAATACAAACCAAAATATATATACTATGAATGTCATATGAAAATGCATATGCTCTCAAAGCATGTTCAGAAATCTATTTATTCACAGAAATAAGTAACATTTATTTGCTGAAAAAGCAAATAAATGTTACTTATTTTCACCAAATTCGTAAACAAGATTTGTGGTTAGCCAAATGAAAACTTTGGCAAACACACAAACACACACACATAAAACAGAATTGCCCATCTATAGCTGGAGCTGAAAGAAACCAGCAAAAAAGAGTAACTATAGTGTCGTGATTAAGAATATAAACTAGAAGCCAAAAAACTCAGTATATGTCATTTAGTATACACACTGTACTATAAAATGATGATAGGCATGCTATTAACTCTACACCACACCTCCATTTTACAGTGTGGAAATAATAATTCTAGCTTCCTTGATTAGAAGACTTACTGAAATAATGGATTTACTCCAGATGCAATTATAAGTGAGTCTTGATTAACTCAGGTCTCACTAATTACAATAAGCATAATCAAGCCTGAATCCAACCCAACTAACATTCTTATATAACATATCCTGTATTATTTATAGATTTGTGTGCTGCTTTGTATTGGAAGAAAACTAATGTTTCTTTCTACCCGTGGCGTCATGCTAAGTAAGAAAACCTTGCTTTCCAGGAAGCTATGAAATTCTCAGGTTTTGCTCATTCATTTACTTGGTGCTTAAATCTGTAAAGCACTTTCATCATTTCCTATAAATGGAAAATTTGCAAATAAAAAGTTACAGGGCAAAAAAAGCAGCATTCTGGGCACATTTTCCATATATCCACATCTATCTAATCTAGAGCCAGTTTGGTGTAGTGGTTAAGGCATCACGCTAGAAACAGGAGGCCGTGAGTTCTAGCCCCACCTTAGGCACAAAGCCAGCTGGGTGACCTTAGGCCAGTCATTCTCTTTTAGCCCTAGTAAGAAGGCAAGCAAGCCACTTCTGAAATTTTGCCAAGAAAACTGTAGGCACTAGTCCAGACAGTTGCCATGATTCTACACCAGTGATGTCCAAACTTGGCCACTTTAAGATGAGTGGACTTCAACTCCCAGAATTCCTCAGCCAGCCAATTCTGGGAGTTGAAGTCCACTCATCTTAAAGTGGCCAAATTTGGACAACACTGGTCTACACTGACTCGAAGGCACACAAAAAACAAATCTGTCTGTCTGTCTGTCTGTCTGTCTATCATTTTTCCTTCTACAGGTATTTTTAATGAACAATTTACCTAATATAACATTTTTTTTGCACGATTTCTCTACAGTAATACAGTCATAATGTCTTTAAAAGTAAGGATTGTTGCATTTGATCAGTATGGTATAGTACAGTATAAAACAATTCAGGATGTTTACTAATGTAAACAGAATGAATCTGTCATCCTACTACTTTCATGCATATAAAATGTGGCGTGAAACACCATCAGAAAAGCAGTCAGTAGAAATAAAACAATTCAGATTTACAAATCCAGAAAAATAGATCGGCTTTTTCCTTTGCACTTAAATGATATCAAAACAAGCACCAAATTACCATCCTTGGAGACAGCTTTCCTTAGCTGAACCACCTACATTTTAAATTATCCTTTGTCAAACACCAAACTTCATATGACCTTTAATAGAGGCCTTCCAACAAAAATAAGTAGCCCTTCAGGTTTACTGGTTTCAATCTATGACAGATTTTCATAATCAAAACTGGCATTGGGAATTGGGTGGGCTTGGAAACAAACAGGTAGAGTTGCTAGTGCACAGGAGTTAAATGATCAGAATGTCTTATCCTGGTTAACAGCCTCACAGCTGTAGTACTTTCTAAACTATTTTTAAAAGGATCCTTGTGTATAACACATAATCTAATCTGGAATTCAATAAAGCATAAATAACTGAGACCAAGCTATCTCTGTCTAGATAAAGGAGAAAGGGGCTTAAGTATCTCTCCAGATGTTTCTGAACAACTCCCAGCCACCCCAGAGTCAACACTGAAAATGCTGCAGGATAGAAGGATGTTCAGTAACAGCCAGTGGACCGCACTACTACAACAGAATAACAGCTTGCATGCCAACCTAAATGAGCAAAAGGTGTTCTGAATTATGGCAGTCCACACTTCCAATGACAGAGATAAGATACTGAAGCAGCCTGAGAGTGCACTTCCTTCTTTAGGAGAAGAGGTGAAATCCATCCAGCTAGAATGATCAATAGAAATCTGGGATTACAAACCATCACCAACTTTATCTTGTCTGGAGTGAGTTTCAAGCAACATAGTAGTAGTACCCCAGGACTTAAAAAACAGGATGAGGCAAGAGTTTCTGCCAATGAGAAAATGACTTGGCTAAAAGCTACTCTGGGCTGCAGCACTGCAAAGGGGAAAACATACATCACTCTAATTTCAAACAAGCTACTGCCAAATCAGAAATAAACTCAGGTCCACAAACTAGCTGGCATGATGGAACTAGGTAGTTCCTGAGGTATCAGAACCTATTTATTTGAATTTTTGAAAGGTCTTCAAAAAAGTCCCACACCTAATGGAGAATTTGACATTGGAAAGATGTTTTGACTGGGGTCTTTTGGAGAAGAATGTGTTTGAATTTGTTTATAAACAAGCTAGAGTTAGGTTGAGCAGTGACGTGATCACACGTGCTAATAATACAGAGCTGTTCACTGTAGCAAATCTATAAGGATTGCGAACAGCCTTAAAGAGCTCTGTCTAAACTGGAAGAATGCCCTGCAAAATGGCAAATGCAAATCAATATAGCTAATGCAAACTAATCCGTACTGACACAAAAAATCCAAACTTCACACAAATATTAATACTCTTGCTCCCTATTGTATTAAGGACTCGTTTCAGTATCAAAACATGAAAGTCATTATTTTTTTGTTAAGAGGCTAGCCAAACATACAATGGAAAATAAATGGAAATGAAACTGAACTATATATTCCATAACTATCCGTAGATTGTTTTTTACACAAGTGCCCTCTGACACTACATCAGTGTACTGTATGCCTTGGCACTATTTTCTGGTCTATTAGAATGTGGATGTTTCTGGCATTGAAATAATGTTTATGGATTCCCACAGGATGTGTAATGCTCATCAGTTTGGCCATTAAAGGGGTATGAGATTAGTTGACAGTGATACTAGATGCAATAACAAAATATCACCTCAACTATCAGAGGTAGTATTCAAGGGCAATAGGACACGCCTAATGGGCTGCTATTTTGCTCATGTGGTTTTGATGAGGACATCAGTGTACCCCTTATAACAGAATGCAGCAGAAATTTGGCCTTTTGGTCAGATGCAGGTTGGCTCTTCTTATGTTCTTAAGGCTTTTTGACATTTGAGATTTAAAGTTAACAAAAAATGTACTCATAAAATTAAATCACATTTTTCTTCCCACCTCATAAGAAGTTTGTAGTAAGAATATATTTGTCCATAATCTAGTGGTGCATGAACAAGGCAACCTGGCATGTATTCCTGAAACCTGGTGGGGCAAGAGATGGGATGCCACCCTACTGAAAATTTGCCCTCCTGGGCTTCAGGTCCTCTGCCAGCCACTGTCCTAAAGTAGGGGAAAGGAAGTGGTGATTCTCTGTGACATCTTAATGGTGACCAGAAGCCATATCTCTAATTGACAAGTTGTGAGTGTCTGTATTTCAGGTTGGACTGTAGAAACAAGCTGGGGATCCTGCTCAAATGCCCATGCTGCTGTAGACCAGGTTCCTGAGCTCCTGGATCTGATGATGGGGTAGTATTGAAATCTCCCTCGCTGCTGGTGCTACAATCTCCATGTCTTGTGCAAGGTTCCAGAGGGCTTAGGAGTTCGTGGCAACCATGGGCTTGCCTCAGGCAATAGTTGGCCCTACCCACAGAGAAGGTCTTTTACTAGATCTGTTCTTCATTTCAGAATTTATTTATTTTTATTTATTTAAAAGATTTGTATGGCCACCCATCTTACACAAAACTCTGGGTGGATCACAACAATTAAACCAATAACTATAAAATCATAAACCATAAAATCAAAAAACAAAACAGAAACTTGGTGCCTCAATCATACCTTAGGGATGTCCCATAATTAGCTCCAGATATTCCCATTCTATCCCAGTGCCTGGGTTAAAAGCCAGGTCTTGATGGCCTTCCAAAAGGCTAAAAGGGTGGGGGCCTGCTGAATCACTGGAGGGAGGGTGTTCCATGGGGCAACCACAAAAAAGGCCCACTTCCGAGGTCCCACTAGATTGCAAGATTTCAGGGAAGGGAACTGGAGTGTGCCTACCCTACCCAATCTGGTAGGATTGGCAGATATTCTCAAGGAGAGGAGGTCCCACAAATAATCTGGTCCTGTGCCATGGAAGACTTTAAAGGTGATAACCAGCAACTGTCAGGCACTGCAGCTCTCAACCCAATAAAAAGAAACCTTCTCTGGAGACTTAGCACATCCAAAAGAAAATCAGTTTATTGAAGATTAACATACAGTCCATAGTAGAGATTGCTGAAACTGAAAAGCCTGTGCACAACAACATTTTCTTAACCCCTCTTCCTTGCCCCCCGTCCTCCCCTTGGTTCTTCTGGTGCCTTCTCCTGCTTTGATGCTGGTACGACCTTGGCATTCTTGAGAACTAGATAACAGCTATTCACCTAACCCCCCCCCCCACTACTATTATGGCAGAACTGAGCAAGCTAGCTATAATGCTGGTTAATTGATTGTGAGGTTCTGACAGCAACTTGAATTGCACCAGGAAGGAAACTGGGAACCTCCCGTGAACACCCAATACTGCGCCCATTGCTGCATTCTGGATCTGTTGTAGCTTCTGAGTGGTGTACAAGGCAGCCCCATGTAAAGTGCATTGCAGTAATCCAAATGGGAATTATTGGTATGTAATCTCAAATTGAAGGACATTGTGGTTAGTCCTTTGTCATAACCAAACCATTCCCTGATTCACATTGTCACAAACCTCTGTTGTGCAGGATAACCAACTAAAATAGTCTGCCCTAAGGCAGTGCTAGGGGAGTTTCCCAACAATAAGAGGATCTGGTTGATTTCTGATATAGGAAGATATCTAGAGAACTTGACAAGATTGCCTTGGTGGGGAGAGACTGGAACTGAATTTGACTAAACATAGGTAAAAGCTTATGTTCAAACCCACACTGTGGTGACTTCATTGCTTAGGGATAATGCCAGCTGCCTTGAAAGAAGCAGTGCTCTTCCTTAGGTTTGACCAATTTAGATAACTATTGTTCAGTCTCCAACATGTCTTCTTTAGGGAAGATGCTTGAGAATGAGGCAGGACTCTGAATGCCCTAGATGAAATGGATTATATGGATCCTTCTTGTCAAGGTTCAGGCCTGGGCATGGGACAGAAACAATATTAATTGCCCTGGACTGGAAGTGTACACCTAGTGGTCTTTTTTACACCTCTCAGTGGTGTAATACCATTTCAGTACCATTAACTATAGTATCCTTGTGGACCACTTATGAGGATTGGCGGTTGGAAGCACTGTTCTTTAGTGGGCCTGCTCCTACCTAAATGGGCAGATTCAGTTGGTCAGTGTGGGGGAGATGTTGTCCCAGTGGGTTATTCCCTTGGATGCACAAGGTTCATTTCTCTCACTCTTACCCTTTAGTGTGTGCGTATATACACACACGTACATACATATACACACACACATACACATCCCCCACTGGATGATGTCTTCAGCTGGTTGTTTTGGGTAAAGTATAACACTCAGATGCTACCAGGCCAGGCTGGAGATGTTGTGGAAGTGTTAACCCAATGTCTGAAGGATGGGAGGCCCTGAGTTGAAATTGAATCCTGGCAAAATGGAGGAGCTGTTTGTCCAAAAACACCCAGGTTCTCAGTTGGCTCTAGTTATTACTCTGGGTGAATAGCAGTCCTCCAAAGGATCAGGTCTGTGACTTGGAAGTTATTCAAGACTTGTGGCTAAATAGACAGGTGGGAGGCCATGACTAGGGAGTCTTTGCCCAGATTTGCCTGGTGCCCCTCTTGTGTCCTATTTGGAGTAGGACACCAGCCAACAGTCGTCCAAGTCCTAATCACCTCTACAACAGCAATATGTTTTATGTGAGGCTGCCTTTGAGACTACTTGGAGGCTGCAATTGACCCAGGATGTAGAAACCCATATTCGAGCAGGTGAGAGCCACTGGGTTCATAACACAGATGTTGTGAGCAATGATGACTCATAGCCTTCTGAGTACATTTCAAAGTGCTAGTGATTATCTATAAAGCCCTATATGGCTTAACCCCAAGTACCTGCAAGGTAGTCTACTCAAAACAGAGTGGACCTGTCCAGTGTACCGCTCCCAGTTAAGAATGTTAATAGTCCCTCCCCCATGTGAAATTCAGGACAAGGGAATAAGAAAAAAAAAAAAAGGATTCTCTTTATATGCTTTGTTCCGTAGAACATTTAACTCATGGAAATTTAGATGCTATTGTCCATGAATGGAATAGTTATGGAATGGAATGGAATAGCATATAGATGGGAGGTTCAGCAACTGGTCTTGTGGTGTGGTTGTAATAACTTGGAATTGAATACACTTAAAACCATGGAGATGATTGTGGACTTTAGGAAGAATCCTTCTAATACTCCTCCCCTTACCTTACTCGACAGCCCAGTATCAGTGGTAGAGTCCTTCAAGTTCCTGGGTTCTATACTTTCCCAAGACCTGAAATGGATGCTTAACATTACAGCCATCATTAAAAAGGCACAGCAAAGGATGTTCTTCCTGCGGCAACTTAGGAAGTTTAAATTATCCCAGGAGCTCTTGGTACAGTTTTACAGGGGAAATCATTGAGTCTGTTATCTGTTCCTTTATAACTATCTGGTTTGATTCTGCAACCAAACAGGACAGACTCAGACTCCAACGGACAGTTAAGTCTGCAGAAAGGATAATTGCAACCCGCCTGCCTTCTATAGAAGAACTATATACTGCGAGGGTCAGAAGGAGGGCAGAGAGGATATCTGCAGACTTTTCCCATCCTGGATATAAACTGTTCCAACTTCTTCCTTCAGGATGGCGCTACAGAGCACCATATGTTAAAACATCTAGACATCTGAATAGTTTTTTCCCTTGTGCATTGCTCTGTTAAATACTACATGACTTGATATGTGCTGGACAGTGGCTTCTCCCTTTAAAATGTTATTTCATTGTGTAGTGTTATTGTTACTGTTTATTATTTTTCTGTTGCTATCCAAATACACCGTTGATCTTGCTGTTCGTCACCGAAGACAAATTCCTTGTATATATTTTATACTTGGTCATTAAAGTATTTTGTATTTGTATTGTATTGTTACAAAGCGCCTTTGGCAATTGATGTCACAGAGCTGAACAACAAGGAGGTATTTTGGTTTTACTTTTTAAAATGTTATGTAAACTACTGGGAGTCTATATGGAGTTGGTGGTATACAAAGAGAGAGAGAGAGAGAGAGAGAGAAATTCTAGTTAGAGCTTAGTGAAATTGTCCCTCCCCCTCAAAAAATATCACTAGTGATTTGGCAATTTTTGAACAGCAATTGAAACATTTGTTGGAAGTTTAACATTGCCACTGGCACAATCATTGTTCTTTTACTTTTATTCTCTCTCTTTTATACATACTTTTGGTGAATTTATGCATTCACAGGTGGCCATGACGCATTGCTCTGAATGCCTGGGACACTGCATTGCACAGGTAAAATTATATGGTTCCAGAGCTCCCAAATCTTTTGAGGAATTGTCACCTGCTCCATTTCGGTGGTCCTCAGATCAAATCCCTTCTCCAACTGACCTGAAAGTCCTTGGGAGAACTTTCAGATCAGCTTGATTTTTTAAAACCTAGTATAGAAATGCTGCTGGCATTTGAAAAAAAAATGGAATAAAAATAGCTTCAACTTTCAATGAGCTAAGGATTATTTGGAAAGAGAAGGTAGAGAAAAAACTGCAACAGTCAAGTGTTCCTCAAATTAATATGATTGAATGAATTTCAAAGAATCAAGCTGTGTTAAATGTTTCTTTTAACATGGCTTATTGGTTAAAATAAGTGACTTATTGGTTAAGGCTGGCTAAAATAAGTGACTTATTGACTGGATGACTTATTGGTTAAGGCTGGCATATACTTTACATGAAATCCTATTGATTACTAGTGTTGTTTTCAGAAATACTTGAAATTCTCCAATTGTCAGAATTTGCACTGTGCTAGGTAACAACTGGTTTTGCTTTGGAACCTGCACAGAATGTAACAAACTATTATATTTATGGAAGTTATCAGTAATTTGAAAAATCAAAATAAGAAGTGCCTTATTTAGTTCCTTATGCTACTGAAAAGAAACTGCTGTAAAACTGAGTTTGGCATGGAAGTGACTTTCTAATTTATTATCACATTCCACATCTGCCTGGGAGAATTATGCCTGACGGCTTGACAGCGAAATGGAAATAAGAAGATTTTCAGTGGAACCAATTCTCTGTGTCTTCCTTACAGCCATGGTTGCTTCATGTCTCCTATGGAAGCTTAACCTGATAGTGAGAACCTGAAGTCCTGTCAGGCACCCCAGAGCTACATTCAGCACTACAATGGAAGTCTTCTTTCTCAGCTGGGCTACAATCTCATTTTATTCATTCATGCTGGCAGTATTTCCATAAGTGCATTTTAGTTCAATTGATAAATATTTCTTGGTGGCCAGATCTCATTTTGGAGAGGTCAAGTTTCCAAAGGTTAAATAGCAAGCAGGATTTTTATAAGACGCTATCAATCTGGAAAAGGTATTAAAGCCAGCTTTCTTTTGGAGATTAATTTGGAGTCAATCTGCATTCCTGGGTTTAATTGTTATTTAGACTTGTTGCCCCATATCCAAAGATGCTTTTGGCTTCTCTAGTAAAGACAAATGGGAATTAGCAAGAAGAAAGGGAAAACATAAACAAATGAAAAGGGATTCATAGCCAATCCAGCAATATGTCAGAAGAAGATGGAGGCTACCTGGAAGACCCTTTTGTCAAACAAAACATCATTTGATTGTAAAATTAAGCAGAAGAATTAGAACAGTGGATTCTTTAAAAAAAAAAAAAATTCCAATTCCAAGAGCCTTTTGCTTCATCAAATACTGTTACTGTCTTGTTTGGGGAGAAAAAAAATGCACATCCAGACCCAGCCAGTTTGCTCAGCTGTTGTTGATGTCACTCTGGCTTACTCGGGGTAAGTTCCTGAAATAATCCCCTATTTTATTAATGATGATTAAAAGGAAGCGGAATGGGTGAAATCATTCTCAAAAGGATTGGGTAACTGGCTTTAGTCAGCTTTGTGAAAGTATTTCTCTTATGACACATGAACATGTTTACTAGTTCTCATATGGCCTTTCTGACCAAACACAGACATTCAATTTCATGCTGGTCTGTCAAGCCAGGACTGAAGAAATATAGTATAGAGTTCTTACAGTCAAAATGCTTATTTTCAAGGAAATGTTAGTGGAAAATCAGATTCTACACTAGATTATAGCTAAACTACTTATTAAGGAAGCCTCCTCAGTTCCTTTAAGTGCATTCCAAGTAGGTAATCAGAATATTTACTGCCACATCCTTGCCAAACTTTCTAAGGGAAAGGGAGCAAATTAACAGCAAAAAAATGTCATCAAGATAAATGAATGTAAACAGCATTAATGATGTTAGTGCCTGTTCCATCTTCAGTGGGAAAAGATGTCACACCACGTTTACTACTAACTGTCAATCCTTTTTCTGTGGGCTATTTGGAGATGCAAGAAGGGTGAGGAGGTAACAGTCCACAGTGAACAATTAATGTATAGCTTGAGTAGATTCTGCTCATAGCCTGATCACTGAAGGATATGAGCACAATCTTGCTCATCCTGTATGTTCTTGACTAAACTTATTTTTATAAGTGCTCTATCCATCTGTTGTATCATTTCCAACTCTAATGTCACTGTCATATATGTATTTTCCATTCTTTTTCACTGGGCCTGTATAGATATTTTCTGCTAAAAGTTTCCTCTCGATCAATTCTTTCAAGAGACTGGAAAAATAGCTTTGGAAGCCAGTGGGATAGGAGTAAAAATTGACATGACTTTCCAATCTCTAAAATAAGAATTCTGTCTCCAGCCGTAACAGGGTGGAATCTGAAGGATTCTATGACTCGACAGAATTGTGTTACATGAATTATGTGGTTAAAATACTAAACAAATATCGGGATTTAGTTTTGTGTTAAACTCAGGCACAGCACAAATTTAAACTTCTCAAATTGAACATTGTGTTTTGCTAAGCATTCAACAGGTACATCCTACCACTAAAATTTCTATAGCCTTGGAAGGTAGAGAAAAACAGGACACATTTGTCAGTATCTTTACAATTGAGTTTCAGTGGTCCTTGAACCTTGTAATTCTAATATCAGTCTGCAAAATGAGGGGGGAGAGGAAGAACTCATCCCACTTTATTGCCTTTTAGTGACATAAATTTAGTCCTGGAAGTTCCTATCATGAGTCTATCCAGATATGTTTTTCATACAAACAAAATGTTCTGTGACTGCAATCCATCACATAATTTGGCCATTTAAATCTCACTGACCTCAGTGAGTTCTCAGCAGCCTAGCTCTTTGCAGTGAAACCATAGTAGGCTGGCAATATTTTTTAGACTTACCTCTAGGAATAAGAATAAACTATATTTAAGCTTTTCAGAATATAACATGTAGTTTCAATATTTTCAAATGCTAATAGTTTGAGTACTCCAATGATGCCTTTTAGGATAGACAGACACAAACACAGGGCTTTGTTTGTAATACATTTACTGGGAAAAAACAGTTTTGGGAGCAGAAGCTCTAAAAAGATGAGATATTAAGGAAGTGATTCATCTGCAATGAGAAAAGGAGAAAGTTGAGAGGCTGTCAAGGAGGCAGGATGTCATGGATGACCAACACACAGGGAACGCATCATAAAAAAAAACACCCTCCAGAATACTCAAGAAGATTAGTGTGGTTGGAGTAAATGAAATGGCCAATTTAGGAAATGAAAGCAGTTCCTTCTTGGAAGAGAGGGGCTCACTTGCAATTAACAGTAAGGAATTATCTGAATTTCATTCTTCTTTATGAGCTGTACAGTTAAATAGATAATGAAACCCGAGCTTTTCACATTTAAAAACAAGACTCCTTACGATTCTGGCTTGGCCTATACCAGCTCAAGCCATTCTTTTGCCAGAGGCAGAGTGGCCAATGCACACAGCCGCAAAATAAAGGAGCAGAGTGTCTAAAACCAGCCATGTTATTTTACACCCATTCCCATGCCTGGCTGTAAAAAACACAACAGTAAATTAAAATGACAAACAACTTGCTGCCTTTTCATGACAGCTGCTTCACTTTGATCACTGTCAGGGCCAGCCCTAATCCTGGCTGATAAATTCTGTCTATTAAGAAGACAGACTCAGACAGATAGAAGGTTCAGATTCAATAGTCAAATCTGTGCCAGGAGCTCACATGTGAGACAAAAGAGACTAATGATAACAAAATGCATGTCTTTACAGGCCTAGCAGTATCAAGTACCATTAGAACTGTTCCATTTCTCGTTTTCCTTGGCAAGGATAGCTGATCATAATGACAAGAAGCATAGCAAATATGGAGAAAATTGGGCCACAGAAGGCTTTGCATTTGAGGAATGCCATTCTGTCTGCTAGGTAATTACTTGGGCTAAGGGTTGTACTAGCAGACAATTATCAGTTGGCTCCATCTCGCTTGCAGAGGTGATATTCTTTTAGCTGCTGTAGCAAAAATGACTGTTTATATTACTACAACTCATGTAATGTTATTTTATAGGAAGCATCTGGGAATTTGTAATGCATAAACACATACACATATACAGTGAGTCAAATGGCAAAAGATTGCTGGAAATACCAAGAATTGCTGGAAGTAGCCATGCTAAAAGATGCAGAACAATTTGCCAAGGAGCAAAAGAATATGGGGATTGTGGACTGTATTGTACACTACACCACTACACCAATAATCACACTCTTTATTATAGTCCGGGGGGGGGGGGACCTTACCAAACATTCTTCCAGGATGCTTGGCCAATAGAGAAGGAATAAATCAATGTCTTATCTCCATATAATAATCATCAGAAGGAAAGAAAGCACAGAGTGGATATTCAGTGACAACTTCCCCCAAAGGATGGAGTCAGTTTGCATACGGGGCCAACAGAAGAGAGTTAAATCTGGCTCTATATAAGGCAAAGAAAGTTAAGAACAGCCACCCTTAATTGCCTAACTTAGCTTTTCCTAAAACTGAAAGGCAAACTGAGTGAGCAAGTTATGACATCACATTAACTTGGTCTAATGAATAAGATTGGAACTCTGAAACTCAGTGGCTTGGATTAAGCAGTCCCAATATCTTTAGGTAAACTTTCTGGTTTTGTTCATAAAAAAAACAAGCTTCTGTATCTCACTTATAATAGATTATTATGAAAAGAAGATTTAAAACCATGGCATATAGGAACTCTTAACAACCATGTCCTGTACTATTATTGGGAACATATAAAGAAATAGGAAAAAAAAAAAAAGACAATGGAAACATAAGCATTCTGAAAGATGCAAGGAAGAGCTGTCTATTGGTTGGCTGTGAAGAAAGAAAAAATAGTTGTAGAATAAGCTACCAGGTATGATTCTCCTCCTGCTAAATAGAAAAGTTTTTTCAATGTAAAGAACATATATTGTATATTATGTTGGGTTTAATTGTTCCAGATACTCAGGCCCTTTTGTTCTTTCCATTGTTCCTGAACTACTGTGTGATACATTGCTTTAGAGGATTAAATGGCCAAGTTTCTCTCAGGAAGAATAGGAATATTTGGGATTATATATCTCATCTTTTCCAAGTTATGAAGTCATATCATTGGTATGAGGTTTTAAATGGAAATTGTAGAGTGATCAAAGGAGTTTACCAATCATATGAAGTTAAAAGAGCTGACTTGGTCCACTGAGTCTACTTTTGCAAATATATCAAAGGGATGACAGAATGCTTAAATCTTCGTTTAAAGAACATGGGTACAAAACCACATGAATATAATTGTATTCATAAATTTAGATTAATGATCAAAACCAGGTTTTCTTCTGTCTCAGAGTGACATTTTGGAATAATCTTCCTAGAAGAATAAGGCTGCTACTTTACGTATAATCTGAACTGAATAAAGGTTAAGAGGAATGCTAATATGGTACCCCATTAAAGATATCAACATTTTCCACCATCTTTCAGAGTTAGCCAAAATAAATAAAATACATCATATTATTGTAGGTGGCCCAATCATAGCAGAACTCTGTCGTTAGGACATACATTTATATCTGTAATTTACTGGTTTTAAATGAAAACATAAGGCCCGATTGTCCTTTTAATGTAAACTGCTTTAAATGGACTCACAGCTGTCGGTAACTGAAGTGTTTTAAAAGTTTCTGTAATTTTATCATTTTCGGGGGTTGAGGTTCTATTAGTAATATTTCATATTTGCAATTGTTTGAGTGGGTGTTAAGTGTTTTATTTTTTTCCTAGTTTTGTGACTTTCATCAAGAGGCATTCCTGCTCAGACAGACCATATTAAAAAAAAGTAATTATTCAAGTAATAGAGATATGGAAATAGTCCAACTTTCCCTCTGTTATTTTGGGGCTGATCATCCTGTAGCATGCTAGAGCAAGAGAAGTGTGATCGTGGGAAAAGGTATAAGTGTGTGTGTGTGCGCACGTGTATAGGGGGATGAATTACTAATTTTTTATTAAAATTTGTCTCCAAGGAAGATTTTTAATCAAACAGAAAAATACATTAAAAGTTTTGTGTATTTTTTAATTAAGATCTTTTGTCTTGTGCTTTTTTGCGGGGGGGGTGTATTGTTCTCTATTTTTAAATGTTTTTAACAATTGTAAACCATTCAGTCACTGGGTGTTGGGCAGCATATAACTTTAATAAATTATTATTAGTATTAGCATTAGTATTAGTATTAGTATTCCAGTTCTGGGCCTTCATTACAACCCAAAGATAACTGTACAAATCTGTTTTCAAAAAGCTTAAAGAAAGTATATGTTGCCTGAACTAGCTGAGGCAGCACAACTCAGAAAACCTTCCACATGATTTGACCAATTTAGATATAGATTTATCATGTCTCTATAAGCTATTTCTCAGTCCATGTGAATGTAAACAGGCTGAAGCTGAATTGGAACTACTATAGAATTCTGAACTATCAAAATTGTCATTCACAGCCATCACTGTTCTATCCTAGTTGACTATCCAGATCTGAAGCCTTTGCCTGTTTACTTTCTCTTCTTGTGCTGCAGGAACAACATTTAACTGTTTAACTTCTGCTTTCACCCTGCAAAGGCAATGCTTATGTGAAGCTTCAATTGACAATTAAAACGTTCATGTTTTATTGTGGGTAACATAACTACTTACGTCTTAACATTGTACAGAAGCATAGGGCTAAGTATTCAGTGTACTTAAAGTCACTAATTGTATATTGTTTATACAGAACAGTAAATCAAAGCATCCCACCCATAACTACTGAGAAATAATCTCCTGTCCCATAATATTGGGAAGAAATGCACATTTGCCTGTTCCAGATTTCAGCCTTAATGATGTAGCCCACACTGCAGTAGCTGTTTGCCCTTGGCTGGTTTCTCAGTTATGTAACTCTCGCTCTTCTACTCAGACATTAACCAGGTATTTGAAAATGACCAAACAGCATTTAGGATAATACTTCCAGAAAATCCTTCTTTCACATCAGTACTTTTCAGGGTATCTTACAGAATCATAGGAGACTAATACTCTTCAAAGGAATTTCAGATTAAAGTGGCAATATCTGCTGTTACTTTTCACACATTGATAATGATGATGATGAGAATAGAATAGAATAGAATAGAATAGAATAGAATAGAATAGAATAGAATAGAATAGAATAGAATAGAATAGAATAGAATAGAATAGAATACTTTATTGGCCAAGTATGTAAACATACAAGGAATTTGACTTCCGTGGAATAAGCCATCAAGTCTTAGTAACCACATATGTAGATTTTTTTCCATGATTACTCTGGGTCAAAACCAGTTTTCCATTCAGTGTACCATCACTGCAAGTTTTGGGACTATAAAATGTGCAACGGAACATCTTTAGCAGAACTGTATGGGGAGACAAAAGCATTTGAACGTTCAAGTCCAAGATAGAGTTAAAAAGCATCTGACTTGCTTCAGTTTTCCAGTTCTTCAAGGACCTAGTAATCTTGGAAAGGCAGAAGGTTAGTGGGGGCATCACATACTCTCAAATAGTCTTGCTTTGCAACAGTAGCTCTTTCCTTCTGAGAATCTTCTTCCCAACTGAGAGATGTGAATAACAGCAATTTTCTGCCATCTCATTGTGCCAATACTATCATTCTTAGGAAGAGATATTCACTAGAGCCTGGAAAGCACTTGATTTCTCCACTGTTATCCTTCTTTTCCTAAGGTCAGTTATTACAACCTTCTGCCAGAGGGACGAACATTTTGTTAATGACTCCTGAGTCTTTTCTGAGTGTCTGAATTGATGTTTGCAACTAGTTAAAACCTTTATGAGTGATCATCTATTAGATACCTGCAAACATAGCACAACACCCTTGTTGGATCAGATTAAAATTCCATCTAGTTTAATATACTCCTGATTGTAGGGCCCTGTCCTAGGGGCCTACAATCAGGTCATGAAATCAACAGTGCCCTAGGATAGTTGCTCTATTAGGCAACAAACAGTAATTCAGAAATGAGAAATAGTTTTCAACAAAGATAAAAACCATAGCCAATCACAAAGATACTAGTAAAATCAGGATTCTCAAACTTAGTGGTGCTATGACCCAAAATTTCAAATAGTATTGACTTTTCTCATCATCTTGATATCACTATTTCAGGATCTGCTATAAATAATCCAATAAACTGAAGTTAAATTGACTGTTAGTCAAATGCACTGATGTTTAATTGAAACCCTTGAAAAATGGATATGAAATGTAAGACTGACAGAAAAAAAGTCTTCATAAAATAATTCCTTTTGAGCTGAATGGCATTTTTTTAATAATAAAAGGTTAGAAATGTTGGTCCTGGTGTTTTACTAAGAACATAAGAAGAAATAGTTCAGTGTCTGTCTTGAGTGAAGATGGTAAAATATGAGTGCTCAAAGAGATTTATTTCCTTTATTTATTCTCTCTCTTTTTAATATTGCTTTTATGATACACAGAAGGATATGAGCATATAAGCATAATTAAAGCAATTTTAAAGGTTTTAGTAGTTAAGCTGCAATTCTAAAATCACTGGCCAATCTTCTGCTTAGAACTGGGTTGATAAATACAGTTTTGTATTCAGAGTCCTGTTGATCTAAGTGATCTAAAAAACAACAACAAATAAATCCCCTCTCACCCCTATGGGTGGTATGTATCTTCCTCAATTTCAGGTCCTCTACCAGGGACCTGAGAGTTTGAGGGTTCTGTGTAGTATCTTAGCCGTTCCTAGCCCCGCACTCTTCTGGACAGAGAGCTCTGATGTTGTTCATGGGATCTGCTGAGTCCACTCTCCCAGCTTAGGAGTCACAGCCCCAAGCGCTTCTACCACCACTGGGACCATTTTGGCCTTTACTTTCCACATCCTCTCTAGTTCTCCTTCAAGCCCTGGTACTTCTCCAGCTTCTCATATTCCTTCTTCCTGATGTTGGTGTCACTTGGCACCGCTACATCTATCACTACCAGTGTCTTCTGGTCTTGTCTACTACCACAATGTCTGGTTGATTGGCCAGTACCTGCCTGTCAGTCTGGATCTGGAAGTCCCACAAGATCTTAGCCCTGTTATTCTCCACAATCCTCTGTGGAATCTCCCATCTGGACATGGGAGGGTCTAGTCCATACCTGTGCAGATGTTCCTGTACACAATGCCAGCTACTTGGTTGTGCCATTTAGCGTATGCTGTTCCTACCTGCATCTTGCACCCTGCCACTATGTGTTGGACTGTCTCTGGGGCCTCTCTGCACAGTCTGCACTTTGCACAGTCTTCACATCGGCAGCCTCCATGTCCTTCTTTGGCCAGCTCGCTATAGCGACAGGGTATCTGATGACTGGCAGGGCATACATGTTGATGGCCTGGATCTTGTTCTTCCTATTGAACTGCTTTTCAGGACCTGTCTTATCCATCAGAGAGAGAGACGTACAAACATAAAAGTAGGAACATGTTATGTGTGGAAAAAATTACTATGGAATTTGGAAAAACAAATTCAAGATATAGAAGGGAGATGTATAATATTATGATTTTTCAGACTAGATTTGGGGGGGAAAAACAATTGCTTCAATTTACAACCCAAATTAAAGTTCTATGAAATGTTTTTTCCAATCATTTCTTAAGATTGCAGAAGGAGATATTTTGATTTCTCGAGATAGAATTTTTTTTTTCCTCCAAACTTGGGCACAGTTCCTTCTGCAAAAAAATGGCTAAATAAATTATGGGAGTATGCCTCAATGTCCAGAATAACTTCATATTTCATAATTAAATCTGACACAGAATTTAATTTGATTTGGAAATTTTGAATTTTAATTCTACATATGGGCTTGTACCGGATTCAAAATTTCTTGTAACAAAAATCTCAACAAACTTTCAATGATCTATTAAATAAGAATGGATCTCTTGCTATTCTTACATAAATTACTGTAATTCCTAATCTTATATGATTCATATTATGCTGATTATTGCTGTTGATATTTATATATTACTTGGATTTTAACAATGACCTACAGTTTTAAAATGATATACAGTGGTACCTTGGGATACGGACGCCTCTACTAACGAACTTTTCGGGTTACGACCAGCTCTGGCCTCAAAAATTTACCTCGATGTGTGAACTCTGCCTCGGGGTACGGTCATTTTTCTGCCCTGACACGTGGTCCGTGGCCATTTTTGCGCCCTTGACACGTGGTCCGCGGCCATTTTTCCGCCGCGCCACGCAGCGCCTGGCCATTTTCCCGCCGCACCACGCCGCGCCCGGCCATTTTCGCGCTGCACCACACCGCACCCGGCCATTTTCCTGCCGCACCGCACCACGCCCAGACGTTTTCCCACCGCGCCGCGCCGCGCCCGGCTGTTTTCCTGCCCCTGACGTGTGGTCCGCAGACGCCAGAATGGATTAATGGTAATTACATTGAACCTTATGGGAAAATTTGCTTCGGGGTGCAACCAAATTCGGGCAGAGGGCGGAACGGATTAACCGTATTTACATTGAACCTTATGGGGAAATTTGCCTCGGGGTGCGACCAAATTCGGAGGGCGGAACGGATTAACCGGATTTACATTGAACCCTATGGGGAAATTTCCTTCGGGTTACGACCAACTCGGGATACGCCCAGAGTCACGGAACGGATTAAGTTCGTATCCCGAGGTACCACTGTATTTAGTTATGTACAACTAATTAGTGAAATATTGAAAACTCTGACCCAATAAATTTAATACTATTTAATTTTATGATGCTTGTAAGCTCCCTGTTTATTCATTTTGTGTTTTATTTTTCTCATTTTTTTCTTTTTGCCCCTCTTCTCTTTTGTTTGTCTTCTTTCTTTCTCAAAAATATTTAATAAAATAGAATTAAAAATAGAAATTTTCATTCATAATTATACACATTAAGTTCTATTAAAAATGAATCAATGGAAGCAAAATGCTTCATTAGATGCTTACATCCAGAATTAGGGCTAACCAACTTAGCCAATCAGATTGACCAACTTAGTCAATCAGAGCTAAGCCAAAAACTCACATGCATACCTCATCTCTGTCAAAAAGTGTCCCATGCTTTCTTTCCTTCTTTGAAAGGGAAGAGTAAAGTCCAGAGCTGAGTCTTATCATGGTTCCAGTTTTGCTTACACATGCAAAAGCTGATCACAGTCAGAACACGCTTTTCCCTTATCTGCCTGGACAAGCCAGCTTTGTCCAGGCAGAACAGGAAAATTGCATGATAAATTAACTGCTGATTCTCACTCACTGGACCATACCAATTAGATAGCAATCCTGAATGCCTCTGTTGTCAATAGAAGCGAATATGCGTAGCCCAGGGTTGGACTGTGGAGTCCTTGGGGTTCTCTGAGCTTGGTTGTTTTCTTGCAAATATTTCATTGCCCGGCTAAGTAACATCTTCAGTGCACAGGTAACAAAATGTTTGCAAGAAAACAACCAAGCTCAGAGAACCCCAAGGACTCCACAACCTCTGCTATTGCCAGTTCAGTGGAATACAGAGGTTCCATGGCTAACAGCCACTGATAAGATATATTCGCATGAATTTCCCAAATGCTTAACATTACATAAACCAGCAGCCATATGCTTTCATCTGGGTCAGTGAGAGCTATTTATAGTAGGTGCAGCACCAAACATTTGCATAACAGCTTTATTAAGTTAGGCCTTTTACTTTCAATCTTTCTCCTAATAATCACTAGCATAGAATCTGCCTTATTCACAGTTGTCACACAACACCTCAATTGTTTTCATTAAATCTAACCATTATGATCCCAAGAATTCTTTCTTGGTTAGACACTTCAGAAGCAAACCTCATATAGATTTGTCACAGTTGCTTTACTACTACCATCAACTTCATATACCAATGCTCATTATTGGAATGTGTACTTTATCAATTTAATTAAATGCCATTGATACATCCCACCATTCATTCTTTCATTCATTCATTCATTCATTCATTCATTCATTCATTCATTCATTCATTTTTCCACCAAACCTTCCCCAAATAATACCTAGTGCAGCTAACAAAGCTACAAACAAGATTAGGAACAAACCTCCTTCCCGAGGGTGAGGTCCCAGGTCCAAGAAAATGGAAGTTTGCCCATCCTAATCAGGATCAGAAAAGTAGGTTGGGGTTGAGCCAACATTATAATTACGTGCCCAAGTGATGTAATGACAGAGCAACCTTTATCCATATTTAATTGTATGTCTGTTACTGAATAGGGATGGTTTTTAGTTTTATAAATATAAATTTTATAAATGGTTTCATTTGATTTATACCCTGTTTTTCCATTCTAGCACACACTTATTGTGGCCAATAGGTCAGGCACTGTGACATATGCTTATTATAATTTGCTTTGGGGGCTGAGGCTGTCCATGTCCATATCCAGATGCTACAACTAACGTATATGAAATGCCAAGGCAAAAATGCTGGCTGGACACCTAGCTAGAACCATGAAAAATATTGCTGAAAGAGCAGCACTGATTTGCAATAGGCCATTTTTAACAGTTTGATATTAACCTATAAAGCCCTAAACAGCTGGGGATAGAAGATATGAAGGAATGCCTTTTTTTCCAAATGGATTTGCCCAGTCACTGTAATCCTTCTCAGAAGGCCTTCTGGTTGTGCCATGTCCTGTGATAGTCACTTGCCATTAATCAGGGAGAGGCTTTTTCAAGTGTGAACAGCTTCTTCCCAGAAATAAAGCACAGGCTGATTTCATTGCCATTTACAGCACACATTTTTTTGTTTCATTCACTGTTGCGTTTGGTCACTTAAGTGTTGTTGTATCACTATTACGTTATGTACTTTATTACTGATACCTTGTTTAGTGTATTCTGTAATTTTGAACACTTCCCAGGAACTCCTGTCTTATTTCAGATAAATAATGCAAAAATGCAGCACCATATTAATAATAAACAGGGAAAAAAAACAAAAAGAGATAACAACAACATTAACTTAGGGAAGGAATATATGCAGTTAAAACTGCTGGAATAGCAGTGGCCAGAAATCTCACAAAGAAGGAGAAAACTGAAATGTATACTATCCAGGGCCAGTTCAGTTGGACATCTAATCAGGAGATTTGCCTTCACTTTGGCTAACAACTCACTGGAGCAGCAACTATTTTGTGTATAGTATGTTACTTTCAAATGTATTTTCTTCTGCCTAGAAGACCAGTGGCTCTATTTAAAAACTGCCTAGAATTTATGGGTCAAGTGGCAGCATCCAGCCAACTTTGTCTGATCTTAAAAATGCTAAGCAGGACCAAACCTGGTTGGTACTTGGATGGGAGGCCACTAGGAAATCCACAGCTGTAGTCTAGGCCAGTGAACCTGAAAAAACATGCTCCATATTCCTGGCAAACCCCTCCCCCAAACTACATGGGTATGTCTATGCAATTATAAGGTGTTAATTCAACTTTTTTGGGGGGTGGTATTTATTTATTAAAAATTCTACACAAAGTGAAAGATTCCAACTTCTTAACTAAGAGGATGGTTTGCTGAGTCACAGATTCTGTGCTAATTAATATAGCATGGCCACGTGCCAGACTTCACACAGGGTGACCTATTTCCAAGATAAAAGAGCATAAAGAACAAGTCAGCTGGTGCCTTGAAACTGCTCAGTAATATATGAACAGTGGAGTCATCGGATACCTCCTTGCTCACAGAACTCCTTAGGATGATGAGATGCTGTGTTTTTCTGTTTCCAATTTATTGTTTTTAAATCCATCTACGCATAAACATTCTCACATGTCAATCTTAACACCTCTACTTTTGTATTTGGCAATGTATTTCCCTTTAATCTATATTTTATTTCCAGGGGTGGGTACTGCTGGGATTCTCTACAATAGCTGCCAAAATAATTTGACTGAACTTGACTGCTTTCTGCGCAGAAAAGCAGGATGTTATTGTGATCATCATCAGCCCCATCCACATCAGTTCTACGTACTTTGATAAACTTGGTTTTGTAGGGAATCATTTGCTGCTCAGTCTCAGAGACCAAACTGTCTTGAGCTAGGGATATCCATCAACTCTTTTTTTTCCCCTGTACCATAGTGGTTTTATTCTGCAATGCCTAAGAAAAGTCACAAGCCCCATGAGAACAAATAAATCCCTTCCAAGCAAAGACAGATCAGATGATAATCCTTTATATTATTTGCCAGAGAATGCCTTTCTGCCAACAAACTCTCTCCCCCTCTCCCTGCTGTTTTTTTTTTTTTAAGGCTATACTGTAAATTAAATAAACTGATGACTTAACCTTCCCCTGAACACTCGTTGAAATTCAAATTCTTAGATAAGTGGATGGCCTTAAAAAATAATCTGTAAAAGCCTTCATGTATATATCCATGTCAGGTTTGATAAATGGCTCACTCTAGATGGATATTTATGGAATACATTCTACTTCCAACGGTGGCCTTTGTTTTGCTTTATTTTGGTCTGCCAACTAACCCATCAGGATCATAGAAAAGGGTATGTGACTGCAGATTCTTTCCCACTTTGCACCTATACCTCTTTGATGGTTTGTTACTTAGTGATTGCTGAAGTTAACGCTGGAAAAAATGCTTTATAGCCCAGGTCCTCCAAAACTCCATTGGTATTCTGCATACATTTTCCATCAACAAAGTGTCTTCTGATCTTAGTTTCAAATTCCTTCACTGTTCCAAGTGCCTTTTTGAAAGTTTGGGCTCAGTTAAATGGAAACCAGGGATGACATGAACATTTGAATGGATCCACTGCAGATAGCTCATGAGGCAAGCAGAACACTGGTTATCGCCTACCTTGAGCAATATCACAACCTCTGCCTCTCTTTGTCCCAAGGACAGAGATCCTTATTTTGATTCTTGAGAGAAAATAGAGAGCAGCAGTTGCTGGCATTCCCAAAGCCATGCCATAGCATCTTTCCCCACTGCGACTGACACTATCAAAGGGATGCCAAGTAGTCTAAAAGGGTGTCATTTTCACACAAGGATTCAGGATCTAGAATTTACAGTCCCACCACTGAATGAAGGGAAAGAGATGTTCTGCCATACAGAATGCTGAGACCTGGGTGATGATCCTTGGGCTGCCTCATTAGTTCAGGTTAGATTGTTGACTGATTGATTGATTGATTGATTGATTGATTTCTCTTACTGTAAACCTCCTTGAGTCATTGTAAAGTAGGAAGGCATAAAGTATGACATAGATAAATAAAATCAATATCCTTTAAGTAGCATGTACACAAACTAGGAGTCCCCGAGAACTTGTAGCTCCTGGTAGATTAACAGTTGGAGGCAGTGGCCAGAAGAGCCTTTGCCCAAGATGTCTGCCTTCTTACACAAGCACTTATGGGCTCTGAGCAATTTCATGCAAAATCCTGAGACTCATTTCCCTCTACTATAAGTAATTTTTTTTTTTTTAAGTGCAGCATTCCCTGGAAATCACATTCTGTATCAAAAGTGCATATATTTAGCCTTTAACAGCACCTTGATTTTGCCAAATAAGCAGGTATTGTTTTCATCACTGGTACTCTCTGTATCAGAAAATCTAAGTAAATAGATAACTTTTATTTTTTATGTCACTTTTAAGCATGAAGTTTTGGAAGTATTAAAATGCATATGTAGAAAACCAAAACCAAAGTGCAACTGGAAGCTCTGAACAGTTAAAAAATTACTGTATTGAAAAATACAGTAAAAGAAAGCAGACATCAGAGACTGGAATAAGTCAGTCATAAAATACAGTGGCTACAAGAAGGAAAAGATACCGTATCTAGGCTTCAAAAATCCAGGCAACTACTAGATGGCAGGAAAAAAGTACTGACAGTTCCCATTCTAGTTGCCATATATATTTTTTGCATCCCAAGTCTGGTAGCTTTAATACTAGGAAATTATTATTTTTTAAAATTTATTATCTAATTGTGGACAAAAATAACGCTGAATCTCCGTTTTGGAGAATGAATGCTGGCAAGCTGCATTAAGGGAACCAATGCTGAGCACCAAACATATATCAAAGTGCAGTATTGCCATCATTACATTCTTTGGGCATATCCACACTGCACTTTTAAGCAGTTTAAACTCTGAGCCTGCTTCAGAGAAACCTGTCTGGATTGAGAAGTTTGGCCACATCTTGAAAAGGATTCAGTCTAGACTACAGCGTACCTTGTTCTCCCATTGGATAGTTCCCATGCTGTTGCACCCTCCCACCTTTCTCTTCCAGGAGGTAGTGACCAATCACTTTCCTCTCTGTTGGCAGGTCTTAAATGCATGTCCATGTGCACCCACATTATGTGTATGTGTGTGTGTGTTGTTATTACCATTATTATTTCTCTTTCTTTGAGGGGAAAAAAATAATGAAACATATATATATTTTTTAAATCTGCTTTGTTTTGAGCTGAAGACACTTTGCACAAGAGTTATAACCACTATGCTCTTATAACCGAGGGAGCAAAAGACTTTGTTGAAGAAACTCTGAAAAGCAGTTAAGGAAGTAGCCAGTGAACTGCTGGGGTTAACCTGGAAAGAAGTGAACTGGGCCAGCTCAAAGCAATAAAAGGGGAAAACAGTACCTTAAAACCATAGCAGGAAAATTTGCGAGGGGAGGGATGTAAGTTAGGAGCACCGCTATCCATTCCTGCCCTCTATGTACAACAGGGCAAACAGGCAGCTCAGATAAGCCCATTAATGCTATTCAATTGTAAAACAATGTATTGATTGCCATTTTGCCTCTCCAAAGCACCTGTGCAATTAAAAATTTTAAAACATTTGTTTTCAATTATAACATAAGGAAGCTTATGTTATAATTGAAACTGACCCGTTAAAAACAACATGGAACCGAAACAGAAAAAGTTCTCTAGCCCTAAGTTGAAACAAAGATGAGGTCAGGAAGAGAGTTCTACAAACAGGATGCTACTGCCAGGAATTCCTTCTCCAATTTTCCCACTAATCAAACCTCTCCTCATGGTGTGATATATAGAAGAGCCTCCAAAGTAGATTTTATACTATGGCCTGGAGATCCTCATATCTTTCTCGTCTTCCAAAATGCACTGCTACTAAAATAGAACCTCTGGGTTTTTTTCTACCTTTGTGTTCTTGATACAGGAATAAAAGAAACCTGGTAAATAAGAGGAGAGTCACCATCTCATACTTCAAGACTTCTCAAAAGAAGCAATGGCATTCTCAAGATAAATATAACTTTTCCCCTTAAAGGAGGAACACTCTGAATATAAGTCATCCTTCTCAGGAAGTTTTAAAAAGCTCCAAAAACAGAGGGAATGTTTCTGTCAACTCTTTATGATACTTGTTTGCCTTCCTCTATCAGGGTTTGGGACATCAAAGCTTTTTATTACAGATAAATCAAGGTATCATTTCACTGGCCCTTGAAGGATAGCTGGAGGAATTTGGCATCTTACAGCTTCCTTTTGTATGTGGTTTCACATATTTTCTTCCCTTGGCATAACTTCTTATCCTCACAGAGCTACATGGTTAAAGTGGCCATAGCAAATGTGCTTTTATGCCCCCACCCCTTTCTTTTAGTTGGCTCATTTCAATGGGAGGATCATCATAATGATTTCAGACTTTCATGGTGACATTTTTATAAAATGTTCTGCCTCCTTCTGTATTTGAATAGCAGCATTGTAAATTGGAACTCAAGTCAGAATAAAAAGGAATGCTGGTCAACTACCAAATGTTGCCAAATGCCACCATCGAAAAATGATAGATGTACTGAGATGTTTTTAAAAGACAGTGGATAAATGTGTGGAGGAGGATATAAAATGTGTTTTCATGTTTGGGTAGAATGCCTCTGAATACCAGCGGCAGGAGGACTAACAGAGGACACCCTACCATTGACCAGAGCTTTTTTGAATAGGAGTTTACTATAAACCATGGTTTCTGGGACCTTCCAAAGATATCTAGAGAGATGGCTGTTGAAAGCAAAAGTTAGATTCACTTTATATTTATCATATTTCAAAACAAATATTCTTACAGTTCTTGGACCATTATAGCCCTGATTTTATTTATCTATGTGCTTTTAGAATCAGCAACAGAAGTACCATAACTGCTTCATAGTTACATGGGTGGAATTTAATTTTTTTTCCATATCTATCATCTCCTTTTTAATTGGGGTGATGGAGTAATTAACTGGCCTTCAGAAAGTATCCTAGATTCCTTTGTTGTATCACTACTAGAACCCTATTTGTGTGCACTCTCTGCTAGAAATATACAAAAGTGGTCTTTGAACTACAGGGTCACAAAATATTTTGATGCTTGAGGAGGAAAATCTATAAGGTGTGAAAATTGCATTTCTTTAAAGCCATTCCATTTCCATTGGCCATGGTGATCATTTTAGAGATCCTTTATCACAGGTGATTGTTTCAGTATGCTGTGGAGTAGAGGTAGACCTACCTGCAGATCTACGTTTCATTGAGCTGATTACTACACAATTAAGTCAACTGCATGTTTTATACCCAATACTGAGCACAACATTTTTTAATTCCTTTCTAATATGGATTAATAACATTTTGGACAAAATATATTTGCAAAATATGTATGCTAACCTAGTTGAGAAAATCTGTAGTAATATAAAAAACATCCTCCTTTCTCTGTGGTGTGTTATATTTTGAATTTTAATATTTGTAGGATACAGTCTAGCATATACATAATTGGAAGTAAGTCTGATATAATTTAATTGGACTTGCTTATGAGTAAACATTTTATATGTATAAAAGTTTGGCTTGGGTGAGACCTTACTTTATGCTCTTTCAAAAGAAAAAGATTTCAAAGTCAGGACCATTACTAATTGTGATATCTTTCTGTTGGGAAGAATGGACAGCTCCAACTATTTCTGCTGTCTTTCAAATGCACTCTAAAATCTTTCCTTGACTGTTGTATTTGGGGGAAAATATAAGAGGTGTTTGGATGATAAAATTCATTCATTTCCATTTTTTACTACTGATGTCTGGTGAAGGATCGTTAACTCCACCGTAAGTTAACTTGTATATTTATCCAAAGCAGAAACTTTGATATAAATTCTGATTAACAAAATAGCTAATTCAATTTAATGTTTGAGCTCCCTCTACTGGACAAAATAGAAAGATCTAGTGGCCACAAGCAAAGTTCCTCATTTTCCCTTGCATGTAATTTTTGTTCTATTTTGAAGTCAACGTGAGTTGGTGAAGCAAACCTTTTATTAGGGACTTAAGTCACAGCCACCACTGATGTGTGAATTTAACTTTTGTTATAGAAACAGATACTTTTAAAATGTATTCTTTGGAAGATGGAAATTGCATCACAGAGTGCCCATATATTCAGCTGTGCCTAATGAAAATGATCCTAATGTGAGCAGGCTTGCCTGGACCTGTTTTTTAGACCACATTTGTTCTCCAGACCTGACAGAATTGGCAGTTGCTCTTGTGAGAATTACTGTGTTTAGTGAAGTGGCATTTAAGCAGTTTGAGTTTAACCCTCCCACCTGAGCCAACTCTATCTGAGGGGATGCCTGCAACCAAATTAAAATGCTCTCCTGTAAGTAAATAAAAATGTAAATGTTATACCAAAACAAATCTAGAAGTCATTATGGGGTGGGGAAAGTGGTAATTTAAACCTAGCCTGTGAGCTGTGGCATTATTCTACAACAGAAGATACAACGTGAAGCCCAGAATGTGGCCTTCAGAATCCCCAAAGTTGTTATCAGTCTGTCATTTCTAACATAACAGAAGAAAATGATTAAATATGTGATGAAAGTAACCAAATTATTGATATTTAATTTTAATTAAATTTATATGTAAATGAAATTAAATATATGGGTTTTTTCCTGGCTCCTACCATACTGCATGTAAGCCACGTTCAACCTCAGCCGTGAAGGAAAAAAAGTGCATTCTTGTTTGGCCATATTTTCAGGACAGGAGAATGTGGAAGGTACTTTGGAATTTCATAGTAGAACTCTGGAAAACCTTCTGTCGGATCTCGGAATGCTTAGCAGAAGGGAACCTTCAAACATTTCTGGTTCTGTATTACTGCATCATAGCAAGAAAGAAAAAGTATTATTCCTATTAAATTTGGTTGCTGGAACGCTTGAGGAAAAAACATAATGTGAAAGGACATATCTTCTTCGTTCCAGTGCTGATCGCAAACTGCTGAACTAAGCATCTGCTTGGAAGAAACCTATTGCTTAATTTTTGATAAAATGTCCATCTATCCAAGCAACTATTTTGCATTTGGTTCTAGTAAGTGGATCTCAGGTTTCTAGCTAAAAACAGAAGCAGCATATTAGAAACCATAGAGGGGAAGTCTGCCATTCTTTGCTTCAGATTTGTAGTAATATAAAATATGGGACATCATTTTATAATTTTAAGAAATCCTTTATAACAAATTGTTGAAAAAATATTTTTATCCTTTGCAGTTTCACAACCCATATGTAAAACATTGGTAGTGCCTGATTCTCATATACTGAATTTATTTTTTAACAGTCATCTGTAATATGTGCCACTTAACAGTTTATGCATGGTTTATGTAAATTTACTCAAAAGTGACTCTCAGTGAGTAGATTAAGATTTAGTAAGTGTGCAGTCCTGTGCTCGTGACTCAATGGGTTTATTAAAAGTTTGGGTGGCTTGGATGGCTCTGCTCATGGATTCTCATGCCATAGTCACCTCCTGGATGGACTACTGCAATGTACTGTACATGGGGTTGCCCTTGAGAGCATCTGGATGCTGCAGCTGGCTCAAAATGCAGTGGCATGGGCAGTTATGAGAGCTGCTTGATCTGTGCATGTTATGCCTCAGCTCTGCAAGCTGCACTGGCTGCCAGTAAGCTTACAGGTTCAATTCAAGTTGGTGCTGGTCATCTATAAAACCCTTCATGGCATGAGGCCAAGTTATTTGTGAGACTGCTTCTCCCTGATTGTGTCCACCCATACATCAAATCTGGCAAGAGAAGCATGCTAAAGTTCTCATCCATTAAAGAGTGTCATCTGGCAGGACCCAGAAAAAGACCTTTTATGTCATGGCACCTTCCCTGTAGAACATCATCCCACAGGATCTCAGATTGGCCCAGACTCTGTTGGCCTTTCTCAAGGCCCTGAAGACATGGCTGTGTTCCCAGGCATGGGGGTGGAAGTGTCAGAACCCATAAAATGGTTGTTGTTGGTTGTCTGCAGTTTCAGCTGCTGGATATTTATTTGTGGTTTTTGTTGGTTTTAGTTGTTGTTAGCTGCCCAGAGTCACTTTGATGAGATGAGCAGTCGTATAAATTTAAACAAACAAACAAAAGCTAGAATTCCTGAAGCCAGAAAATTATTCAAGATCTTCTCACATTCCAGAAAAAGTGTTTCTGAAATGGTGATTTTGAAAATTGGGCAAGAGCTGTTTTGAGGTATCTGACAATGTTATAAGTTAGGTCAATCAGTGAGTACATCCTTATATTAATGCTTACTTTTTGCATTAATATAATGCAAGGATCAACATATCAGAACCTCTTCAGCTGAAGAGAAGATGTCTACAGGACATTGCTCCAGGCTTCCCAACTCAAAGAGGTTTACGTTGCACCCAGTCCTGGATATGGGTGGGGTGTACAAGCACATATGCACACATATGCTAGCCAAGGGTTGAGCCTTTTGTGCTGTATAAGCCTGGACCACTCCTAGCTGCCCCCCTTCAGAAGCAGCCATGATACCTAGTCATTGAGTCATAGTGCAGGAGTTGTAGGTTGCATATGGTTCAACTAAATAATTTGTCAATCAATCAGACCGAATATAAGAATACATATTCTCACTTAATGTAGGTGTTGCAAGGGAAGCAGCGCTGATGAGTATATTATTGGTGTGGTCACAAGTCAGAATTGTGAGGAAAATAGACACACCTAAAATATCTACTAAGGTTTGAGAGGCATCAAGATATTGAAAAGGCATTCTTGAGACCCATGTCTCATCACTGTGGGACACAGAATTTGAGTTTAAGACGATGTGTTTAAGACTTATATAGACTAGTACTATCAGATCTGGACTGCAGAAATCCAGACAACTACAAAATGGCCACAGTGAAATTAAAAAAAGAAAAATCTGCCTCTCTGCTTCCATATGATGACTGTTAAACATTTTATTCTCCAAATATGCTACCCCTAATCTAGCATACAAATCTTGAATTGGGGAGTTCTGGAATAGTCCAATTTTTTTTTTTTGGATTGGAGATCAATTAAATATGCCATTGTAGGAACATTTTTGGCCATACTGGCGCTTTTCCTTCTAAGACTGGGATGGTAAACCCAACCCTTTGGCCCTGTATGTGCAATGTTCTGAGCTTACCCAGCTGACATTTGGTGGCAAAACACTGCAATCTGGTGGCACCAATTTCCAGGATTAGAGAGAGAGAGAAAGAGGAATTGAGAAGAGGAAAGAGAAGGAAAATAAGCTTGTTAAACCTCTGTTAAGCTTGAGGCACTTATTTTACTTTTCAAAAAAGGAACCCCTCTCCCCAAAAGCAAACAAACAAGATGTCAAGCCAGCGATTTGTGTCTCTCTGGTGACATCATTCATCACTGATTTCAAATTCAAAGTTTTCCATGCATGTTGAGCTAAACACATATATAGAACAATCCGTGTTTCTCTGGTGTATGAATTCAGGGCAGTTTAAAATCAGCCACATAGCAACTCCACATGCTTTGACCGAGAAGGTTCTTTGAGGGAGATAGGACATTCTCTACTGCACTCTTCCATTGTGAGACTGTGAACAAGAGACTGGGATTTGTGGGACATTTGTTCCAAGCTGGCTGCTATTGTCTTGAAATCTGAGAATTGCCTGGAGCTGTGTGGTGAATGTGCTAATAGGCATGTTACATAGTTACACTTTCCCTCCCCAAACATCTTTGTCTTATTAAGTCCTAACAAGAACATTTAGCAACTAGTCTTGCTGGCACAGCTATACTAGCATAATGATAATAGACTGGGTCTTAAGCACTTGGCAATTAGCCACCATTTCTTTCTACATATCTTCCAACATCAAAGGCATTAATAAAGTACAAAAGGAAGATAAGGAATGACAAGGAAATGGTATATCCTCTTTGCTCTTACTCTGAGCTGCTTCACAGGATTCCCTTGCATGTAATTAGACACAAAGTGGGCTCTACAGTCAACGAATCCCACAACTAGAGACTCTGCAGATTTACTTAAATTATTCATTCATTGTTGTATTAACCACCTTTTTATTTAAAAAGGCACCCTGGTGATGAAAAAAAACCAAGTAAGACAGTGAAACAGTGTTGAACATTTTATCCTGTTAAAAATACCAGTTTTGCTCTTGATTTGAACTTCAACACCAGGGCAGCATCATAGAGTTCTCTTGAATTACCCATAGAAAAGACTGCAGGTTATTTCTGAAAGAATCCAATTCGAAGCCTTTCTTGAGAATGGAGAGTTCATATGAGAGTGGTTTCCAATTTGTTACCAATAATTTCAGTATGTCTGTAGTGTTGTGTCATGTGGAGAGACATACCCAGCTAAGTTTCAAACAAAAGCAAAAACTTGGCCTCCTGAGTGTGTCAGTATACACACTCAGTAAAGAATAGCATAAAAATGCCTGAGGTAAAATTGGGCTTTGCTTTTTCTTATGACATATTGGTTAATTGCCCAAACTGAGTAACATCGTCAGTGAACATTGCATTGGTGCAATATGACTAATCCATTAGGGACCCAGTGAAAGAGGATCTTTGGAAAAGAGGAGCAGCAATTTAATGCAGATCCCTACTTCTGACTCAGTTTTTGCCTGCAGGCCTGTAAGCCAGGTCACTGATTCTCTTGGTCTGCTGCATAGACTTGCAAATGTTGGGCCTATATAGAATATGTTCCACACACAACATTGTCAGATCTGTCTGGAATAAGATCCATGCACAACATGGTGGTTGGTGAACGGGCAGATTTGGCATGCATTATTGAAACCTGATTGGACAGTGTCAAAGATATAACTCTCTCAGAGATCTGCCATCCAGGATTTCATAGCTTAGATGCCAGGGTTTGGGGGAGTGGATAAGGGTGTGACATGGCATTTTGGTAGTGTCCAGTTAGACTGTTTCATTAGTGTTTGGGTATGAGTGCTTTTATGTGCATTTGGGCCGCAGTGCCAAGGGAGAATGAGTGGCTGGATTCCAAAGATGGGAGATGATTATTTAACAGAGGATGAGATGCTGCCAGTCAAGACATGATGGTGCACCCTTTTCTAAAGAAGCCATCTCTCAATCCAGTTGTGTTAGACAACTAGTGCCTTTTTCCAACCTTCCTTTTTGGGGAAAGGTTGTCAAGGAGGTTGTATTGGCTCACTTTCAGAGGATCCTAGATTAAACATATTATCTGGATCTCTTTCAGTTTAGACTATGACCCAGGCATGGGACAAAAACAGAATTCATTGTTCTGGTAGATGACCTTCATCAGGTTCTAGAGAGTAAGAGTGTGTCCCTATTATTCCATTTAGATATCCCAGTGGTCTTTGACACCATCAACCATGGTATCTTAGTAGACTACCAAGGGGAAATGAGAATTGGAGGCACTGTGTTGCAATGGTTTTTTTCCTACCCTAGTGGGCAGTTCTAGTCAGTAGTGGTACAGAAGGTTTCTCCGGTATGATGTGTCATAGGGCTCAACTTTCTCTCCATAGCTTTTTAAGATCTATATGAAACAGTGGCAGTATGGAAAGGACACTGGTTTTGACCTGCAAACTTATATATGGCTTGACTCCAGGGCAACTTAGGGATCATTTCTCCCAGGTGGAATTTGCCTGGCTGATGCATACATGAAGGGGATGCCTAGAATCCCATCCCAGTGAAGAATCTGGAACTGAAAGCAACCCTTCTCTCTGCTTATTTAAGGATTTGTTGTTTTGCACATGTGCATGGCAAAGGAATGAATACAAATTTAAAAGTAAGATTGATTTGGCTGTTTGTGATGAAACTTTGACAGAGTTAGTGAACGATATAGTATAAGGTTAATGATGGATTCAGAATGTGGGACATGTTAATTGACTTCTTTGATCAGAGAAAAGACAATATCTACATTTACTGCTGACTGGAAACCCCTTATAGACTTTTTGTGTGAAACAGAAAAAAATGAACTTATGATTTATGGTTTTGATGATTAGACAGAATAGACTATAGAAAGAAGAGTGGTATGTTGTAACCTTAGAGTAAGAGGCAAACGTAATTGTACTTATAACTGCTGTAAAGAAAATTGGAAGCTACTTTTCTATTTTTTCTTTACTTTTTTTCCCCTTTCTTGCAGTTCTCTTTGATTTCTCTTTCTTTTCTTTTTCTTACTTTATCTTAATTTGTGTGTGTGTGTGTGTGTGTATAACGTTGAACATGTTTTGGTAGTGTCAAGAGTGAATCTTTGGTAAAAATGGACACAGAAGAAAAGAAAACAAGTGAAAGAAACAAGACTAAAAGTAGAATGACTACAGGAAAAGAGCAAGTCCTGTATGAAAAAGTGTTAGAAAATAGAATAATCTATCAACAGAACAAATGGGAAGTAGACATCAGGAAAAAAGATGTGGAAGTTGCTGTGCCACTAGAGTTATACGAATGGAAACTATGAAAAAGAAGGCTTGGTGGAATGATGAAATAAAAGAAGCTCTGGATGAGAAAAATACATGTAATGTCAGCCATTATTGTAAAAAACAAAGATGAGAGAAGGATTATCTATCTATCTATCTATCTATCTATCTATCTATCTATCTATCTATCTATCTATCTAGAAAGATAGTTACAAAATGTGGTTGAGAACAAGGAACACTTAAGAATAAAAAAGGCAGAGATATGCAGAGCTCTTTTGGCAGAAATAAATATTGGTTTGGATGTGAGTGAAATTGGCTGAACAAGGAGTATCTAACAGAGTGGATGGAATTAAAAATAAAAGTGATAAAACGATTTGAGATGAAACTGAAGTGTGGGAATACTGGAAGGATATTCCTGAGATTTATAGGATAATAATAGCTATATGTTGAAGAGCAGAACTGAAAATAATGCTATAAATGTTAGTGTCTAAAAAATGGACAAGGAAGCAATAGGAGTGGTATATGATCAAATAAAGCATATGTGAGGATAAATGACATGCTTAATGTATGATTCAACACTGAGCAAGGAATAAGGTAAGGATGTGTGATGTCTCTTTGGTTGTTTAATGTATTTATGGATAAATATATAAGGAGCGTTTATGGTGATGTTAGAGGCATGTTGGTTAGGTTGTGAATGTATGTATATTTTTGTATGCAACTGGTGCCTTGTTGTTGGCTGAGAATCTTAATGGTTTACAGTGAATGTTAGATTGCATGATGGATCAAGGAGCACAAATCTGATATTAATGTATCCAAATTCAAGTTAGTTGTGTTTGATAGGGAAAATGGGGTGAATTATTCCAATTTATACATAAATGATGAAAAGCTGGAACAAGTAGATACCTTCTTGTATCTGGTAGAATCTTCACTAAATACAGTAAAATCCTTTAAAGAAGTGCAAATGCTGATAGAAAAGTATAGAGTGGCATTTGTCCTATTGTGAAGAATAATTGTTT
The DNA here is from genome assembly GCF_059951505.1 of Python bivittatus. Classification (NCBI taxonomy): domain Eukaryota; kingdom Metazoa; phylum Chordata; class Lepidosauria; order Squamata; family Pythonidae; genus Python; species Python bivittatus. The sequence goes on from NW_028277088.1 coordinate 51,969,830, forward strand.
GTCAAAAGAAGCAAAAAATGGTTGTAAATAAGAGCATGTTCCAGTCCAATTTGTTATACTGAAGTAAGAGTTGAATATGTCAAGAGAAGCATAAAAATAAGTTGAATGCACTGGGAATGATGTACTTGAGTATGCAGTTAAACAAGAAGAGGTAGGGTCAAAAATGAATGAGCATTGAATGCATATGCACTAAACATAAAAGCAGCTAACTCTTTCTTTTTGAGGCTTTCATCACCTCATCCTCATTCATTCTCTCTATAAGACCAAATGACCTCAACGTATATAACATTGAGGTCATTTGGTCTTATAGAGAGAATGAATGAGGATCAAATAGCAAAACAAATACAGAAAGGAAGAGTGAATAGGTAGAGAAAAAAGAGAGAACCAAGGAAGTAATGGTTGGGTGAAGGTGACGAAAGCCTCAAAAAGAAAGAGAAGTTTCAAGAACAAAAGGCAATGTATGAATCAGTGTATGGATATAAATAAAAGGGTACGGATATAAAACAAAAATAGTATACAAGGATAGAAAGGTGTGGAGATGTTTGGTTTCAGTATTTGATATTTTATGATAAGTTACAGCCACTTCTTGTTTAGTGACTGTTCACAAATAACAATATTTGACAGTAATAAAAAAAAAATCATTTTCCAACCAATACATGCACGTAAGACCAAATTTTGTGCTCCTGACAACAACGCACGCTGGAGTGTGAGTAACACTGGCATTGCTAAACAAGAGAACTCTATGTGAATGAGATGGTAGCAACCAGTGATCTTCACAGCGTCTCTCTGTCTTTCTTTCTCTCTGTCACAAGTTCACTTAGCGACAATTTCACTTTTGATTTAAGGAACAGAATGTGGTTGCTAAACAAGGAGAAGGTTTTTTCCTCATTTCTTCCTTTTCTTTTTATGCATTTTGGCTTACTATTTCTTACTCCCTTTCCATACTTTTCATTACAGTGCTTACTCTGAAAAGGAATGGTGTCATGTATATATATGTACTGTATGTATTAGCAAAAGTTTATTTACATATTAATCAGAAACTTATATCTCTAAGTACCAGTGAGTTTCTGAAATGTATATATACGTCCATCCATCCTTAGGTATGTGAAAAATGAAGGATTGATATAAAACAAAAGATATTTATTTGTTAAACAAGAGAAATGGCATTTTAGTGTCAGTAAGCTAATCTTGTAATGGACTTTTCTGAAAAGGCTCTTTTTTGGGAACAAAATAAACATCTGGGAGTTATTATCTTTGTAACAATGGTAAGACAAAACAGAAATAAATACTTTTAAAACAGACAGACCTCGCCCCTATTTTTCCCTCTTTAATGACTTCTCTGGAAACAGCAATGTATATGTCATATCCATACAAATCCTAAAGCTTTTGTACAGCCAGATCTTTTAAGATACTTAGAATTGTCCATGTCCTCGTGTCCCAGGTGCAAATTCATTTTGACCAATTTCCAATAGACACGTCTGTTCAGAAGTAAGTCTTATAAGGTTAAGACTGGGTCTTACTTCCAAGTAGGCACACAGAGAATTGCAATGTTTTTAATTAGGACCATCAGATCTAGGCTGCAAATATACAGCATGGACAACCATTGGACAGTAGCAAAGGATTCCTGGTTTGTTTGTTTTTTAAATCTTTTTGTTATCTATCTTGTGATCTTCTAGAATTTTGCAACCCAGATCTGGTACCCCTATTTTAATGTGTGTTTTTTTTAGACATACGCAAGGTGGTTGTTTGCTATGGATTCTCAATTTTGTTTTATTTTCTAATTTCTGCTTTCTGTTTTACTAATGAAACATGTATTATAATTTACACCAGGGACAAATTTTAATTAAAACCTGATGGCATTGGGGAAAGCCACTGGTGTTCTGGAAAGACATTTGGACTGATAGTATGGTGGGATCCCTCCTTGCAGTTGGTGATTGGAATTAACTGTGATTAGGGTTTTTTTTCCTTCCTTGATGTGAAACAGGAAGATATTATGACCATTACTAATTATTGAGGTTTTGTTACAATTTCTTATGGCTCCTGGTTCTATTTGAAGGTTTGCATTATTTGTCTACTATTTAGAGCCTTTTTAGGATTGAGCAGCATATAATTGCAGAGAGAGAGGGAGGGAGGGAGGGAGGGCGAGAGAGCGAGAGAGAGAGAGAGAGATGTCAAAGATGAAATTCCTACTTTTTCTTTGCTGTAACAGACTTTGGTGAAATCTCTTTTGTACCCAGTAGGAGTTGACCTAACTCAAGTCTACACAGTATCTTTGTATACTTGCAGATCTGGGGATTTTTTCATTATATCCTGAAACATCCTTTCCCCTCTCTCTTCTTTTGGCCGTGTTCTGTTTTGTTTTACAGCATATTTACAGATCTTGTTAGGGTACATGACCATTTTCCAAAAAAGACTTCTCAATTCAAAGGCTCTGACATAAGAGCCGCATTCCATGGATACAGCTCTAGAATACCGCAGTCCTCATAAACTGAGTTTGGAATAGACTTTTCTTTTTTCACAAAAGACACATGCATGTTATGTTTGTCTCTCCCACATCGTTCAAAAGACACAACAGGAGAGAATGTAAGAAAAATGAACCGTACAACTGGTAAATATCTGAGAGATTAATCTTTATATTGCATGAGATGGGGAAGGGTGTGATTTAGAAAAAAAAACCCTATGATATCAGGATTTGAAATGAAATACTGTATTCATTGTCTATAATCATTCTGCTTCGATTCATCCATGTCGTTATATCTTAGTGTTGATTAGATCTACATTATTCTAGTGGCTACATATTTGTCCAAACTTAAATTCAAACTTGTGCATAATATAAGCCATGTGTATGTGTTCCTTAGTAGTAGAGTCAATGAAAACACTTTTCAATGAGTGCTACTAAAATTCAAGGGGGCTAGATAAAGAGTTTAATCAACATTTAGTATAACATATAATTAGATCACACAGACCACAAGGCATCATGCTGCATCTTGTGGCATGAGTTTTGTTACATTCTAAGTAAAATAGCAGAGAAAAGAGACAAAACCCATTGCCTCACACTTGAACAGCTGTGAGTAGTTATGTGAAGCATAGATTTCATGACTCAGCAATATTTTAGCAAGCCACTCTCACGAAGAGTAATGAAACAAGGAAAGGTTATGCTAGTATTCCAAGAGCTTCAGATGGTATACATGGGAATACATACTATGTACAGTAAATTCTGGTGCTTAGTGTTGGGACTGGATTGGAAGAAGACAGAGCTTAGCTTCAATTTCTGTGCAGCCATGAAGCTCATTAAATTATTGTAGACCACCCCCTATTTCATAACTTAGCCTATGTCACAGGTTTATCATGGGGATAAAATGGAGAATATAATACCTTATCCTGAGAGATCCAAACTTGAACTAAGGAAGAATTCCCTGACTCTGAAAGCTATTAAGCAATGAAGCAGCCTACCTCCTGAAGTTGTAGCACTCCATCACTGGAGGCTTTCAAGAAAAGACTGGATAGACATTTGTCCAGAATGGTCTGAGAATTCCTGCATTGGGCAGGGGGTTGGACTAGAAGACCCTTGAGGTCCCTTCCAACCCTATGAGTCTATGAGTCCTTGGAAAAGAAAAGGGGACAAACATCCACATTTCTCTTCCACATACTAACTTTTATGCTAACCTTTATGTTCCCTACACCCAACTAATGCTCCTACCCCTCCTTTTAGACTCTTATTTTTATATATACTTTCTGTTTTAATACATATATTTTTATATTTTCTAGCTTTTCATAATTTTTTAGACTCTGATGTATCTTCTATGCTTTTTAATTGACTGTACCCCCATCTTCCTTATGCTGATCTGTGATGATAATAAAGATTTGGTTTGATCCACTCCTTTCCAATCAGTAACTCTATTAGGCTGAGAGAAGAAAGTTGCTCAAGGTCACCTAATACTGAATTTCAATGCTGAAAGGGAATTCCCACTAGATTCTCTGGAAAACAAAGCAAAATATGGTAGAGCTACATTGCTTCCTTACCTTTAATTATTCTTACATGATACTGATGAAAAGAGGTCAATAAATCAGCTTCTAGATATGTAGTTTATGTCACTGACAATGGGATGTTGGAAGTAATTATATACTGGCACCCTTATAGAAGACTGAAACAAAATAGTCATTTTTGTAGATAGGCAGGACAGTAGAAGGGCCATATATCCAAGTTGTTGTTGTTATTGTTGTTATTGCCTATTTTGAGGGCTACTAGCAACTTCTGAAAAGTTTGTCACATATGTACTCTGCAGAAAGAATATCAAAACTCCATCACAAAGTGCTTTCTGGAAAGCATTGGGCACATCACAGTATGGGATTCTTTTATTAAAAAGACCAACAATGGGCAGCACAGAATATGATGTCTTTTCACTATTTGTTGCAGTTCTTAAATAAGTAATTTTGCCAATTATTCATAATAGATGCCCCCTTAAGCCAACCATACCCCAAGCCTAATACCACATGTTGTTGTTGTTCAGTCATTAAGTCGTGTCCGACTCTTCATGACCCCATGAACCATATTGTGCCAGGCCTTCCTGTCCTTCACTGCCTCCCTTAGTTTGCTCAGTTTTATGCTCATTGCTTCAGTGATGCTATCTAACCATCTCATCCTCTGCCATCCTCTTCTCCTTTTGCTTTCAATCTTTCCCAGCATCAGGGTCTTTTCCAAAGAGTCCTTTCTTCGCATTAGGTGACCAAAGTATCTGAGCTTGAGCTTCATTATCAGTCCTTCCAATGAGCAATCAGGGTTGATTTCCTTTAAGATTGACTGGTTTGACCTCCTAGCAGTCCAGGGGACTCTTAAGAGTCTTCTCCAGCACCACAGTTCAAAGGCATCAATTCTTCGGCACTCAGCCTTCTTTATGGTCCAGCTCAGCCATACATTACTACTACACAGCCATACATTACTACTGGAAAAACCATAGCTTTGACTATGTGGATCTTTGTCGGCAAGGTGATGTCTCTACTTTTTAATATGCTATCTAGGTTTGCCATAGCTTTCCTCCCAAGGAGCAAGCATCTTTTAATTTCATGGCTGCAGTCTCCGTCTACAGTGATCTTGGAGTCCAAATAAATGAAGTCTGTTACTGCTTCCATTTCTACTCCTTCTATTTGCCAGGAATTGATGGATCCAGATGCCATGATTTTAGTTTTTTTAATGTTGAGTTTCAAGCCAGCTTTTGCACTCTCCTCTTTCACCCTCATCAAGAGGCTCTTTAGTTCTTCTTCGCTTTCTGCCATTAGGGTGGTATCATCTGCATATCTGAGGTTATTGATGTTTCTCCCTGCAATCTTAATTCCAGCTTGTGATTCTTCCAGCCTGGCATTTCTCATGATGTACTCTGCATATAGGTTAAATAAGCAGGGTGACAGTATACAGCCTTGTCGTACTCCTTTCCCTATTTTGAACCAATCGGTTGTTCCATGACCAGTTCTAACTGTTGCTTCTTGGCCCGTGTATAGATTTCTCAGGAGACAGGTAAGAAGGTCTGGTACCCCCATCTCTTTAAGAATTTGCCACAGTTTGTTGTGATCCACACAATCAAAGGCTTTTGAATAGTCAATGAAGCAGAAGTAGATGTTTTTCTGGCACTCTCGTGCTTACCATATGTGGTCATCCTTAATCCACTCTTTAAACTATCTTAACCCAGGCTGCATTTGTTCTAAGGGAAAAGATTCAAAGATGTCATTTTTGGAAGTGCTGAAGACCAGTAAGAACTATATGTACTGTGTTGGCATTACAAAAAGTACACAGTCTTACAGAATAGTGTTGTAACTAATGCAATAAACTAGGTATTATAAAAAAAATGAACTTTGTTTCAGGCACAACTAATTACCAGGAATTTCTGAAATCTGCATATGCCAAATATAAACTCTTGTTTCAAAAAAAAAAAAAAAAAAGCATGGCCAAGAGTAGAGGTGTCTGAGAATATTGGAAGCTCCTTAACATATTCAAAATTTCCAAACTTCTGGGAAAGTTAGAACTGCAGTTGCAATTTTCATTTTCTCCACTGTGATATCCTTTTAGCTTTTAAAGAGTGCTAACATATTTTTTGTTTGTCTTCTCTTCTCAAGGCTAAACATATGCATTAGGCTTTTTTTTCTCTTTGTAAGGCTTAATTTTCAATCCCTGATTAGCCTCATTGCGTTCTTCTGAAACCATTCCAGTTTAAACTGTAAATACAGTGTTCGGGGGCAGGAGGATGGTATCTGACCAGTGGAGAATAGACTGGATACTTTCATTGATGCAACCTTAAATTGCATTTCTTCCTTCCTTCCTTCCTTCCTTCCTTCCTTCCTTCCTTCCTTCCTTCCTTCCTTCCTTCCTTCCTTCCTTCCTTCCTTCCTTTTTCTTTTTCATGCCAATCTTGCAAAGCCAAATGCCAGCTCCTCACACCTGTGCAACAAATTAATTTTTCTTTAATTTTTAAGAAAAACAGTGCATTTGTCTCCGTTAAATTTAATTCCATTATTTTCACCTGGTTTTTCAGATCTAACAAGATAATTTTGAATTTCATTTTTGGTTTTTACAATATTCATCATTCTACCCAGTTTAGGGACATCTGCTAATCTGCTAAGCATTCCCTTCATCTCTTTATTCAAATCATTCATAAAAGAAATGAAACATATTGGCCTGCTCCAATCCTTATCGTAACCTCTTGATATCTTATTCCAGTTTGATGAGAAACTGTTGATGAGCCATTTTTTGGAATGATTTTCAATAAATTCAATTTCTTTAAATTCAAAGTTTGTGTTTGATTCCACTTCACATTAGTTCCAAATCAGGAACTCCAGTGTGGCAGTCATTTTTCTCCATGTTTTAGTGATTTTCACTTCATCTCCCTTCTAGTCTTAAGGAAAAATAGAAAACAGTTAATATAATCCCCCCAAGACCATGGAGACCATTGCCAGGCCAGTGCTGACTGGCAGCAACAACTGTCAAGGGAACTATCTGATACTAGCCTTGGCATTGTACATCAAAGGTTGAAGAGGAGGACTAGGGCAAGACCAGTGAAAGTGGCTACGTCCCATCTGCTCTGCTGTTCACTGCATTCTTTGGACCTCCAAACGAGATGAATGCAGTTGGCGCAGGTTTAATTTCTCCTTTTCTTTTTTCAACACTTTCAGTGTAATAAAACAGTGAATGTTGCTGTTTTACTTACACATCATCTTTATCAATACCATTATCTTCTATTTCTCCTTTTCTTTTTTTATAGATACCTGTTGGAACAAATAAGCAGCCGTATCTGCTGCCCATATGCAAGTCACAGGAAGCCTGACCTCCAACCTGCTGCTGTATTCACTGAACAACACAATGAAATAAACATCTTGATATCCAGTAAGATGACTACACTACATCATTGTACTGGGAAACAAGATAAATGTTCCACTGGCTAACGGTAATCTATTGAACTCATCACTATGTAAAATATTTACATTTTTTAATAAAATCTCATGAATTAAGAAAGCAAACCTTTCATACTTTAGGGAAACATGCAGGGTTTTCGAACTGTTATAAACCCATGTACTCACTATGATGTAAATCGTCGTAGAAGTATTGATAATGCAGTTTTAATAAACACAATTCACAGGAACCACTACATGCATCCTTTATTTTGTTATCAGCTGAAATGTATCTTTCGGAAAAACCAATAAGTAGGATATTATTTTTCCATATGCACGCATTGATGCATTCTTGTAAACATTTCAGTATATTCCATCAAACTACTTAAGTTTAAAAAGCATAAGTATGGCTTGAAATATCATTGGAAAATGACTTTCCTTGATATAAAATATGCCATTTAAAACGTTTAAAAAATAATAGAGGTGGCAGGTATTATGTGGAAATTTTACAGAACCAATACAGTTCTAGTAGAATACAGTACTAGTAAGCTGCTATAGTCCCTTTTAAAGTTGACTTCCCTTATTAGTACTGCTAGATGGATATTTCCCAGACACATCTAGTATTATTTAGATACATGCAATATAAATTCAGATTAATTAGTAATATTATAATGGAAGAAGAAGCAATTTTGAGGATCACCTACTAATCCAGAGCAACAGCCATTTTTAGACAATATAACCAGTCCATAGAGTAAAGAATAATTTTCCTTTATTCCATTCCACAGTTATTGCTATCTACTTTTTTATGAAGCTAGCAATAACATGTTAGAAGCCCTCTGGGTTTTTAAAAGGACTTGGTTACATGCTTGCTTGACATCATGCAGATCTCTTTCCCCAAGACGTCTGGCTGTTTCCAACCTACCTGTGAATATAAAACCTCACTAACAGATCTAAACTCTTGTCAAAGAAGGACCTGCAGTTTTCTTCCCATGTTGTTGAACTGAAATCACATATGGCCAGGCTAAACCCCGGCAGTCCAAGTGTTTTTTCCTATTTACACATGTTACTAAGAAACATCAGCTAAGGATATGTTATTACAAGTTTGAAATGACCCCATTCTTGGCAAGATCCCAAGGCAAACATTTTATTTCATTTAAAAAAGCAAAATGTGATATAGTTGGTAGTTGTAATTATGATTGGCAAGTAGATGAAGCAAAAGTGCTACTATTCAGTCTATGGCAAAAAAGAATCAGACACAAATTAACAAAATAATGGTTAGGTGATTCATTATTTCACCAGTGGAAGTGTAGGAAAATACACTCTTCCTAGGAGTTGATCAGGACAAGTAGATAAGGAGTGGAAAAGTTTCTGAAATTATTTGGCTTTTGCTTTGTCGAATAAGTATGTTAACCTCCATCTGCAGTGCACCAAAATCAGACAGACAACAGAACATTTCCACTGCTAAGACATGGGAAATTTCACAATTTAATCAATAAGTAAATTGCTAGGGTGTGGAGAAACGTTGTCCCCACGGAATTGCAGCAAATTTGGTTTCTGTATGTAGGAATAGGTAATATTCTCAAAATATTTCAGATGAAAAAGCATTCTGCGTATTAGTGACACCCATGAATACAGTGAAATAGTCTGGCTCGAAGACTGTGCTCAATATATTATTTTCTCTTGGGTACATCTTCACTGACACTCTGTACTACCTACAAAAGCTACCCAGGCTTGCAAATAGTTTATGACAAAGGCTAAAAAAGTGAGCACTTTCCTCTCTGTCCAGTGGGGCCAGTGGCTCTGCCCTGACTTAGCACAGTAGGATCAGATTAATTTCTGGCACTCCTGTTCATAATAGTCTTCTTTTAAGCACTGTCAAAGTTTCAAGCACAAACTGCTTTATGTCAAAATTTATAACTCAGCTATAAAAATTCCCTGCTGGCTAAAATGTGCACTTCTTTCAAGTTTTAAAAGTTTGACTTTTCATGGAGTACGTTTCATTGTAAGACGTGAAGAGATAGAGATTTATGGTCACAACTCCCATGACTGCTGGAGAATATTAAATGTCCAGCTCTATCTATGGAGAGATGGATGGAAATGTAGAGCATCAGGTGGGAACAGTTATTATCCCAGAACCAAAATGTTCAGCAGCAGTTCAATGATAAAGGAGTTACAGTACTAAATCATGCATACTAAATCAAAAGGAATTATAATGTACTCAGACACAGACTCTCTTCTTCAGTCATACCAGTATTCCGTGCTGAAAGTATTAATAGGAAGGTCTTCTAAGATAACTTTTCTATACAGGACAATTATAAAATGGACAAATTGAAGACCAATGTGATCAGAGAGATGAACTATTATAGCAGCAGGAGGAGCTGCCCGCATGTTCCCATGCAAGATAATATTTCCTGTCCAGTAGTATGAACATCTTAGAAATAATCTGCAGTTGTGGAGTCCTTGGGGTTCTCTGAGCTTGGTTGTTTTCTTGCAAATGTTTCGTTACCCGGCTAGGTAACATCTTCAGTGCTAGAATGGGATGGGGTTTACTCTCTGTTTATATATGGTGGCATGCCCTGCCAGTGTTGATGGGGGTGTGGATTTTGTTTTATTTTTCCCTCCTGTGGTACTTCCTTGATTAGGGTATTGTTTACTGCTTGATTGCATGTCTGGTGATAACCTTGGTGTTAATCTCTGCTTATCTGGGTGATGATTGCTGGTGAGGAGATGTTCTGGTCTTTTGTTTCCTTTTTATTGCCTCTTTTGAATGGCATGTAGATGTTGCTTATCTCTATGTGCCTGTTGATGGCTGCCTTGTCTGCCTTGTCCAAGCTTCCAGGAATTCCCTCGCATTTTTGGATTTAGCTTGGTCTAAGATGCTGACAGTTTCCCAGTTGAAACTATGGTTAAGTTTGTCCATGTGTTGTGAGATCAAGGAGTTTTCATTGTGTCTTCTGACTGCTAGTTGGTGTTCATGGATGTGCTCTGCTAACCTTCTGCCTATCTGTCCTACATAGTGGTTGTTACAGTCCTTATGTTGTAGATTACTCCTGTTTTTTTCTTCTTGGGCTACTGGGTCTTTTAGTTTGCTTAAGATGTTTTGGAGGGCTTTAGTTGGTTTGTGTGCTACAGAGATACCATGTGGCTGTAATAGTCTGTTGGTAGTTTCTGAGACGTTTCTGTATGTATGGCAGTCTGTATGTATGGCAGGTTATCCTTTTCATAGCTTGTGCTGGTTGTTTTGTAGTAGGTTGAATGGTCAGGCACTTTTTGATAGAGTTGTATGGATATCCATTTTGTTGGAAGGTGTTGTATAGGTGGTCTGTTTCCTTTTTATGCTGTTCTGGGTTGCTGCAGTGTGTTTGTGCTCATTTGAATAATGTTCTTACACAGCTCCTCTTGTGGGGGGTTGGGCTATTACTTTGGTAATTGAGTACCTGGTTAGTGTGGGTTGTCTTCAGATAGACTTGGGTTTCTAATTTGCTGTTGTTTCCTCTGCTGATGAGGATATCCAGGAAGGGTAGTGTGTTCTTGTTTTCTTCCTCTCAGATGAATATTATTCCTTTGAAGATTCCTTAATCTATACAATCTACAGATGTATAGATTAATGTCAGAAGAAGCCATGAAGTATAAAAAGATAATATGCAGGTACAACAGTTTAAATCCTTAAAGGCAAGAAAAGGAAACAGTAGGGCGTTCCTATCATAGGAGTTGATAATATCCCTGAGAATCTTTTATATTCCTTAATGCCATTACTATTCTAGAAGTGAATGCTTGCCATTTTTTCCAATGGCAAAGGTAAAACACAGTTCTTCAAAGCAAGAGCAAGGGTTTTTTCCCCCTCTTTTTAACAAGGCTTTATAATAATTAAAAGAAAGTAAAACATCTTCATTTCCCAAACTGGTCTTCGTTAAGAATGAGCTGATGTGTATGTGGCTATGTGTGGGTAGGCGTGCATGTTTTGTCCCTGTGCAAAGAGGAAATGGAAACACAGTGCACCCCTTAGGTGTCTTTGCAAAATATAAGTTGTCACTTCATATATGCACACCGATATACATGTTCCATCACCAGAATGACAGACATTTAGCTAGTACATTTGATAAAAAACATGTTTCACATTTAAGTTATTATAAACTGTGTGGTCTTATGATGCCTATTCATACTGTTACTCTCCTCTAACTTGTCTGTGGTCTAATTACTTATTTCACTGTCTGTAATTAATTTTCTTATAGTCACATCTTTGAAATTAATAATTTCAAGACTCCTAATTAATTGTGTGAAATGTTTTCACTGTAGTCACAAACCACTAGAATTTGTCTTGGTTTTAATGTCAATAGCGCATATCCAACACTGATTAACTCCAATGGGCCGTTTAAGAACGGTGTTGTCTTCCTGAATAATGTGACAGTTCCTGCCTCCCATTTCTTATACTTCCAGTTAGCCTGCCTGCCAGGTTCTGAAATGAAATTTCCTGTCATCTGATAAGCAAATGAACAAATGAAGGCAGAAGCTGGTATCATATAAGGAGGCCAATAAATCCATCTCTATGGAGAGGTATAACGGGGCTACTTAGTTCTTTATTTGAAATGGTCTGATATATTTCATTCAAGGGACTAAAACAATCGATGAAAATATCACAATTCATATCTCAGGATACTAGACATCTTCACCTGCTTCCATGTATTGCACCATTAATTTCATTTTTTTTAAAATTAAGAACAATAATTACATTGACATAAGATGATATGTGAATAAGGGGAGGGGTCAAATGGAGATCTGTGGTTTGAGGCTAACTCCCACTACTACATTTGTTCTTCATGTTTCAGATGCACATGAGTATGTCCAAGGACTGCTTCTATGACTTTTGGAAACAAGATAGTTGTACCAGGCCATGACAAAAGAGGGAAATGTCCAAAAAAGCTGAAGACGTTTTAACTTTGGTCAAATGAGTTGAGTTCTGCAGCTTCTCTGAATATTATATTCTCCCTACAATTCTTTCCAGAAAACTGTTTTTAAAAATATTCACAAGCAAAAAGCCCATGAAAGGTGAGACATGTCACCTTCTTTATTTCCCCAGAATGTCTCCCATGTCCTTAGAAAGTACAAGACCTTATAACTTTCCCATCACTGCATGCTCTTACTCAAAAAGAAAGAAACTATCTTTCTGACCAACATGCAGTTTTTAAAGACATGGGGACCCTGCTAGGGGGGAAATTGCAGGAACACTATAAAATTCGCACCCCCTTTTTGGCTTGTTTCTTTTGATTTGTGAATAAATCTTGACTATATCTAACAACAGGTCTTTCAGCCTGTTTCAGCCTCCCACTTATTGAAAACTGAACCTGTATCTCTGGAAGGAGCAATGATCATGAGGGAAGCATATGTGCTACAGGTTTATATGTGGGAATCAGAGAAAAGATATTTATGGCAAGGAGCTATTTATGTGCATTTTGCTCATGTGGGGGAGGCTGAAATTCATACTCAAAGATAAAAGGGTGGGGAGGCACATGGCAAACTGAAGCAGCCCCACCAGCACACAGAACTTCTAAGCAACAATGAAAACACTGATGGGGGACGGAAAAGTTTTAAGGTTGTATGCAGGCCAAGGTAGAAGACCATCTTCCCTGTACTCATTACACACAGGGTATTAGTTGACCAAAGCAGGATGTTTTGATAGAGCATGGCCTTCTTCAGGGAACAGCCTTCTTCAGAGAATAGGCATGTTCTGCAATTTTATTCTGTGATTTTAGATTTATTTAATTTTTCTTTCATTCCTTCCTTCCATTCATAAGAAGGAAGCGTCTGAGCATTTCTTTTCCCAAATACTAACCACAGCCCATGTAAAATTAGGTAGGCCTCCAAAGAATCTGGACAACCACCACATGGCAGCAACCAATAAAAGCTTTCTGTATCTTTAGGCTACCATTTAGTAGTCATCTGGATTTTTGCCACCCAGATCTGGTAGCCATAGATTAGGGAGGAAGGCTTCCAGCAGACTGAAGCCACAGCAATCTGCTTTTAAAAAGTATAATCTGCACCACTAGCCTTTTGCCCTCTCACTGTGTGCCCATATATCAGTCTGTTTCTGCATCTTGAGATTGGAAAGATCCATCCAGTCAATATGCTCCAGTCTCTCAATGAATTACCAGAAGATTGTAACAGTTCTACACTTATCAATCCTCCCTTTGGAAATTATGAGAAGCATTATGAACTTTTAAATACACCGATGCTGACATGCCAAAGATGCCCCAAGATAGCCACACTGGGCTCTACTGCTGTTGCCATTTCCCTTATGAATTGTGCCTTAGTATGGTAGGTAAATTTAGCCATCAGGCTTCATGGCTTAGCAAGATATGTGAACTCAACCACTCATGGCTTATTCAACAAACAGTGGTTAAGTAAAGCATGGCTAAAGGCAGTGGGTGACCAAGCGAAAGAGAGGCCGTGCTAACAATCTGGTTCAGATATGATATCCATACTCTTAGCATATGAAAGGAGTCACTTATAATTATAAAAATATCTGGGGGGGTGGGAGGGGGCTGGATATATACCTTGTTATATTCTGGGTGGTATCTTTCTGACTTATGGAAAATTTGGCAGCTCAACCTTACATGTGGCTTAGATCAAGAAGAGCAGAGTCTCACTCCAAAAGAGTATATATTTAGCCATTTGGCCTGCCTTTGAAGTTTCTCTGGCTCAAGTAGACATTTTTAAAACTTTTTAGATACTGGTAATCTCCTTACAATAGTATGTGGCAACATTTCCCTGGAATGTTGGCACTCCATTAATTACATGATTTATGTGACAGTACTAGGAGTACATTTCAGACTATCTCTTTAATAGCCTGATACAAGCTAAAAATCTTTTTCTTTCTTTCTTTCTTTCTTTCTTTCTTTCTTTCTTTCTTTCTTTCTTTCTTTCTTTCTTTCTTTCTTTCTTTCTTTCTTTCTTTCTTTCTTTTCTTCCAGGAATGCTCTAAAACAACTCCATGCAGATGTAAATCCAGAAGCGTTCCTATCCATGCTGAAGCCTCATTTCACATTATAAATTTAGCGGACCAGCTGTTTGATATCGATATATATAAAGATACAGTTTGACTACTTAATAGAGCCCAGCATACCAAAAGAAGACACTTTAATAGGCCTTGAATGTCTTATGACAATACTGGTGGTGAGTTTTGACTATTGATGTCTTAAGACAATGTTGGTTCACTAGTTTGATTTAGCATTATTATGTAAATGCCAGTTACAGGCAATAATATATAACTTTAAAAGAATGATTTATTTACAGTGGGAATTCATACATACTGAAGTGTGACGTTTCAAATTTCTATTTATCTGCATGTTAAGAACAGATAGCAATGAGCATTAAATGGCCTAAGTCTGCTACAATGCTTTCTTCACAATCATGTCCCTGTTATTTCATATATGAGGGAAATAATCATTGCCTGGACTTAAAAAGGTTTAAAACAGCCCCGGGAAATGTTCTATATCAAGGAGTCACAATAAATTTGATTATTAAAACTCTTTTTTAAATAGAGTTCTAGATTAAAGTATTCAACAGACAGTGAAAATAAATATATTTACCCTTAAGGAAGAGGTCCCTGTTTTGAGACCTATACGTTTTTCAGGACTGCAGACTTTTTTTTGACAGTTTACTTTGTGAATATTTTGGTATGCAATCTTCCAATGAAAGACTGAAACATCTTCTGCCTTTTTAATCAGAAACAAATCAAAGACCCAAGGAAGGGAGCATCATCTGTATGCATTACAAAGAGATCCTTTTTGGTTTCTTGACCTTTAGCACTAGGCTTCCATGGTAAATCCAGTTTAGCAGAAACCATTTCCCATGGGTTTCTTTAAAATGGCAGTTACAATTCAGACCAGCACTGCTTTTTAAAACTGAAATCCTTTATCATAGTAAAGGCAAATACACATCTGAAAACTTTTCAGCTACTTATTCTGACAAGTCCAAGTAAATTTACTTCTGAAAGTGTGTATTAATGAAATAATTTATGCATCTCTCTCATTCATTTATTTATTCTGAAAACTTTTATTTTATATGTTATGCTTTAGTTACTGATTGTTGTATGAAATGGAATTCTCCTATTAGGAACATTACTGAAATAAATGTTATTGCAAGAAGCTCATTAGGAAATTCTGAGTGATGTATTTTCATTTAAGATTTTGCCCTTCTTTACAAAAAAGAGCCTTCTATTTGAAGACTGTCCAGTTCAAGTCCCATAAGAAGATCCCTAAGAAGGGAATTCAGGGGGCAACCAACTGGGATCCCATTCAACTTTCCTGCTTTGATATGATGTATTATTTCTGGATTGAAATTATAATGATTTCTAAATTTGCAGCTATATATATAATATAGCATATATACAGTTTATGACAATCTGTGCTACGTTTGTCTGTCTTCTCCACATAAAGATAAACAATGAACATTCACATCCTCATGAATCTAGAGAACAAAAAGTTAGAAATTAGTCTATTTTTATGCCTAGTTTTGGCAGAAAAAATGTAGTTCTAACTCAGCATGTAAAAAATCATATCAGGGAAGAATCCCTGTTCATGGAGCTGATCTGAAGGGGGGAAGCAGGACGTGGAGAAAATTCTGGCTTACCATGGGATACCTCACACCTTCCCTGAGCAGGGAGAAGGTACGGTGGTTCTTACCATCTGGGCAGCCACCTGTTTTTCCCCATAGGAGAAAATGTGTATTGGTAAACTGCTCTCATTGACTTTATGAACAGTGAGCTTCATCCCCAGATCGTGTTCTGGAAGAAATTCTCCTATCTCAGGAAAATGTCTCTTCTACCCTGGGAGAAAAAGCTGCTCTTAAATTTTTGCCTTCAAGAAAAAGCAGAGTCTTTAGAGGCCATTTCCACTCTGCTCTGCCTTAGACCCCAGTTAGATTCAGAGATAACGTAGCACAATTCCACAGGGAAAGTTCTGGAGAAATATAGATATGATTGGCTAATAAGAGTATATATGGGACTGATGAGTATACAAGCCATTAATATATATATATATATATATATATATATATATATATATATTTCTTTAGTTTGTAAAATTAGTGATAAATTTGGATCAAAATGCAATTTCTAGCCCTCTTTGTAATTATAAACTGGAATGTATTAGACCATAACAAGATAAATACTAACTACCAACAATCTTTTTTCAGTGTCAAGCCAGTTATCCATCTAGAAGCTCTACACTGATTTTATAAGTTCCATTGATCTATTACTTGAATATTCCTCCTTCAAGAATTGTGGTTACTATTAGCAACTCTGACAAAAACCATACAGTGGAATCCAAATCAAAATTTAAGGTCTACAAATCTCTTGAATGTATTTATATAGATAGACCCTTTGACATTATAATGAACCTTGGAAATACCCTCAAGATGTGTGAGCAGCCTGCAAAACCTCAAATAACTACAACATTTGCTTACCCATAATAATTATCACTTAATATGTGGTTTGGCTCTATGTACTCCTTACAGAGATATATCGATTTATTTGACTGATACTCTTCTAATAAGAGTGAACCATTGGTGAAATAAATAAATACATCTGCATAAGACTTGGAAAATTTATGAGATATACAATTTGTTTTTTCTGGAAAGTGGTATATGGGCTCCTTAAGTGATTCCTGAAGCCAAATGTGACATATGTTCAATGTTATCAAATAGTTTGCCCAAACTTGTAGTTCTTGAGCTTCAAAAGAAATGAAAGAAGAATGAACCTACATAAAGGATATGCATGGCTAGACAGCCTGATAAACCATGAGATCATGACTCTCTTAAAATGAATAGACAAGGTTCTCATTGATTTCAGAGGTATTTAGGAATTATAACACCAAAAAAAAAAAAAACCCTTCATATAGCCATATGTCTCTGGCATTCTTTGGCATCTTGGAATCTTGGAAAAATAGCAAAGGATAAGTGCAGTTCATGGAACCAGTTTCTGACTCTATATGAAGTTAAATTGTGTGCATCTGTTTATGAGAACAAAACAGAAACTTTATTGATTTAGTCATCTAATGATATCAAAAGTATAAAATCAATAGAACAAATTCATAATAAGTCATCACCCCTTCAGTTAACCCCAGTCTGATCTAAATAGTCAGTCCTCTTCCAAATCACCTTTGATATAAAGAGTGCAGTCTTACTAGTGGTATGCAGGTTTGTCCCTGCAAAAAGTAAGACAATTTCTCCTGGGTGTCCAGTATTTTTAGTTTTTAAATAGGAGTCTAAGTAAATAGTCCTTTCTGTTGAATATAGTTTGCAACCAAAAAGATTATATGCAATGTCTTCAGCGGCTGGTGCACCACAGATACACAATCTTTCTTCAAATGGAACTCCATGGAACCTCCCATATCTTACCATAGAGTCTACTTGTTCAAAACAAGCTCTTGAAAAAGCTCTTCTAAGATGTTAGGGCATATAAGCTGTTAAATACTTTTCTAACTGGGTGGCTGATTTGTGCTGAGCCAGCCACTTCAAGGACTTAACATGTTTAAGGAATGCAATATCCTCTTGGGCAGCCACATCCATGACCCGTAGTTTGAAACTTTTCTTGGCCTTCAAATCTGATTGGACTGGGAATTGGATGGAGAATCCATATTGCGATATGGCATTTGAGAGTTTGACAACCCAAGCATGAGAAGGCATATTATACAACCACTCTTCTAGCATTAAATAATTAATTATTTAATTATTTAAATGCTTAAATACTTAAGTGCCTAATTAATAAATAATTAACATTTATTAATATTTATTAGCATTAATAAATATTAATTAATTAATAATTAATTAATATGTATCTGTTTTAAATAAAATGCTTATTCTGTTTTTGCTGTAAACAGAGTCACTCTGTAGTGAGATGGGCACTGACAAATTTGAAATATAAATAAATAAATAAATACTTTAATTATTAAGTGGCTTTGTATGGGGGTATACCCAGCTTTGCCCTTACTGCTGGAGTTGGAGTAGACTTATCCACCTCCAAGATGCATTTCAAGAAAGTGGACTGTATCTGATGCAACAAGTGGACCTTTATATATCCCCACAGTTCTGCACTATATGTAATCATTGGGACTATTTTGCTGTTATATACCTTTATGATTGGAATCAGAGAACCTGGGTAGCTGTGGTTGGTGAGCTGCCTTATGGCCTTGGCACAGGCTGTAGCCCTTGAAGAACTCCTTTTAAAATGTGGAAGCCAGGAGTCTGTTTCTGTAAAAACAAGTCCTAGGTATAGATAGGACTTAACCTGATCTATATGTTCTCTATCCAGGCTCCAGTTATACCTAGTCCACCTCTTCCCAAAAAAAAACTACCTTGGTCTTGGACTTACTGATGTTCAGGTAGTTGAGTACATAGTATAAACTAATCCTACGCAGCAGTCTTCTCATCCCTACCTGGGTGTATGACATCAATAACATGTCATCTGCGTAAAGAAGACTATTATCAGTTACTATGACATTTGAATAATTCAGAGTTTATGAGCAGTGCATTGCTGTGGTGCAAATATAAACCTAACCCCTGTGGGAGGAAAGCCATGTTAATCTATAGTGGCAAAAAATCAGGAGTCTAATAGCACTCTGGATGAAGTGAGCTGCAACTCATGAAGACTTATCCCTTTTAATAACATTTGTTAAATCTAACCCTGCAATTTTGTGCAATTTCATTTTTTAGGTGAAATACTTGTATTAAGTGGATTATGTTAGTGGTTTGATAATTCAGTTGAATCTCTTATACAGACATGTAACATTTTCTTTCTGTCTGTCTGTCTGTCTGATCTGATTTCAGGATTGCATCTCCTTTTTATACTGGGAGTCCTATAGTCCACCAATCTATTTAAATTAACAAAGCAACCATATATTTAACATCCTTCAACAGTTAAGGCATAATAATTTGTATAACACAATTTATAAGAATTCCAGCATTAAGTTAGCCTGGGCAGAGGTTTTAGATTACAGCTCACATCAGGCCAATAATGTGTGCTGTAATCTAACATGGTCAATGATGAGAGATGAGTTGTTGTCCAAAACATTGGGATAGACCCAAAGTGGCAAAACCTTTCCTAGATGGCTATCAGAAATTTATTAGGAGTCACTCAATGAAGCACTCAACTGTCCCTCTACTTCTCGTTACTGAATGTTCAGTAATGCACAAAGGACTGAAAAATGTATATGCTGATTCTATTGAACACAAAGGCATGACATTTCAAGAGGAGCATGCAATGAAATTAGACTGTCAAATGTTCTCTGTAATTAAACTTTTTATTTTATAACATGTTACTTTAACACACAAACTAGAAAAAAATGCAAATATACATATATATATATAGATACAGATACATACACACATACATACACAGAGACACGCACATATATATCCTCCCAAGATTAAAAGCTTTGGGATGTCTAGTTGCCTATTTTGCCATACAAGAAAAGAAAATATGAAGCTGCAAAGACAGAATTACAGTGAGAACAGGGAACATAAGAAGCATGAACATGGCAAAGTTCCACACAGTGAAAAATGAAATAAATGGATTGCACTTTAATATCTTAGGCATCACTTAAACTTAGTGGGATGATATTCATGATTGGCATACTGTACTGAAGGGTACAATGTATTAAAAAAATAGATGCAATAGATGGGATGGGTGTGTTACACTCAATGCAAAGAAAACATGCACTTGTACAGAAATTCAGGAATCAAAGCATAAAAATCCTCTTAAAGTATTGGGGTAGAAAAAATACAGAAACAAAAGTAATATTGTTGTGAGAGTACCCTATAGAACTCCTGAGAAGACTAATATACAGACGAGGTTTCTTTATGTCAGATGACCAGTCTTTCAAAGAAGAGGGGGATGCTGGGAATAGATGATTATCCTGTCATCTGCTGGGAATCTATCTCTGCTGAGAGTCAGAGGTCCAACAAATTCCTGCCCTGTTGCTGACATCTTCATTTGTCAGAAGGTGGAAGAAAGAACAAGAGAGTCTAGTATCTTGAACCTTATCTACACCAACAGAGAGGTTGCTTAGAATTATTAACTTAAAGGGAGATGCATAGGCTTCATTTCAGCTCTGGCAATGCTGTAAATGAAGAGGCTGTTTCTAAATGTATGCATCATTGTCCAACTCAGTAATACGTTTCATGTCAGTATAACCCATAGGCCTACTTTTCATTTTACTTTTGTAATCCAGAGTGACTGAGGAGAAATTCAGCACATTCACCAACCACAATGGCAATTAACACAGCAGGATTTTGTCTCTTGGACATGGTATGTTGTTTTCATTCTAGCAGGCAACAGTTGCATTCAGCTGCTCGCTTATGTGGAAAAGCCATCTTCAAAAGGCCTGTTGGGAGTGACCCAGTTTTTCCATATTGTTTCCTATTGCTACCAGGGTGTGTGCACTGGACATATAATACACTGTGGAAAATTGCTTTCGTCTCTGGAACATCTGTGTTGGACTACTGTAGAAAAGGGTGGAATTTTTCTGGTTAAGTTGTTGTTGGAAGGACACCGATTATTAAATTGGCTGAATAGGTTTAATAGAGGAATTTAAGATAATTTTTAAAATTTAGAGCCTAACATAGGAATGCTGTCAATTCAGAAGCTCCCCAACTTCTTTTGCTGAAAGAGTTCACAGCTGCAAAAATTTTGCTGTAAGGATGTAGAAGTTATAAGCTATAAACCTGGAAGCCCTGGGCTGAAATCTCCGGTTAGCTGTGAATTCCTTATGTGATGCTAGGCCAATTAATCTCTTTCAGTCTTACCTCCCACTTAAAATATAGTAATTTTTAGTTTCAATCTAGTTTCAGTCTGTCTTACAGGATAAGAATTGTCTTTGTTATGTGTAATGGTTATTTGAGATGGCTCCCCTTTATGTATCTTGTATGCCTCATTATTTTAAATAACACTTTGCCACAACCATTTTGACAGTAACACAGAACATAGGAGATAGATAGAAAGACCTAACAATACCAGACCCAATGTGGATGCTTCACAAATAAAAAGATTTATATAAATTAGAAATCTGCATTAGACTCCACACATCTGTAACTTAATTAAATAACACTCCAGAAAAACTTGACTTGCTTGGCAACAATGGAAATTTCTTCAGTAAAGCAGCACTGTAGTTGACCTGTGAGTACTTATCCATATACCCACTATAGTTGGCATATATTAAATAAAATTATTTACATATCTAATTGCTGCATAATTAATTAATTAATAGGGCCTTTGAGCCATCTTTGAATGAAAGGTAGCCAGCTGGGTATACAGTGTAAGTATATACTGCTTATGTCTGGAATAAGGCTGGCTCACCCTTATGAAGAAGATATTTCAAAATGATTCAGTTGATTCCCACACTGATCAGCAGTCTTACTGTAGATCTCCTATTATGTTAAAGTTACAACCTTACTTTACTGAATATCCATGCCTTATCTTTTCTTCCCAGATGTCTCATTACCAATTGTGTATTACTTTCCAGATACTATTTTCTTGTAATTTGTTATGCAAGCAATCTTGGTAGTCATAAATTATTGAAAGAACTGGCCAATCCAGACAATAAATGTGATTGTTTGTTTAATCCTGCAAAATGGATATGATTCACATCTCTGTTACCTCATGTTAGTACTGCAAAATGTTGCATGAAATAATGTATATCAGGTCAGTTTGAACATTCTAGTACAGCCTGCTGATGTATCTTGAAAAGCTGATTCAAGTACATTATCATTCAAAGTGGAGAGACATAAACAGCTTTAAAAACTCCTATCTTCAAGGAATTTCAAGGATGGCCCAGAGCATAAGTGAGGGCCTATCTTTTATAATCTTGCTCCTGTGGTTATAATAGTATGTAAGCTTTCAAATTATCTCAGTTGCTGGGCAGAACAGAGAAGCAGAGAATAAAGAATAGAGAAACACTAAAAGCAATAGGGAGAAATTCTTGATGAATGCACATATATTTAGCTAAATTATATCATGTGGGGAAGAAAATAAGCTTCCCATTTCTTATGTGCCCACTCAGTTAAATGACTTGTAGCTACTTTAGAATATTTCTGTACTCTTAAGTGAGGCTTTTCAGGAAATGTTTTGCTCAGATCTGCCCATAGCCTTTTATGCTTTGTGCATATGGTTTGTAAAGTTATACCACTTTTAAATAACTCAAAGGTATCATATTACTATAATTGCTGTATTACTTCCTTTAAATCGTAACTGAAGTCTCCCTTAATTTAAATACACTATTCATGTTCCTCATTTTACATTCAAGCTGGTATTTTGAATTGCTTATATATACATGAAGCCTACAGCACATAATTGGTTTATTCATTGTTCTAAAAATTATAAGGGCAAGTTTTCCATAGTATTGTTTCCTAGAGCCAGTTTGGTGGAGTGGTTAAGTCCCCAGGCTAGTAAGCAGGAGACTGTGAGTTCTAGTCCCACCTTTGGCACAAACCCTGCGGGGTGACTTTGGGCCAGTCACTCTCTCTAAGCCCTAGGAAGCAGGTAAGGGCAAACACTTCCAAAATCTTTCCAAGACAACTGCAGGGACATGTCAAGGCAGTCACCAGGAGCCAACAGTAACTTGAAGGCAGACACACAGATACAAAAGTTTCCTAACAAAAAATGGTAGTCTTTGACCCAGAAATAGCAATTCTACTGCTCACCTCAAAAAACAATCAAGCATTTTATTCCTCAAATCCTTCTGCAGTTCAAATGGAGGCAGGCTGGAGAAGTCATTTCTCTCATCTGCCGACCAACCACCTCCAAAACAATGTAGTTATTCACTTGTCTTTCTTTCTGCTCTGGCAGCAGTGAGAAGAAAGAAGAGATGCCTTTTTCTTTGGTCTCCTCCCTCTAGTGTTTGCCATATTGCTGCAGCTGCAGAGCAACATAAGGAGCTCTGGGAAATGTAATTTTCCTAACACAACTGAAAAATATCACCTGCTAGTATTTCTGGGAAAACTATATTTCCCATTCCTCCTGACTTTGGCAACAATTGTTCTTTTCTCTGTGCCAATTCTGCTAGAGAAGCCAGCAAGCCATCTAAAGTAATAAGGAAGTGGACAGGTACATGGAAATTCAGCCAACAGAGGTAAAGACTTTGGCACTATTAGAAAATGTAATTTGGTTAGAAGTTAGATTCTGAAGTTAAGGAAGCTAGTTTTTCCAAAACGTACTAGATGAGTTCGCTACATCAATACCCATATGATTGGGTATGTTGCTATAGCAAAATGGAAAGCTAGAAAGCAGATTTAGGATGCTGTTTTCTAGGAAGTAAGTTAGTTTGTTGGTGGCTGGTCAGCAATCTGAAGATAGGTTAGGTTTAGAATGACAACTGATTAAAAGATAAAATATTAAAATAAATTATGGGAAAAGCCACTGCTCTCTTTAAAGTATTGCTTATGCATGTTCCCATGTCAAGTTGAATGTGTGCATTTACATTTAGCATTTTTCCAAGTAGTGGGTCAAATAGATGGCATATGTTGAGAATGTTTCAGATTCCAATTCCAATGCCATCTAGATGATGCTAATCAATCTATGACATTTTTAGATGTAAGAATTCCACCTGGGTTAGAGGCTGAATTAGGTACTTTCAACTTGTTGCCAACATATAATTATATGCTTCATGAGAAGCAAGGAGGTTGTCATCTTTGCTACAAGTCTATCTCCCATATTTGAGCCTTAATGGAGTTTTAAGAGGTGTCATCTAAATGTTCTGCTCTCTTCTGTCAGAGTTATTTCTTTGCTTCTTTCCTTCTCCAAATCCTTAAAGGAGAAGCCACAGAATAGGCTTATTTCTATACCATCCAAACCCATCTAGGCTACAGGCAAAGGCACCATGAACTATTCTTTTCAGTGCCTTCAAGTCAGCATTGACTTCTAGTGACTGCTTGGACAAGTCCTTGCAGTTTTCTTGAAAAGGTTTTTCAGAAGTGCTTTGCCATTGCCTCCTTCCTAGGGCTGAGCAAGAGTGACTGGCCCAAGGTCACCCATCTGGCTTTGTGCCTAAGGCGGGACTAGAACTCCCGGTCTCCCGGTTTCTAGCCTGGTGCCTTAACCACTACACCAAATTGTCTCTCCCCATGAACTACAATGAATGAAAACAGAAATGTAGAGCAGCCCAAACACCAACAACTAACATCACAATGGTCTACAAATTTCTACCTTCTTGTAAAATAAAACATTGAAGAGAAACCCTGCCTCATGCTAAGAAAGCTGAAATCTGTTGGGACTTAGTAGTTCCTTCCAAACCCAGCATCTCTGTAAATTTTTCCATCCTTTCCTTCCACACAGAAACAAAGCCAAATTCTCACACACCCACAATAAATGGAGCACTACTCTGATCAGCAGTGATTCATGAAGGCTTGCAGTTTAGTATCTGTACTTCTAGTTTTACTTCTGCAGTATTGTTACTTTAAAAAATCAAAATGTAGCAAATTAGTTTATCGAATGATATTAAAACTGTGTTTCTTTAGATTAGTTTATCAAATGATATTAAAAATGTGAAAACACATTTACATGATATTTTCATAAACAAGAAAGAAAATTTTAACTATGATGCCAGAAATTAGGTGTTACATGATTTTCATTTTATCACAATTTGTTATAAATGTATATGCAGAGTACCAAGCTTTTGAGCAGATTTCTGAGTCTATCCAAAGCTGTTTCTTAAAATATTGATTATGGTTACTGCAGATAGGTGTTTTGTGATCCATGAACTAATACATTTATATGAACATCAAAAGGAAATATAATGTAACTCTTTCACTTTTGTTTATATGTTAGTGTTTCATAATCCATTGACTGCTAGAAATTCAAAATGTTCTGAATATTAAAGGAAAAGGAGGGAACAAATTGGAGGAACAAATTAGGAAGGATTGATATATTTCATATATATAACTTGTTTCCCCCATTCCTTTCTACATGAAATACTTTTCTTGTTATTGTATAAGTAAGAATAAACACAAATCAAATTTAACTCCTTGTTACTAAATGGAGTTATTAATATTATTTTCCTTTTTTAGAAGTGATTTGCTATTTCCTTCTTCCAGTCTCATTTACAATCCTGTGATTTCCCAGTGGTTCCCTATCCAAGTAATAACCATGTCTGACTCTCTGTAGTTTTAAGTAAGAAGAGCAAATGAAATAAAATGAAGCAAACTAGTCAATGAAAGTGCATAGCGCTCTGTAACATATTGACATTTCCACCCATATGACATTTACTTTCTCATAGCACTGGATGTAATTTTCATATAGATGGTCAGGAGGCATCTGACTGCAACTTCATAACACATTTCAATGTATGCATTCAGGCAAAGCTTTTGTATCCCAACATCTCACTTGGCATCGCATGCAAAGATTCAGCAGGAGTAATCCTCGCCTTCTACTAAAATCAAGGAGTCAGCCATGGAAGTTACATGGAGGATCAACAAGTTTTCAAGTTTTTTGGATTGCCAGTCAAAATCAGGACTATTGTTTCTTTGCTGGCCTCCAAAGTTTGTTATTTTATGGCCACCACAAGAGAAACCATTTAAAAGATTTCATAAATTAAAAATCATCTCTGTGTACAATGATGTAGGCATACTGTGTAACAATGTTGTGGTTTTTCACTTTTGTAGGTTTTTTGAGGTGGGTTCCCTCATAGCAACAATTCTGTTTTTGGGGGGATGAGGGTATTGCAAAGAGTCAGCCAAAGCACAAAATGGGTACTGAAAATGTAGATTAGCAGATGGGAACAATAGCAATTTCTTCTTCTTCTTCTTCTTCTTCTTCTTCTTCTTCTTCTTCTTCTTCTTCTTCTTCTTCTTCTTCTTCTTCTTCTTCTTCTTCTTCTTCTTCTTCTTCTTCTTCTTCTTCTTCTTCTTCCCTGTTTTCATCAGAGTGGGGCGAGAAGTTCTTTGTTGTTCCAAGTGCTCAGGACACAGGCCCATGAATGATTATCAGTTTTCTGCTGATCAGTGGGAGGGGACCATTGATTACCTTATGGTGTTCTCTTCCAATTCTCAGAATTTTTGAGGTTGGTAGAAGTGAAGCTAACCGGAAGTTGATTTCAAATTACTTTCAAGGGATTGGAGAGCAAAAATGGTAAGGGTAGAGGAGCGCCCTTAATTCAGCCATCAAAGAGCCACAAAGAGGACAATTTACAAACATATCTACTTAAATCTGAACATTTTCCCCTCCACAGCTGATAGCTAATTTGGATTTGATGATAAATGAATGCACAGGATAGAACTATGGGATCCCAATCTCTACAGCACACTCTAAATTAGGTACTCATTCATCTGCTTTTTGTTTCCTTGCTTTAAGGAAAAGAGAGAGAAAGAGAGAATGCTCTCACATCATGTCCGCTTTGACCCTTACCAGAAGAAAGACCTTTTCATTTTGATTATGTTAAACTCATTAATCTAATTTCCAAACAGCTTTTTCCCAAGAAAATTGCATCAGCAAGACTTTGATTCTCAGTGTCTCCTCTAACACCTTTTGTATTTCAAAATAATAGGAAAATGTTGAAACAGTGGAATGTACTGTGTTAGCCAATCAATAGAAATTAAATACAAATAAGAAATTAGACTGTTAAATAGACACCTCAATTAACCTACAAAAGCAAGAAAAAATTTATACTATTATTTCCCTATAGTCGTTTGAGATTAAATAACATGATCATATCAAAAGTGGAGAACAAAACCACAGAGTGATTATACTTTCCAATAAATATAAAACAAAGAATATTTGCTTTGACTTATAACAGACTACCATTCCCAACAGTAGGCTACTCCTTACAGATGCCTCCCCAGATTCCCACCCAGCATGCCTCTGAGTTATGATTGGTATCCACTGATTATCAACTTATTCTCTACATGAAGCAGATGCACTCTCTTTCTGGATCCTTGTCCTTCATCTTTTCTTGAGGAATGAGTAGTCCAAATGGAGAAGTCTGAGCATCTGGCATCACTGACAAGAAGGGAAATCCTCTTGATTGCAAAATGCCCTTTGTGGTCATCAAGTGCTGTCGTCAAGGAGGTTTCCAGGGGCTGAGAAGGAAGTGGGGCAAGCTGCAGCTATTTAGCTTGTGCAATCCAAACTGGGAAGATGAATTTCTTGTGTAAACAATGAACTGTTTGAAAAAGAGGAAAGTATGTATAGTGACAAGCACATGAGAATGAAACAAATTGACAGTACATTTGCTGAGGTTAATTCAAGGGATAGGAGGTTGACTTCTGTTTGCTTGGTCTTCCTGGAAAAAAGAGTGTAAACAAGGAATAATGTACGTGTTGGCATGCTACAATGTTTGAATTGACCTGAATTTGGATGGTTGCTATATTCTTAAAGAGGAAAACGACTTTCTAGCTAACTTCATTGGAAATTCTCATTATTTATGTGCACTGTATCCCATGCAACTTAGGAAAACTTCTGTAGTGAAACAAAATTCTTTTTAATTTGACTATTAAGATTATTTACAGGTAAAGGTGGTTAGGTGATTATCTCTATGCTGGTTTGTCTATTAAAGTTATATCCCCTCAAGAGCTCAAGGTGACCCTTCATTTTA
Organism: Python bivittatus; assembly: GCF_059951505.1. Lineage (NCBI taxonomy): Eukaryota > Metazoa > Chordata > Lepidosauria > Squamata > Pythonidae > Python > Python bivittatus. Next base: position 51,997,783 of record NW_028277088.1, read on the forward strand.
TCTTCACTATAGTAACCCTTTGAGGTAAGGTTGGGCTAAGAGAGGGACTAGCTTAGAATCATCCAGTGAGTTTCTGTGACTAAAGGTGGACTATAACCTAGGCCTCCAGGATCCAAGGCAAACACCTTAATCACTAAACCACACTGGCTCTAAAATTCTCTGACAAGACAATTCTGAGGCGCATTTGGAGCTTCCTGCTCTTCTAAAGAATAACACTGAGGGCTGTGTGGGGGAAAGTAGTATTTCTCAGGAGTTTGGCAAAGAATGCATATGTTCATATTATCCTCAAAACAAACCTATGAAATTAATGTAGTTGTAATCTAACTCCCACTAAAGTGGCAGAACTCAAAGTTACCATAAAGCACTTTATATTATGTATGTGTGAAATGCAGCAATCAAATTAGACTTAGAGGATATTGGCCCAGATAAAAGTTGACAGTATACTGCATAGCCATTGGGTGGGAGACAGAAATCACCATCTTCCAAAACTAGTTCATTTTATTTCTTTTTTATTTTCATTTGACTGGTCCTCTGCTTTGGAAGAATAGAAAACTGTAACGTTCATGTGATTTGGTTAGAGTCCATCAAAGTTCAAATAATAAAGAACTGGCTAAGAAAATAAAATGAAGATTAGATGATTCTTCTAATTTTTTAAATTGCCTTTAAAAAAAAAGAATAGTTTATCCAATCTATATGAAAGTTGGCAGATCTGATTGAGTCACAGAAATGAGAATGGAGGACAGAATAACCTCCCTTAAAAAAAACCCAAAAAATTACACTATTTGAGACAATGAAGACTATAGAAGATCTATGTTCATCAGACAAAATCGAGTGCAGTTAAATAGAAATAAATAAAAACACCTATTATAGTTGCTTCCAGCAGGGGAAAAAACTCAAACACTAAAAATATGGAATTAAAAAGAAAACTAAACCAATGACAAAAGAATATTTGACAAAAATGTGCATGGGTGTGTCTGAATAGAAATATGAATTAATGCATATATGATCTTAAGGAGAAATACAAACATTTTAAAACCCCATATTTAGTATTCATGTCAAGAATGACATTAGGAAAAACATTGTTAATATAAATAATAAGTGGTTATCATATCTAAGTAAATTAATCATTTATTCTAGGGGCTTTTGGTTGTTCTGCCAATTTTTTTAGCCAGAGCAATTTCCCAAACTTTTAAATACCACTTCTCTAATAAAAGCTATAGTTTTATTTTATTTTTTTTAGATTGTTTATCTTGCCTTTATTATTTTTTATAAATAACTCAAGGTGGTGAACATACCTAATACTCTTTCCTCCTCCTATTTTCCCCACAATAACAACCCTGTGCGGTGATTTGGACTGAAAGAGAGCAACTGGCCCAAAGTCACCCAGCTGGCTTTCATGCCTAAGGCGGGACTGGAACTCACAAACTCCTGGATTCTAGCCTGGAGCCTTAACCACTGGACCAAACTGGCTCTCATTAGTTTAATTTTCTACTGTTTCGCAGTAGTGGTTAACCTGAAATTTAGCAACAGGGATTGACTCAGTTTCTGATTTATAAGCCTTTAGAAAATGCTGACAGTAAGTTCATAGCGGCAGTCATTTTAAAAATCTATTAGGTGAATTTTCCCATTTAAAAAAAATGAAGCAAAATAATTGAGCATTGCCTCTAAATAAGACAATATGTGTCTAATTTGCTTATAAATTTATCAACACCATTTAGAGAAATAATCATTTATATGGTGTAATTTTAGTGGATTACTTTATTTAAACAAAAAAGTACTTCCATTTACACAACCTTTGGTTTTGTATTAAATGTTATTCCTGAAAAATCCCCCAACCATCAAGACAGCCTTCCGGTAAGAGCTTAATTCAGATCCCTACATTGTGTCAACTTCATGTGATTTGTATTAAAACAAAAACTGGGTAGGATCAGATTAAATCTGTACAGTGTCCAGAGCCATAAGTTAATGTGAATATCTCATAGAAGAAAATGTAATGTCTGAAAACCCTTCCTGCTTCTCCAATATCCTAAAGAAGGAGTTCTTCCCAACAATACAAACTTCACTGTTGGGAAGAAGAAAGACAAAACAAATCTGACTGGGGAGGCAGTGGAGTGAAATGTTATTAAAAACAAGGCTCTCCATGTCTGAGATGGAAAAGGGCGATTCAAATGTGTCATGTGTCCTTAATTCTTTGCTGAAAGAAGAAATAGTTAGGAGATTCCTAGCACTTTCAGGAAGACAATTTCTTAGTCATACTGGAGTCTTATTGGAAACAGTGGAACAAATTAGTCAAGACAAAAAAAGTCTCATTAATGGGCTAAATTGTGACTAACTTAATCTAGGTCCAACCCACTATTTTGTTATGGCCCCATCTAAGCAACATGCAGTTGGATTTCTGTTGCACGTAGCAACAATATGCTGGAGTTTTAATAAAAGCCAGTTATAGCTTAAGAGTAAAGAAGACAATTCTGAAAAAATCAGTGTTTTTGTAGCCAATTGAAAGATCTTCTATCTAGAAAATTAGTTCAAGACACACTTTCCCATCACAACTTTCTTTCCATTATTAGGAAGTAATACCAAGTTCTGTTTGGTTTGGTGTTTGGCCAAATAAAGTTCTTAGGTCGCTATGGTATAGTAATTGACAGAAAACATAACACAGGGAGTGTGTGTGCGTGTGTCTTCATTCCCCCATTTTCCCATCAGTAAATGTAAAATGTAAAATATTGGATGGATACGGATATACACATACATAGACATAAACCCACACAGTGTCCATTTTTTACTCTGGGTACTTATACGCTTTAAATCTGGGTGACAGAGGAACATCCATAATAAGCCCACTTTCAGGTTTTGCTTTTTAAAAACCATTATAAAAGAGGCAGATAGTTAGGTATCACTACTGACTTGTCAATGTAACTTTGGCTTAACCAGTACATTAGCAATGATTAATTCTGATAGTGCTATTAAGGTAGGCATGCTACTATAGAATAGTACCAAAAAAGCTGTTTTTCTTGCAGAAGGAAGGTTATAAAGTCAACATAAATTTTCAGAAAACAAAAGAAGGGATATAGGATGAACTAACAGGATGGATATGTACAATCGGTTAAAAGTAATTTCCTCTCTCGTGTTTGCCTGCTTCTTCAGATGATCCCCAATCAGTCTGGGTTAAAAAAGGTGAGCTCAACTTTCTTCCAGTATTTATTATTATTATTATTTTCTGGACAGCTCTCTGAAGCAAACCCTGTTGAAATAAACATGCAATTGTATGCACACTTTGCTGAAATGAAGACAGCCTCTATGCCTTTCATGGATTTTACATAGTGTGTAAAAGCATGATAACTCAGGACTTACCTCAGATTATAAATCGGTTTTCTTGATGGATCATTTGATCATTCTTCTGGTGATCAGGCACTTCTGGAGAAATGTTAAAATAAACAAGAAGCCTGCTTTGAGCTACAGCAGGAATTTATTTTGCTGCCACTATTGAAGAAAAGACAAAAAAACCCCTATGTTTTATTTTTATTTGCAAAATTATAATTAGTGATGGCAGAAAGGGAGGGAATAGATCAGCAGTAATACATAAATGGCAAAACTCACATATTAAAGATGCAAACTGATTGCCCTCCTGAAGAGAAGATGAAGCATCTAGAGATAAACCTGTCTACCCCTCCAGCTTATCAGGAAAATGAGGAATTCTTGGACTAGACTGAGAAAGGCCTTGGATAACAGTACCAAGAAGCCTCTCACATGGTAGAAGAAAGTCAAGTAGAGGGTAAAGAGATTTGGAGGAATATAACATAAAGGATCAAGCCTGTCAAGAAGAGCTCTTTATCCATGGAGCTTCAGAAGAGTTTCCAGAACTCCCCATTGTCACTGAAACACTGATGTTTCTAGATGCCTTGAGGAAGAGAAACTGCCCAAAGTCTCAGGAACTGAGGAAAAGGCCTATAGAGACCTTGCAAAGCAAATGATGTTTGCCTCTGCTGTGAAGAGGAGGAAGGGTTTCTGTAATCATAAACAGAAAAGGCCATGTTAGTTTTTCAGCATTTGCCATAGTTCCAAAAAGAATCTTCCTACTCCATCCACACACTTAAAAATCTATCTCAGTGAATGATTTGCAGACCAACCAACAAATATATATAAATCCATGGGAGAAAATTAGGGAATTTTGTGTCTAGTGGTAGTAGGGAATGCTTGAAATGTTTATTTAATGGTTCATAGGGTTATGCCGAGCTTCAAAGGAGTGCTTCAGTTCAACAAAGCTTCAGTCAAATCACCCTATTGAAGCAGATTTGCAATTCAAAACAGGGATCCACTTTGAAGCAGCTAATTAAATCAGGTGGCTCTGAAACATTTCATCATCCTTACATCTTTGTTTTTTCTGCTTCTTCTGGGTTATTACAGAAAGTATAAAAGTTGAAACTTCACCTCTGTGGAGAATACTGAGTGGGGTTGAGTGATATGATGAGTTCTCTCATATTGGGGAGCTGAGCAACCATTTTTTGTCAGCTCATTAAAACTCCTATCTGTTGGATGGCAAGGCTAGCGTCACTTTCAGCTTTGTTCAATTTCTCATCTCCCAGCTTGTTCAGTGTGGCCGACCACAAAGGTTAACTCTGTTCTTCCATGCCTAAATGGAATGCTATGCTTCTGTGTTGGTCCTGTGAACACATATGGCAACTCAGCTCTGCTCCAGGCTAACCAGTCTGGAATGCATATTTGGATTAAAACTTATTTTTATATTCTGCATGATTGGAGCAGGTTCATTCAGCACTGAGTAATGGATGTCAAGCACTAGCCTAAATGTATACTGCTTTTATGAATATGGCGTAGCAAAGCTATGAATGCTTCCCATTCAGTACCAACCTCTTTCTGCTAACTAACTGTTCAAAAGTACTACCAACAAACCATAGCTTTGACACAACCCCTTTATTCCACCGATGAAGAAGAGACAAGCTTGCTAACCAGCTATGCTAACCTTTCTGATAAATTTCAGAAAATTCAGTGATCAAAGGCAACAAACATTCCACAGGGAAAGAGAAATTCTTAAATTCATGACTAGCCTGACACCCCAGAAAAACATGTTTTTAAAAAAGTAGCATACTTTTTAAACAGTTTTTGAAAGTTTTGATTGTAGAACAGGATCTTTGCTAGACAATTTGGATACTGCTGCATTATCCTTTCCACATTCCTGTTATCTCTGCCTTAAAATATAGAGTATTTCAAATATATGTTCCAGTGAAACCTTGAAGATATTCATTTGCAAATTGGCAGGCCTCTAAGGAATTGATAATTTCTGCTATTTTCATTCCGTTTGGCCAAAAAATAAACCAGGTATTGGGATTTTGATCTTTCTCCATGATAGTTGATGGATGAATATTTTTCAAATTGAATTTTCACTCAGCTTGAATTGAATCAGGTTGACCTCAGATCAGAGCCCTGAATCAAATCATATCCTCTTTGAATCTCAGATTTCCAATTTGAACCAAATAGGGACTGATCACACAAGCAATAACCCAATTACCATTTGGGGGAATTGAATAGTGTGGGGTGGGGAAAAGGTTATTAAGTTTACATAAAGGGATACAAATCCATTCTGAATTAATTTTGGGAGTTAGTGATATTACTATGAAATTATTTACATCATTGAAATAGCCAGCACATCTCACTTTGCCTTATATCTCAACTCTTTCTTTAGAGATAGTGACTGCTGTTTTTAATCAGGGTTCACACAGTCTGGCTACAGCAATAGTCATGATAAATTCTGTAAATGTTCCTGTTCCTTTTTTTCTTATAAATTTTATTAAAAGTTTTACAAAGAACATAAAAACTAACACAAAGGAGTAAAAGGAGTAAAGAAAGGAAAGAAGAAAGAAAAAGTGCAGAAAGAGAGAACAAAAAGAAAAAAAGAAATTTCCCATTTCTTTTGCAGCAATTGTAAGTACAATTACAAATTTAATTCTTATTTTATGGTTACAAAAAAAGTGCACTTTTTTCTATTCAGTTTTTTCCTAATCATCAAAACCACAAATCACAAGTGCATTTTTTTCCCCATTTCATGCAAAGAGTCTATAAGGGGTTTCCAGTTAGCCATAAATGTAGATTGTTTTTTCTCTAATCAAAGAAGTTAATTTAGCCATCTTCACAGTTCCATCACTTTCACCAGCCATTCCTCCATTGTGGGTAATGTCAAACCTTTCCACTTTTGAGCGCATAATGGTCTTGCTGCAGCTGGCATATATAAAAACAAAGTTCCATGACTTTTTTCTAATGGCCTGTCCATTAGTCCCAAAACAAAAGTCTCTGGTTTCAGTTGTACTTAACCTTTAAAATCTTAAATTAATGCATGTATTATTTTTTTTCGGCTTTTTTACGTGTCCACCAAACATGGTAAAATGTCCCTTCATGTTGTTCATATTTCCAGCAAAGGTTCAAAGTACCTTTATACATCCTAGACAATTTGTCTGGTGACAAATACCAACAATACATCAGTTTATAAAAATTATTTTTAAGGCTAGAACATAATGTAAATTTCAATCCTTTCAACCATATATTTTCCCACTGATCCATTTGTGTATTATAGCCAAAATGTTTAGCCCATTTTATCATACATTCTTTCACTTGTTCTTCTTCTGTCTCATATTTTAGCAAAAGTTTATACATTTTAGCAATAACATGGTCATTAGTACACAATTTTATTTCAAATTCAGTTTTGGTTCAAAACCATAATTTTTTTTATCCACTTTAAACCTTTCTGATAATTGTACTTAAGAAAACCATTGATAAGAATATCCTTCTGTTGTCAAATCTTCTTTGATTTCATTTTAAATTCTCCCTGGGAAAATTCTAGCACATCATAGTAAGTTAACCATTTATGTTTACTTATCATTTCTCGTCTATAAAATACTTCTTGTGCTGAAAACCACAAAGGTGTTTTCGGGCAAAACCTAAATTTATATTTATTCCATACCCTAAGAATAGCTCATCTGACATAATGATTTTTAAAATCTACATTCACCTTAGCTTTATCATACCATAGATATCCATGCCATCCAAATCTCAGATCGTGACCTTCCAAATCCAATAGCCTTCTATTTCTTAACAACATCCACTCTTTCATCCAAACAAAACAGCAAGGCAGAAAAATCTAGTTTCAAATCTGGTAAACCCAATCCCCCTCTTTCTTTTACATCTTGTAGTACCTTATATTTATCATGTTTTTTTCCCTTGCCATACAAATTTAGATATATCCTTCTGCCATTGTTTAAATGGTACATCAGTTGTCAAAACAGATATTGCCTGAAACAAAAATAATATTCTAGGTAAAACATTCATCTTAGTCACAGAAATTCTACCCAACAGGGATTTCTGTCCCATCTTGACATATCTTTTTTTAACTTCATTCCATGTCTTAACGTAGTTATTTTGAAATAATATACAATTCATATTTGTCATAACTATACCCAAGTATTTTACCTTCTTCTCAATCTTAAAACCCATTTTATTCATCAATTCTGTTTGATCTTGTACCTTCATGTTTTTTTTTGTTGTTGTTAACATCTTTGTCTTCTGTTTATTAATTTTGATTAAATTAAATTGTTTTATTTTACTCATTACAAATTTGATTCCCTTTAAGGGGTCTGCCAAAACCAAACCAAGTCATCTGCAAAATCTCTTATATGGCTCTTTTTTAATCTTTACACCAGCGATCTGCTCATCTTGTCTTATAACTCAATTCAATATTTCAAGAACTAAAATAAGCAAAAGAGGAGACAGTGGGCAACCTTGTCTTGTTCCTCTTTGTATCTCACATGGTTTAGTTAAATTTCCATTAGCAATTATTCATGCTGTCTGTGAAATTGATTTCAACCATTTTATAAAATTCTTTCCAAAATTCATATTTTCCAAAACCTTAAACAAGAAAGCCCAGTTCAAATTGTCAAAAGCCTTCTCAGTCTCTAAAAAGATCAATGCGGCTTGTTTTTCATTATGTTGTTCCAAATACTCCAAAATATCCAACATAATTCTAACTTTGTCTTTCATCTGTCTTTAAGGTAAAAACCCACACTGATCCTCATAAATAAATTCTTGCAAAATTATTTTCAGTCTTTCAGCTAAAATCACTGTAAACAATTTATAGTCATTATTCAACAATGATACTGGTCTGTAATTCCTTGCTAAAGTCAAGTCTTGTCCTTCTTTAGGTATTAACATTATATTAGTCTCTTTCCAAGTCTCTGGCATTTTTCCACCATGTAAAATATAATTCACTGTATTTTGTAAAGGTTGTAAAATTCATCCTCAGAGCATTTGTAATACAAATTTGATAGTCCATCTGATCCAGGTACCTTGCCTAGTTTATTCTTTTGAATTGCTTCTGAAACTTCCCTTATCATTATGGGTCCATTCATAATTTGTCTTTGTTCTTCTGTAATCCTCGGTAAAAAAAAATTTCTCAGATATTCATCAATTTTCTCCAATGGAATATTATGTCCTTTATACAAATTAGAGTAGTATTGATAAAATGTTTTTGTATGGCCACATTATCTGTTAATATAGTATCTTCCTCTTGTAATTTTAATATCATTCCCTTTTTTCTTTTTGCACTTTGTAAGCCAACCATTTTCCTAGTTTATTCACAAATTCAAAATTTCTTTGCATAGTTCAATTTTATTTCCATTTCTCTTATTGTAAACATAGATAACAGTTGCTCTAAAATCTTAATTTGTTGGGAGATATTTGTATTCCCTGGGGACTTAAATGAAAGAAGTCCCCAGAGAGTTCTTCTTCTTTTCTTCTAATCTCATCCAAAAGATATTATTTGCCTACAAGACACTCATATCAGGAAAAAAGATATAAAATATCTGACCGATAAAACTTTGGGTGAAGAATTTATCTCAGCAAATATTAAGAGGAGAAATGGAGTTGCTCTGTATATTAATCCTCAACTAAACCCAGAACTTGTATTAACTGATGAATATGCTAGATTTGTTGGAGTAGAAGTTACATTATATAGGGCTAAAAATATGGCCTTAGGAGTTTATGCCCCAGATGAAGTGACATTTTATAAAAAACCTAGGGAGAGATTAATGGACTTTTCCTATGACGGTTGGAATGGAGTGGTTTCTCCTCAACTGGACAGGACTTCTGAGAAAAACATTAAAATTACTCAAGGTAAATTACCAAAAGTTTTCTTTGATTGATGATCAATTTAGAGTTAGTTGATGTATGGAGACAGAACAATGGTAGTTCAAGGGAGTACACCTATTTTTCAGAAAGACACAGATCTTTTTCAAGAATGGATATGATTTGGATTTCAAGAGACTTGGCCACTAAAATTTCTAAGGTAGAAATTTCTAAGGTAGAAATTTTACCAAAGACTTTTTCAGACCATAATCCTGTGAGTCTGGTCTATAAAAGAAAATCTAACTCTTTGAGATGGAGATTAAATGAAGTGTTGTTCAGAAAGATGAAATTGTTGAGGACTGTAAAAAGAAATTAAAATATTTTTTTAAAAAATAATTTAAATAAAGGGGCTGACATGAGAAAGTTTGGGGATGCAAGCAAAGCCTTTATTAGGGATTACATGATACAATATAATTCTGAATTTAAGATGAAGAGGCAAGAGAAAATACAAAATATTTTGGATGAGACTGCCTGTCCCTTTCTTGATGACTATCTTAGCAATCTCAGGTGAAAGTTTAAAGGACATATGAAATGGGTAGGTCAAAGGCATGATTATTTGAGTGACAATACTAATGACAGATTTCTGTATCAGCATGAATTGGCTGCATAAAGGGTTATTAAATATTTCTTCTTACTGCCATCAGAGTTTCCAAAAATGTTCAAAGCTATTTTAGTCATGTATTGTTCTTTTGGTAAATGTGGAACCAGAGTTTGCTTTGCCTAACCTTAACATACCAGTGAAGCTTCCACCTCCCCACTAAAATAAAACAATTTCATAAATATTGTTATTATTATTATTATTTGCAATTTATTCTCTTTGATCACACCTTCACTTGATCTTCCTTACCTAGGATCACCTTAAAATATTCCTTTTGCTCTTAGGTGTGCATAACTATCCAAAATGCTCCAAGAAAATTTCCATATCCTATATTTTGCTGTCCAAGCCAAGCAATATGTAATCCATTCTCTCTATTTTCCTTCATCCCTTTACCAGTCCTTTAATCATTACAGCTGTCTGAAGTCACTCCAACTTGCTGTCAGTTTGAACCACATACAATGAAATGGTAAGTATCACAGCAATAGTTCTACATTTAGAATTCCAGAGCCTCATCAATTCTTGGAGTAGTTCTGCCTCAACCCATCTTTCACTTCAACTCCCAGAAAAAGAGAGGCTGGGCAGAGCAGCAGAAAATGCAGTTGGCTTGGAGCATAAAACAGGACAGAAAAGGAAAAGAAGACTCTATGGAATGAAGGGGCATATGAGACATACTGTACCTCGATGATGATTTATTTAACCTGATAAATTGTGAAGTACCAAAATCTCTCAGTGGTTTATGTAAAATAAAATAAAATGAGATATTAAAAACAGTTAAATGGCAGTTAAAACTAACAATTAAAAGGAATAGTTAAAACCAACAGTTAAAAGAGCCATGATAAAGGCTAGTAAAAATATCGGGCCTTTTACCTCTGCAGGGAATGCATTCCCAAGAGCTGGAGCAAGAAGGTTCAGTCCCAAGTCACGTCAGAGGATTTTATAATCATGGAGGTTCATACAGAAAAAGATATTCGCTCAAATAGGCTGGACCTATGCACTGTAGGACTTTAAAGATAATGGCCAACATTTTGTATTTTACCCAGGAACAAATTGTCAGCCAATGAAGTGCTTTCAATAAAAGTTTAGTTATTGGAATTCAGCTTTGTATGTACATCAGTATTTTTCAAACTTGGCAAGTTCAGATGTGCGGTCTTCAACTCTCAGAATTCCCCATGCTGGCTGGGGAATTCTGGGAGTTGAAGTCCGCATATCTTGAAGTTGCCAAGTTTGAAAAACACTGAAGTACAGCTTCCTGCACCTATAAGCCTATTGGCCACTGAGGGTGATAGATACAGAGACAGTTAACAGGACTCTGCACTTTCATCTCCTTTTCTTGTCTAAAAGATTTTCTTTGCATGCCATATGAAACATGTCTGCTATTGATTAGACTGATACTTTTAGAGCTTTTTTCACTTCCTTTCCCTCTCAGATCAGCTCTGTTTCTCTTCTGACTCCGACTTGTGCATTCAAGTAAGTACCTGACATTCTCTCTTCATAATCTCCTCATAGCTGTAGATAGCTTTCAATCAATTTATTTATTATGCCTTTAGTCAGCAAAGTACATAGAAGTAAGTAACCTGTACTTTCCTATCACCAATGTATTTCTTAAATAAAATTTATTTTTATTTTATTTCACACAAATACCAGCCTCAAGAATACTATCTTATAAAAGTTACACTCCTAACTTTATGTTTCTCCACACATTCTTTTTACTGCATAAAGCTTTACAGGTAGTCCTTGTTTAGTGACCACAACTGGGACCAGCAATTTGGTAGTTAAGCGAAGTGGTCGCTAAGTGAAACTGTGGCTGTTCTCATGATCTTACTTCAGCTTTCCTTTGCTTTACAGACCTGCAAAGGTCATAAATGCAAGGACTGATCACAAAGTTACTTTTCATCACTGTCATCACTGTGGTCGCTAAATGAGTCAGTCGCTAAACAAGGACAACCTACATGCTATCAAAAAAAGGTTATGGGCCCAATGCAGAGATACATTTAAAGATTAGGAAGACAGAGCTGACTCTACTGAAATGCTGAACCACAGCAACTAAAGAAGTGGTTCCTTTGTATGAAAGTGCTGCTGAATAATCTGGGCGGTAGCACATGTTCTAAAAGAACAAAGGGCAACATAAAGCAGGAAAAATCAAGAAGAATGGAATTCTGTAAACAGAAAAGCTATGAGACATATAATTCTGAAAATAAATGATTCCCTGGTTAATAAATGATTCATACTTAGAACATGTAAACAGCAAAAGGTGTGTGGAATAAATAACAGCAAATATATCAGTACAGCCTCATAACTTCTCAAGTGTTTTTAATTTTGCAACTTTGTAAGAAGACACTTAAAGTAGGAAATTAATTATCAGCTCATATGGTTTCCTTTCTGGGAATTTTAAAATAATTAGAAAGCCAAAGTGAACTGTTACTGGAACTAAGGTCACTACTTAACAATTCCCTCAACAATTTCAGGAGATTATTAATATTCTTCAAATGAATGAACATTTAAATTTTGCTCAAGAATATAATCTCCGAAAGCAGACACAAAAACCGATGGGTGCAGCATTCAAACCAGCAGGCAGGAAGGGCTCCTGTTTCAGAGGCAATTTGGAAGAGGCCTGTCTGGTCAAAGCCAAAGCCAGGGGCCCACAGAATGCAAGAGGCACATTGCAAAGTCATTGCCAAGATGAGATGAGTGGGGGGAAACGAGAAAAAGATAAAAAAGATAAAGGGATGGGAAGCAAAGCCCAAACTCTGCATTGCCACAGAAAGAATCTGTAGAGTATATCAATAAAGTCCAAGAGAGCCAGGTTTATCTGGACAGTGGAGCAACTTCCCACTATTTCAGCAACTCTTTCACACAATTAGATATGAACTGTAACGTGCCCATGTATCTTGCAAATGGCCAAACTATAGAAACGGACAAAACATAGGGAAAGATGCGGTGCATTTGATTTGTAAAATTAACGAGAAACAAATGTGTGAACTGCTAGCTCATGATGTTATTATGTGTCATGTTCATCAACTAGTCCTTTTTTAGTGCAATAACAGCCATAAGCTGTAAGTGTATGTTTATTTTCAAAGAAAATTACTGCTTCTTTTATCAAGACAAGGAACTGATTGTGAAAAGAATTTTGGGACAGGATTCACCATCTGCAACATGTAACCAAATTTAAACACAGTGAAAGAAAGTTTGCATAAAGATTTATGAACCTCTAGCATAGGAGCTTTGGGCACTGAAATGATATATTTCAGAATTAATGAGAGAAAACTTGACTAAGGAACTGAAAATAAGCATAGCAAGTCTAAAGAAAATTGTTCTGGGTTAAAAGTGAATGAGACCCTACTGGCCATCTAAATTAAAAAAAAGTCTTAAAAATGCCATTAGACCTGATTCTTTCAGATTTCCAGTATATAGAACTTGATTTTGCAAACTTCAAAAGGTTTGATTTTGCAAACTTCTCATGCCTAAAGAAACAGGTGAAGTTTTAGAAATGGTAAAATAAGGCATTGCAAGAGCAAGTAATGGTTTTGGAAGGAAGCCTAAACCTTTATGAACCGGTAAAGAGGGTGAAGATACAGAAAAGGAAGTTAAACAGTACCTGAATGAACAGGAAATAATAAATGACCAAAAAAAAATATCCCTATATCAGACCAATATTATGTGGCAGGAAGTAAAACTAGAATTTTAATACCTTAGTGTTGGACTGGCAAAACAGGAATGGCTGAAACATATATGTAGAAGAGGCTACCTATAAAAGAGAAAGATGCAACAGTATTTGAACTGTAGAATGGGACCAAACCAAATGTAAAACACATCAAAGTACATGGCTCCAATCTCAATAATACTTTCTTATGAAACTTATACTCTTAACTTGATTGTTGTTTCACTACTATTTTCTACCTTTATAAAACTAGAGGCTACTAGAATAATATGAATGCAATGAAACTTTTCATTCTTCCCAAGTCTAACTTGGCTACCTAGCTTTGTACGAAGATACAGCTATATGCAAAAACATCCTCACATACTGTAGACCAGATCACTATAAACAACTTTGGAGATTACTAACACCTAGTTTTAAAGTCATTGTCTCCTAGAAAAGAGTGCAGTTGATATATCAACTAAAGCTGATAAAATGTCACAAACCAAAGTAAGATTCTTGTCCAGAAGCATTTCCAAGTAGATCTGTCTATTCTGAATGGGAGAATGCAGTCCCATTAAGGACAGGCAGTTCATAACCTTTCTGGAATTATGTCCCCTCACAAGAAACATCTTAATCTGATTTCGACTCCGTTTCAATTTATTATCCTTCATCCAGCCCATTACTGAGTGCAGAGAAATATTCAGGGAGCCATACAATTTCCTGAGAATACCACTGAGAAATAGACCTGGATGTCATCAGTGTATTGATAGGATCCAGCACCAAATCTCTTCATGATCTTCCCCATCAGTTTCATGGAGATAATGAAAAGCATTGCAGATATAATGAAATCCTGAAGGATATTATAAAATAGCTCCTATTCTGAGGAGCATTGTCTCTGAGTAACACCATATGAAATCTGTCTGAGATATAGGAAGCAACCGCTGCCAGATTTTAACTACTATTCTCAAATCAGTCTGAATATTCAGAAAGAAAGAAAACAAGAAGACCCACCAGAATCACAGTCCTTCTGTTGACCCCCAGAAATCATGTCAGGCCAACCAAGGCAATCTTAGCCCCACAGCCTGTCCTGAAGTGAGTTTGAAATGGATCAAGATAATGATGTTAAGAATAATACGGGAGCATCCAACCCAATAAAAGTTTTAAATGAGAGATTTTTTACAGATGGTTTTTACACACCCAGTTGTTCTACAATTGCTCCATTACAGGTATTCTCTTCAGTGCACATTTGCTTTGAGCATATCTTGCTGAGTTATTTATTTAAGCTTAGGATCATAGTTCAACCTCCGTGAGCATTATAATAATGCTCCGTGAGCATTATTATAAGCAGAAAGGCAGGTACAAGTAAGTAAATAAATGAATAATATCTCAATTATAGAAACCATATATCAACATAATAGGTTCTTGGTACTCTCTGGGCTCCTTGCAGATGGTTCATTAGCAGGCTAGGTAATATCATCCATTTGAGAGAAAATGGGGTTTGCTGGCTATTTATACAGAATAGTTTTTAGGGTGGAGGGATAGCTTCCTCTTTGACAGTTCCTTCATTAGGAATTTTGGTATTTCATTAGCAAACATTAGGTATTGTTTCTTCCCTGATTGTTTGCTTGGTGCTGTTCCCTACTTTCCTGGGTGTTGGCTGCTGGAGGGAATTTATTCTAGATTGTTTCTTTCCTAGGCTTTCAGTTGTATTTTTTAAATTATATGTAAATGGAGTTTATCTTTGTGTCTCTTGATGGCCAATTTGTCTGAATACTAAGCTTCCAGGAATTTCCTAGAATTTTGGGATTTGGCTTAAAATGTTAAGAGTTTCCCAGCTGTTTCCTTGTGTTGTGAGATTAAGGAGCTCTTCTTTTCATCATGTCTTCTAACTACCAGTTGGTGTTTGTGGATGCGATATGCCAGTCTTCTACCTGGCTGTTCTACATAGTGGCTGTTACAATCCTTGCATGGTATGTTGTAGATGAATCCTGTTTTTCCTTCTTTGTTACTGATAATGGAGCACTTGGTTAGTGTGAGTTGGTTTTCAATAAACTTGGGTCTCTAATTTTTCATCATTTCCTCTGCTGATGAGGATATCCAGGAAGGATAGTGTGGTGTTGCTTTCATATTCTCTTATAAATTGTATTCCTTTAAAAATGTTGTTGATTGTCTCATGTGTCTTCTCTAATTGTCCCTTTTTTATTATATGTCATCTGTATATCTTTGGTTATATGTGTGGAAGTGCTATTGCTTCTAGATGTTGCATCACACTGTCAGCTATGAATCCTCTGATTTGTTGGTATATTTGTCCACTGAACTTAAAGTAGGTGGTAAGGCAAAGCTCAGTTAGTCTGGATGTTTCAATCTTAGTGTATTCTGTTAGGCTGGGTGTGTTATGTAGTGATGCTGCAATGAATTCTTTTGCTAGTCCTGGACCTATGGGCGTGAAGATTGCCATGACATTAAATGAAACCACAATTTCATCCTCTGCTATTCTTAGGTCTTTGATTTTCTGGAGGCACTGTAGTGGTGAATTGATAGAGTATTGGCTCCCATCTGTAAGAGGTCCACATTTTTTGGTGAGTTCTTTGGCTATGTTGTATGTTGAGGTCCCTGGCATTGATACAATTCGATGAAGTAGTATGTTGGGCTTATGTACTTTTGGGCATCCATAGAAGTGTGGGAGGACTGATCCATCTGCCACTGTTCTTCTTTTGTGATTTGTCCTTTCTTGGTTTGATCATTGAGGGGTTTTTTGATCATGATCTTTTTGTTCAGTTTCCACATTGGGTTGGTATTTACAGGGGCATAGATTTCTTTGTCCTTTAGTAATTTGCTTTTTGGCTTTTTGGCTAAGATCATGTGTAGTCCTTCAATAATTCTTTGGCTTTCTGTATTGTGTTTTGTTTATGATAACAGTGGTTCAGCCTATGTCTGCTGGAAAGATAGTGATAGTTTGGTTGTTCTTTAGAGTTTTCAGGAGTGCTTTTTCTTCTGCTTTGAGAGGGTTCTGTATCCTTCTGGTTAACCCGTGGTATAATTGTCTGTCTTATGTTTTTTTAGGTCTCAGTGAACAGTCCTGTTCTTCTGAATTCTGCTTCCAAGACTTCAAAGAATTCAAACTGGTTTGAATTCTCTACATTGTAGTTGAATCCTTTTTGAGGTGGATAGTGGGTGGGTGGAGATATATACCACCCATTCAGGTTCAGTTACATCTTTATCTGTAGAGTTTTATGCTGGTCTTTTACCATAATAAAGATTTCATTTGATACCTGTAGAGTTTAGTTCGAGCAGTTGGGTTTCCAGTTTTGTTTGTTTGTTTTCAGCTTATCTTAGAGATGTGGTCTTGATGGTGGTTGTCAGCCTCTTTATGTGTTCTGGGGTCATGGTTTATACTAACTGCTCCTTGAAGCTATCAGTGGTGTGCTGGTACTCATGTCGTCGAAGGTGAGCATCCAGTATCATCTGACATATAATTTTTGGCTGCTTTGTTGAGCTATTTTCCATCCGGCTGTCCATCACAAAACACTTGCCATTTTTCCCACCCCAAGTTTTATTATTAATAGAAATGAGGGTTCCAAGTCTCCTAAACCAGGGTGATGCTTCTGTGGTCTCTCTGGGTGAAGGGCAAGATATGTTTAACAGTATTCTGCAAAATGGTCTAACGGTCTTCATTAAGAGAAAACCAGGACCACCATATGTTTTGCAGCTGTAAAAGGCCATCTCTTTTTACAGATCTTTTTTCCTTATGACTGTAAAATCTGTATTGTGTCATAGTCTCCTGTGATTGCCATGGAAGCTCAGCTTCTGGACATCCAGCAGGCTGTCATTTTTCCTCAGGAGGCAAAAGAGATTTAGTTGCAGCAAAAAAGATTACAACATAATCCAAGTCACAGGGAGAGAATAGCAATTTATGAAGGATACTCTTTTCTCATTTGTGGCAAAAAATGAATGGTATAAGAGTAAAATAATGGTTTTTTTAAGTGACAACGGTGGGAGGAGAAGGCTCATTTCTATATCAATGTGTGCTGAAAAAGAGGTGAAGTGGAGTTTGAATTGGTGAGTGAGTGAGTGTGTAATCTAGCCTAGATTCCAAATGTAGCTTTTTTTTATTCACCAAAAAGCCTGAAGTTGCAAGAATCAAAATTTTAATGAGGAAAATAAGGATTTTTAGTTTTAATAATGGATATGAAATCATGCACTTCCAATATAATTTAAAAGACTTGTTATGTATTAATGATTAAATATCACATACTCACAGAGTAATACTGTAATATTAATACTGTAATACTGTAATACTGTACATATTAAGTCAAAAGGTTTCTCAAAGTCGTATTGCATGAATGCAAGTTCATTCATTAACCTAATCATATACAGCTACATTGTTAATGGTTTGGATCATTCAGCTAACTCATGATACAGGGACAGAGAATGGAAACACTATTCCCCTGGTAATAAAAAAAACTGCACCATTCACTTCAAGCTACAATCTAAAAGAAAATTGGTACAAAATATTTTACAGATGGTGCAAAATGTCATGGCATGAAAGCCAGCTGGGTGATTCTGGGCCAGTCCCTCTCAGCCCATGATGTCAGGCCTGGATGACAAGCCGGTCAGTCAATTCCTGTCACAACCAATGGATCAACATTTGGTTGAGCTGGGGGGTGGGGGGGAAGCATACCCTACACCTGCGGGAAAAAGTAGGAAGAAAAAAAAAGATAACTGTCAATAAGCCTCAAGATAGATAACTTATACAGTAATAAATGTTAGAAATGCCATGAAACAGAAAGAATATTTTACCACATGTGGTAGATATGTAAAAAAGTAATGGGAATATATAAAGTACTATGCAGAAAATTTTGGAAATTAAGTTTTAAATGAAATCATAACTTTTTTTACTAGGTATAATCCCAGAATATGCCGTATCAAGAAATATCATAATTTACTGAGATACATGCTCACAGCCATGAGAATAATTTTTGCCCCACATTGGAAGAAAGAGACAACTTGATGGTATCTGACTGGGAACTTAAATTTGGAGAATATGCAGCAATGGCAAAATTAACAGCATATATTCATAAAAGAAGTTTAACCAAATTCAAGCAAAAATGATTCCCATATATACAATATAGTATATGGCCAGGAAAATATAAACACAGACAGTATGGTTTCTAAGGGGTTCTGAATATTTATAAACACCACAAATTGGCTGAGCTATAAAGAAAGGGGAAATTAGAAACCAAATAGTTTTTAAACCTTTTTCTATTTCTTTTTTCTAATATAAGTAAACAACAAGTAACAATACAGTGGAGACCTAGATAGAAATCTTTATTATACAACAAATAATTTAATGCATTTTGCAGTTGTTTATCAATGCTACACTCAGCTCTAAGCAACCTTATGCTGATCAACATTAATATTTTAGGAAACACAGCTAACATTCACATAAACTTTCTTTATTTTTAAAGATTTAAGTTATCCAATTCAGAATATTAATAATCTCGAGTCAATAATGTATAAATACCACTGTACCCAAAGAATATAATGTACTACTTGTGTTTTATAATAATACAATAAAACCATATTTTAAAAAAAGTATTAGACAATATTCATGAAGCATTCAAAATGGCAGTAGGTATTTTCCCAGTAGGGATGATCACTGGTGCAGGTTTTTCTTTTTTAATATTACATACTATGGTGTATTAAGGTAAAGTAGAAGACCTGTATCTTAATAGCTAAGCGTTATGAATCCTGAAATGACATATTTAAAGCTAATGCCAGTCCCTGTATCTCAGCCTCAGCTCCCATTTATATTACGCAAATAACAATGCTGCCCGACCTTGCCAGGTCACTGAGATATTTCTGAAGTGCTATATTAATGGTAAACAGTGTTGTTCATCTATTCAGTAAGATTTAGCATAAGAGACAATGGCTTAAAGTGCAATTTTGAACACATTTTCCTACAAGTGATTTACTTGCAGGTTTTTGTTGTTCAGGCGTTAAGTTGTGTCCGACTCCTCGTGACCCCATGAACCATCGCGCCAGGCCTTCCTGTCCTTCACTGCCTCCCTGAGTTTGCTCAGTTTCATACACCTTCCGACCTGAGACCTGCTTTTATATCAACATTGAAAAATGTTGTTCATACTCGATGTTATAATATTACTGATATTTGTATGGAGTACCCAGTTTATATAGATTATATATAAATTATATAGAATATATATATATATATATATATATATATATATATATATATAGCCTTTGCACTGTTTTACAAAAGTAAAACAAAATAGATGCAGAGTAGAGATGAAAGCCTATAGTAGTACACAGTACATGCGTGCAGCAAATAATTTTCCAGTTTCAACTGAAAAAACGATGTTTAGGTGGAGTTGTTGTTTCTTCATCAAACAGCCAAAGCTTAAACCTTTTGTGACCTTCAAGTGCTCCATGTAATTATCATGATTAAAGGCCCAGCATGATTTCAGCAGCGAAAATCAAAACCACAAATTGCCAAGGATTACATAGTTTGCAAAATAATATCATTCAAATGACTATTTGTGTTGCTTTAATTATTTTTGAACTATTATCCTATGACTTGGATTTGGGTCACTGCTCAAAACAGATTACCAGGTCATATGGTAACAGTAAATCATTGCAGAGGTTTTCAGTAAAAAGATAAAGATAAAAGATAAAGCTCATTTTGAACATGTAATGCTTTCATGGCAGTTTTTTCAGAATGATCTTGCTCAGTAATACTGGTTTACATTAAAATGCAGCAGTAGTCAGCACTAGTTTGGCATTTCTAGTTTATCTAGAAAAGGCACAAGTCTATCCATCATCAGATGTGTACCCAAACTTTTTCTTAAAGTAGGTTTGGATGGATGAAGACATTAGATTGAGTTAATCGTTGTACTGGGGAAGAAGAGATCTAAGTATTTCCTGTGTTCCATGTTTCTGGTCTACCTTGACCCTTCTAAATCTATAGTTGACTTTTAAAGTAAAATACAGAGATACCTACATGCTTACTGCCAAGGACAAAGAGTAACTAGAAGAAGGTTAGGTTGCAACCCTTAGTACTGACAGATTTATTCCTGATTAAACAGGCATATGTTTGTGCTGTTAAATCAAAAAACAGCACAAAGGAAAAACAATAATAATATTTTAACAACCAAAACTAAATATTTTAAATTGAAATATTTAAAAAATTAAGACTCCTCATGAAGCACTATTTCTAGCATTAATATTAACTTTGCATGCCTTTAATTAATTTATTTTTATTGTTTACAACAGCTTGATTTTAGTTTGAAGGAAGTAGAATAAAAATTCAATAAATTGTCATTATATGTATTCAAACACATATAAATGGGTTTCCCAAGAACCATAACTTAATGCCATAATTATGAAAGTAATAATAACATATAATTTAATCACTGCATTCTGTAAGTGCTCTCAGCACTTTTAATTATTGTTTCTTTCCAAAGCAGTCACCCTTTCTCTGGGATAGTACTTGATTACTCAATAAAAATGAAGTAGCAATTTTACTTGAATATTAGGCCCACTGAATCCTGTGGGACTTCTGAATGATCATGCAGTATTTCAGGCAGCAAGTGTTTTCATTTGTTTTTTGTTTAACATATGTCCAATCCAGAAGACGTAATATAGGTTAAGACAGAAAAAAGTCACAAGATAGCTTGAGAGAAAGATTAAAGTACATGACTTGGCAACCAACAGACCTTGTAACAGAAATACATAATTAGTTATCTTCCCCATCATTATAATAAATATTTTTGTTTGTAAAAAGGTATATGCATTGCTACCTATCTCAATGGAGCACATGTCTGAACATCAGCCACTGAAATGCTGACTATCACACAATGAAGTTATCTGAAACAACACACTGAAGGTTATGGATGATGACATGGGTCACACATAGCTGTATCATCCCCAAAAGGTTTGATGGTCATATTACTTGGCCACAACTAGTAGGATGTTCCTGCCCTCCAATTTTAAAGACAGATACTAATTAAAGAAGGTATTTTTTTCTCGTGCAAAAGTTCCTTACTGATGGCATATCTAGTTAAGTGCTTCTCCATCTTTAGATTCCTGAAATTTATTTTTGCTGTTTCAGATGAGATCACTGAAACTAAGTAGGAGTATGGCTTGTAAAATAATTTTAGACCTCGTTAGTGTTTGGATAAGAGACCATGACAAAATCCCTGGGGTCTAGGCTAGACTATTTTTTTTAATCTCCAAAGAAACTTTTTAAAATAGTTGCCAAGAAAATAACATGAACATGTCCTTGTAGCCATCAGAAGTCAAATTTGATTCTAGGGAGCCTTAACTTTTCTTAGTTTTACTCAGTACTAGGCATAGCATCTCAGTATTATGGTTTTACACTTAATAGTTGAACCACATGATTTTAAGTTTCCATTTACTTTTTTCACTGGGACAAACTTTTCTCTGGTATATATGACATATCTGGCACTGTAGAACTAACATAATTTCCTGAATGGTATGCGAGTTCTGAGCTTAAAATTTATTGAAATAAATCAGGAATGCTGCAAAGTTTGTTCGTATAGCAGTAACAGTGGGTTATGATAATAAAATTAACAGTATCTGATCAAAAAGCACATCTGGGATGATTTTGAGAAGGAGCTGCTGAATATCATGAAAAAATTACTTTTTATAATGCACTTTACATTAGGAGTTTGTAGAGAAGACTCAGGTTTATACAAAAGGCCAAAATCTAATATATAAGGTGTGACCGCAGAGGCTTCTCTTGGCAACCAAAAGGTGGCATGTTCTTAAATAGATAGGAATAAATATAGCCAACCAAGAAGCTTGTTTGTGTAAGTATGTCTGAATGAATGGGAGTTGTGTCTTTTGTCACTGTATCTTTTAACTAGAGAGGGTTAATAAATTACTGGTCAGTTAATATACTTAATTCTGAAAATCTATGAGTTGAAGCTTAAGTAGAAAGCAAAACAATTAATAAGAATTTTTCAGGAAGTTTTAATAAAGGAAAAAAAGACAGAGCTTGCTTCTTTCCTGAGTTTCAAAAGTATCTACTATGCTACGAAATGTTTAATGTGCTTACAGTAGAACAGTGGTTCATCAGAATATTCTTAGAGTGCTCTGATAATATAAGTCAATCATGATTTACCCCACTAGGATTTTGTAAACTTTATCAATTTTTAAAAGACATTTCCATGTTAAAACAATGAAAACACTACATTTTTAAAAGTTGGAGGATTTTTCAGCCTCTGCGCACATGGAGAAAACATAAAGGGAGGACCCAATGGAATACTGAAGATGATCCAGGTCTCTGAATATAATGTGAAGAGCAAAACATGTCTTATACCAGTCTTTAAAATCTGCACAACAGCCCTGCATTGTTATTTAAGGATTTAATCAGAATATTCCCAAGGCGGGGACACTTCCGTTGTACAGAACCACAATTATGTAATTCTTTGCTACAGAGACCCTAGAAATTGAATGTCTAATTATGTTTACTCTTTAAGGCCATGTATATTCCCTGGGACGAAATACAGAGTTTATTGTTTCAGTAGACAGGCACAGAATTGTGCTAGTAAAAAAAATTAGCCTCCATATTTTGCCAAGCTTTACCAGCAATTTATTGAGATTCCGCCAATTCAATGGACTGCTGTTTGATTTTTTGCTGCTTCCTTAGTTATTCATCTATCTGTCTGTCTGTTTTGTTCTATCAATCATCCACCACATGTCTGAATGTGCATACATGCACAATTGATTTGCAATCAAAAAGTGGCTTATACATTTTATAATAAAATGAAGAGTTGGTGTAAAATCAAGGAAAAAATTGGGAATATATATTTCAGCATTCATTAAGTTGAAGAATTCCAGCTGTCCAGCTTCAAAGGCAATTTTAGAAGTAAATTAAGAGACCAACCTTGGTTAGGGTTGAAATCTGGAAAAAGGAAGTTGAAAGAGCAATTTGAGAAATTCACATCCAGTGAATCACTCTTGCAGAGAGCTTCCATTGTAGGGTTGTGAGAAAAATTAAGTGTGAAGTAGCTGAGGAATATAAAAAGAACATATTATATATCCTTAAGTATAGCTGTTATTCCTGGAGATTTGCAAGTTTGCACGCCATGCTTATTTTTAATAAGGCATCTAAAGAACATCCTGGCAGTCTTTACCTCAAACCAGGAAATCTCCTTTCAGTACTGAGTCAAAAATGCCGTGAATCAAGTTAATGCTAAACAACTACAACATCTGCAAACTGTATAGCTAGAAAGCCAAACCCACAAAAGCTCTATACGGAAAAATCATGCCTTTCCGTACCATTAAAAATATTTGAGATGCATCGTTGTTATGCTAGATATTGGTGCTTCTTTTAAGTACATAAACATTCATTTGGATTGCCACTGTGTGTTTAGAATATATGTTTTAGCACTTAACATGCTGTATAAAGCAGTTTAAGGAAATGTTAACCAAAAGGATGTGAGCTATCCTGAAGTAGGAGAATCATGCAGATTTCAGGGATCCATGCATACGATCAGCACGTAAGCTGACGTTTCACCCCAGAATATGCTTCCTAGAGAATATGTCCCACGGCACTCTGCAGAAATTATTTCTGAGGTTACACCACAGGTACCCTGAATATGTTGGGCACAGCTGCCTGGTCATTGTGGTTTTGGGGTTCATTTGTTTTTGCTATGATAAGCTCTGGGATCTCATTCAAAATCTCCATGGATGAGTAAGGGAGGCATAAGCCTTCACTCTTCAGCCACTTGTTTTGTGTGGTCTCTTCCCCCTCTAAAAAAGGAGCGTCAGTAGGCATATATTGGGTTTTGCTTCCTGGCTTCTCTTTGCTTATTAATCATGCTATTTTGATTGGCAAACAGTATCTGAGAATGGCTTGAAGTTTTCTGAGTTCAAAGAAAAATAATAGTTATTAGGAAACAGAATTACTGCATTATTTAAAACATTGCTTTTATAGAATGGAAAGGAAGTGTCAAGTCCACAATGTCCAACTCTCAGTTCTGAAGCATTCTCACGCAACCAGACTTGGTTCAGAAAAATACTTCTTTATTAAGGGGTACATGTAGCTTGTAAACAGAACATTGCTAAAACTAACGCCTTGGGTAAACCTCCCTCTATTTATCGCCCCTCCCCTTATTGCCTGGCCTCGTGAAGGCTCTTCACCTGTTGTTGACCTCTCTCCTTCCTCCCCGAGCTTCTTCCTGGTTCTTTGAGCCCCAGCTGCTGGCCGGCAATCAAGCCAGTCTAAATTGCCCATATATGGTTAAGCTGCTTCCCAACTCCCCTTACAACCATTAACAGCCCCCCTTAGTTACAAGTGGCAGAAACAAATCAATCCAACTCCCAACGAATGCAATACAGTGGAAAACAACAACAGTTAGGTGATGCAGGTTCTGACAGGAAGACTGAAAGATGCTCCTAAGGGAAAACAGGCAGGGTGACCTTACGATGTTTGTGGCCATAAGACAGCATAGCTCTCTACAGTCAAGGAGTCAGAGAAAAAAATAGTGCATCCTTGTACTATTAAAAAAAGGAAAGGAAAGGAAAGGAAAGGAAAGGAAAGGAAAGGAAAGGAAAGGAAAGGAAAGGAAAGGAAAGGAAAGGAAAGGAAAGGAAAGGAAAGGAAAGGAAAGGAAAGGAAAGGAAAGGAAAGGAAAGGAAAGGAAATCCTCCAGGAATGTGTTCCGCTATTCCTTAATTGCAAAATGAAATGGGACCCAGCCCCTGCAGAAAATCCTTTCCTACAGGCTAACAAACTGCATAGAATTTCTCTAGAGGACCTCTGTATAGACAAGCTGAACCCAAGACTAGAAAAGCTGTCTGTACCATATAACTGTGGAAGAATCTAATCCAAGTCTCTAGAGTAAAGTGGAACAGACTAATTGTTGGGGAAGGAGAGAGAAAAAAAGGGATGGCATGCTTTCCCAAATATCCATCTTGATCCTTTCCCAGTCACTCTTTCAGGCTAGTGTTTTTCAGGTGATTCTCACCAAATTACAAACCTCTGGCATGATATGGCATAAGCACATTGTACTAAATTTTTGCTTTTTGTCTTTGATCATGTTAACTGTTGGAGCTGCCAATTCTGATTTAATCCTTGTTTTAATTACAAGAATTTAAAACAAATAAGGTCATGTGAGACAGGGTGCTTAGCAGGTTCCAATAGAAGAATCCATAGGCACATTACTGCTCATGGGAGCAAGCTTGCATTCAGTTATATTTCCTTCCCATTCCAGTCAAGTCAAGTCAAAGTTTATTGATTAGCCCCTAGGCCATATCAAAATACAAAGTTTGAGACACAAAATATTAGTAAAACCCTATGTAAAAACAAATTAAATAAAATAGAAATAAAATACAGTGATTAAATATACAAGTGAGTAAGAGTACAAATCATATTTCCATGTCACCCTTACAATTTACCCCAATCAACCCCACGTATGCAGATCTCATTCCCATTCAGTGTTAATTGACTTTGATGATGTGAAAGGGATCCAGGGCAGAACTGATGGAACAGTGAACAATGCACAGGATGACAACCTAAGTAAAGTACACCTCAGACATTGACAGCTGATAGTTTGAGAGGTTTCCAAAATGGGAAATACAAAACACAGAATGACAAAGTTGAAACTTTCAGAATCTTAAAGTCTGTGCTCCAAAATGCCAGCATAACTACAAGGATCAACAACATAGTGGACAGATGACTATCCAAAAAGCCTTTGAATACATTCAGTGAGGGAAAACCTAGGGACTGCCCTAAACATCTTGCCTGCTATTGAAAATATAGATAAAACAATATGATTTTCCTAGTATAATAAAGGCTGAGGCACTAGCAAGCAGTACTTCCCCCCTCCCCCCATTTTTATTTGAAAACAGTTGCTGAAAGAGGAGGTATGGGACTGATTTTATATTTACTGACTCCTGGTGAAATGAACATTACCTCATATGGGAAATAAACTATATGTTTCTGTCATATAAAATTGATATCATTTAGTATCTTGGTATTTCAACAGCTGGGAACCTACAGTGATAATACATAACACTATGGGTAGAAGACAAATCAGCTATAAAATTTTGGAAATATTTCCTTATTTGTTGAGCCCTAGAATGAGCTATTCCATAGTAACATTGCTAGAGTTGCTTTTAAAGTTGCCATAAAGTTTCTGAATGTATGTGTTTGTCATTTTATTGATGGTTAGGACATTTTGTTAGAACCTTTAAAGAATCATAATATTTAACCACCCAGCTGCATGGCTTTTGTTAATAGCAATGTGGCGAACCAAGGAACAATTTCTTTTTCCTCTTCTGAGTCAGTCATCCAAGCTTTTCTTTTACTGCTGCTACCATCTCTGAGAGCCAGCTCTGTCCGTTTACAGTGTTATCTATTGATTGTTTCTTCATTCTGGTAGTGAGGGGAATAGGTGTCAGCTTATTAGCCAAAACCATTTACAAATTTCCCAGCTCAAGCAGCCTTTATTAATCATACCATAGAGATGAAGACAAATCAGATGAGAATAACTTTCTTCTTGGAGCATATGGTATGAAATCTTAGTTTTCATTATGGGTCAGAAGTGGGTCCTTCTGGAGGAATAGAAAATAGACTAAGGAGATCCACTTACAAGAAGGGTTCCATTGTGTGATCCTCACGGGCATCTGAAGGGGTGCCACACAGAAGAAGGTCAAGCCTTGTTCTCCATGATTCCAGAATGCAGGACATAAAATAATGGATTCAAATTGGAGGAAGGAGATTCTAACTAAAAGTTAGTTTTTAAAAAATCATAACAATAAGAGCAGCTTGCCAGTGGAACCAATTACCCAGGCAAGTGATGAACTTTGCTTCACTGGATAGGTCCAAGGGGAGGATAGACAGCCAACTGTGGAGGATTCTTCAAAGAGGATTCCTGCACTGAGAAGGAGGTTGGATTCAACAGCCTTAATAGCATTTTCTCAAATACTGTGAAAAAAGTTGGAAAAAAGTTTTCCCTTTTATCCCTTTTACTGGATCCAACTTTTGTAAAGAAAGGAGAATGAAAGTTAAATATGGTGGTTTCTTTTGGGAGAAAAAAAGAAGAGGGTAAGGATATGCAGTTGAGGTGGAGGTTTTGTAAAACTAAGTTACTTCACAATCCCAATATGTTTGCTACTTCAAGTGTTTTAACCCTCAAAGAGCTGTTGACAACAGTTATTAGCAACAGACGGTTGAATTTGCACTACAAAAAAAAAAGTTGTGGTTAGATATTTGAAAGAGCTTTGTCTCCTATGTTGACCTCAAAATTAGCAGCCAGGTTTTCAAAAGGCTTCAGCATGTTGCGTTCTGAAAGGCTGCCCATGAAGATCACAGAACAGGAGCCTTCTTGTTATGTTCTCTTAAAAATATGACCATATTTGCGGCATTCCAGGGCAAAAAGATATGATCCTAAAGCCATTAAACAATCTGATTCTGTTGATTCCAGTAACATGGCACCCCACACAAGATATCCAGAATAAGCAAGTACTTGTCATCATTTTTTAAATCTGCAAATAATTAAAAATATATTTCTGAAATACCCTGTCGCACGAATTTGTGTTGCTCCTGACTAGCTGCCAAGTCCCAGATTAAGTGTAAGTCATTACCAAATGTTTTTCTCACATGGGAATGACTGGAATTGTTTGGTGTTAGTTTTGCCCTCCAACATTAATTCTAATTACCTCAAAATGCAAACACGCTTGAGTTTCCAGCAGATGACATTATTTTCTCTTTGACATCAGACATCAAAGCAAGAAAAATAAACATGGGACAGTGACAGCATTAGCCGTTAGTCATTATTCAGAACTTTTTTTTCATGTTTTAGTCCAGACGAGTTCCTCTTGAAGTCTTCTACAGGAGATTAGGGTGGGAGGATTGAAGTGTTTCAGTCTGATGAAAGCCTTTTCCTTTCCAATTCTCTTAAAATAAGTACATGAGCAAGAGAAAAATAGAGCAAAAGGGAGAGAGAAGAGGAGGAGAAGTCTGGTTTAGATCAGAGTTGGAGTCTTGGTTTTTTAGGGGCACTCATTCTGAGACTTGTTTTGTTTATTTTTAGATATCTTCTGCATGCTTGTGGATGATGCATTCATGGTTTCAAACTGAACTAATTCAAAGAGTAACTTGGCAATCACAGCAAATTGTGTGGTGTGCCTAATTAACGCAAATTAAGATCAGAAACTGAAAACGTTGAATACAGATTTCTGGAGCAAGGATATTTAATGAATTGCTACATTTGCTCTTAGGTATCACTGCTGAATGGCTGTTTGTGACTTCAGCATGAGAAACTTCAACTTCCATTTCAACTTGAGGAACATTCCTTAATATATGTGCCTGTGCCATAGGCAGACATTAGACCTATATGTGCATATATGTTCAGTTAGACATATTTTTTGAGTTAGGGTTAGGTAGAAGTCAGTATTTCCCAACTTATTTTAATCTGCTTTTCCTTTCTTAAAGCTCTTTCTTTGAGCATGAAATGTTTATGTCATGGATGAATATGGGAAGATTATCTTGTTCAGTTTTATGCCCCTTGTTACTAAGAAATGAGGCTTTGTAGTTGGAACACTAATACAACATAGATATTAAAGGAGGACTCTCTGATGTTCTTCTAAACTACTTGGTTAAATTATTTAAATAAATAATATTAGAATAAATACATGTATACCTTCCCAAACCAATATTTACTAGAACCATAATAGCTCCTTGTTCCTTGCTAGTCAAAACCATCCACGTTGCTAAGAAAAACATGGATCATTCCTTAAGATTCCTATGTCTGTCAGAATCCCTGAAAAAAGACCAACCCACAATTTAAGTGTGAGTGAATGCTTAAGGCACATGCCATATTCCATAACTTAGCAACAGAGCATATGCTTTCCATGTACAACATTCAGATGCAAACCTGGTATCTATAATTAAAACTGTCAAGAAGTTGAGCTGGGATAAATACTTTTCCTGGCGCCCCTTTCATACTTCTTTACTCTGGTGTTCAGGAACAGCTCAAGATGTTCTGCTGCCTGAAGCAAAATGGGAAATCCTCTCTGTTGAGTCAAGGTTGGCCAAGTTATTGTGCTATCTGAAGCAGAAAATCCCACAAGTGTTTCTCTCTAGGTGGAAAACAATAACAAAAGGAATTAACTAGCACTTTGCTGCCTTTCCAAAATCAGTGACCACCTCACCCTAGTGAATAGTGGGAACAGTCTTCCTCTTGATATTCAGGAGTGAGTTATGAAAAAAAAGAAGGTCATATAGCAGAAGGAAGTGAGGAAGGCACAGACTGGCAAAAGGGAGGCAGTGAGGAGAAAAGACCTAGAGTTGGCTACAAGGGAGTACTGTCTTTTGGAACCTACAAATAGACATTTGCCAGTTTTAAAGAAAGCAAATTTTATTTTTTTCTTGTTAAACTTTGGCATATCCCATAGATGTGACTCAACATTTACATTTCATGTTATGCCATTTGCTGCATTTGAGAAGTTAGTTTTCATTCTCGCCCAGTTAATTTGTTCTCCTATTTGCTTTATTTCATCATTTTCTTTGCCTAACATTTATGAGATACTTATGGAATGAAATAAACTTGGAAGAAACTTTTAACACTGAGTAATTCAGAAATTATAAAATGGCAAGCAGCTTTACTGGTGATATTGGTAAGAGAATTTGTGGGAGCTATAGAATGTGACACTATGGAAAGTTTCATATCTGCTAAAATCCCATAAATCTCCATGCCTGTCCCTGTCTCATACAAATGTTGGGTTTGCAACATTTTCATGCCCGTCAAGCATAATAAATAATAAAGGTGATGTTGAAAATGACATTGTTAAATTCATATTTTGAATGAAAGTTTTTTTTAAAAAATAGATTTCCTAAAGAAATACAGGAAGCGGCATTAGTACTGTCATTGCTCTTTCCAACCTTTGCACATAGCTTTTTACATTCTTTTAAGTGTTGCTCTTTGCAGCGTTTATGAGACCATCTCCAAGCCTATAGAACGTGCTGTGCATCTAAAGGTATCTAGTGTGTTTTTCCCCCTTTGGAGCATGTAGTAAAGCTTACAAAAAGAAATAAAAATGGATAAAGGTAAACATAACCCCAAGATTCCAACAAAACATCAACATACCTACATCCAAAACAAAAGTGATGCATTACACCATCCCTACAACTGTCTCAAGAAAATTTGTTTTATCCCACCATTTCCATAGACTATCTGAAAGAACTCAGAGACCCATTCAGTTGCTCAGCAGTCTCTACACAATCACCTATAATACCTTAACAGGCAACCATTATAATGTGCTAAACATTATCACATCCATCATAATATATGGCATTTCTATTATATCAATTCAGGTGATATAATGTAAGTGCCATATATTGGAAGTGACACAGAGTAGGACTGTTGAGCTAGGAACAGGAATCCAATCTTAAATGGGCCATCCAGATCCATGAATGTGGAGATTGGGGAGAGGAACTCTTGCTGCTGGCTCTAAAAACAGATGTCCAGTAACAGTAGTAGCTAGAGAACTAAATCTGGTAAAGGATGTAGGAGGTTTTACCCAATTTAGGCGATGTGCCTATCCCTACAGAAAGCAAATCTGGCCATGGAGAACAAAGACCTCAATTACTTTATTCAGGACTATTCCAGTACAGTCTGTAAGGCTACCTTGAAAATATTCAGAAACTTCGGTGCATTAAGAATACGGCAGCTACACAGGGACTCTCCAGTAATGAATTTCAACAATCTCTTATCATTGGCTATGCTTTTTGTGGATTGTGAAAGCTGTAGTTCATGAAATCTGGAGAACCCCAAGTTGCCTAATCCTGAACTTGATTATAAACAGAAGCTAGTTATTGGGAGCATTTGACTCCCACTTTGCTATATTTGCATTGACTTACTTCATATCCTTTTCTATACCCAAATCAGAGGGCTGATTATGATCAATAAACTAAGTCAGCCAAGTACAACTTAATCCCTAAAGGACTACTTTTCTTTGTGAGCTTCCCCACATGTAGAGGAGATTCTCTTATGTGTTTAATCAACATCTAGATTGAATTGGGTATAGCCTGCAGTTTTTTAATCTGCACAGATGCCAAGAAGAAGAGGACTGGGAGATTGAAGACTGCTGTTTCTCCACCTCATTCCTTCCATTGCTCATTCATTCAGAGGAGAATGGTCAACAGTTGTATCAGCAAGGAGGATGATTAGCAAAGCTGGTGGGAATCTCAGCAGATGCCAACTGTGCAGCTTCTGATGCCATAGCTCTTGAACACCTACTGAGAGTAGCATATGCCACCTACCCCCTTCTATCACTTTCCATTCCTGAATGAACACCTTTCCTTGTTGGCAGGCTTATGCACTACTAATTTCTTAGATTTATTTCATGTACATTATATTGGCTGCTTCCATTCAGATAGCATATAGTCCATGCTCCACCAGGCAAAAGGTACTGTGCAACTATTACATCTTTTCCTGCTTACCAAATCTTTTTATGATAAGTAGTATGAAATACAGGATAGATTGAAATAAAATATAATGTCGTCTGGAGCCTGAACGAAATTCCGTGTTGGAGGTAAAGCAATTACATAGTATTAAAACTCTTTTCTTTATTACCGTATTTTTCCGACAATAAGATGCCCCCATGTATAAGACGACCCCTACTTTTCCAGCCCAAAATTAAAAAATCAATATTTTAAAGATAGTGTAGAACACATTTTTATTTAGTAATTAGTTTACATTTACCTGATACACTCGGTGGGAGGAGGTCCAAACCGTCTCTCTGCAGCTCTATTTCCATGCTCTTTTGCATAACTGATTACATTCAATCACGAGTGAAACTGCCGATAGCTTGTCTCTGCAAACAGCCTTCCTCTAATTGGTTTGTTCAGCATCAGCTGACGTCAGTTACATAAGGCTCGTGATTGGAGGAAGTCTGTTTGGGAGACAAGCCTCTCTGCAGAAACAAAGTATGGGCAGTTTTGCAACCGCGATTCTCAGCTGACTTCCTTGAATAAGACGCCCTTCAGTTTTTAGGGTAAGGATTTTAGAAAAAAGTATTGTCTTATAGTCGGAAAAATACGGTATTATGGACTGAAGTGATTGTATCAGCTATTTTAATTGTATGACCTTTCATGTACTTGGAAAGATAGGATAGAAATCCTTCAAGATAATTTATTTATTCTCATCCCCACTCCAATGTCCATAAAACTGATATTTTGATATAGTTCTTTCAGGTTCACAAGCCAGCCACAACTTGAAATCATGCATATCCATGCCTACTTTAGAAGTAAAACCCACTGAATTCACTGTGGCTTATTCTAAGGAAAGTGGGAGTCCAGAGGCATCCCTGTGTAATCATTTGTAGGAATATGTGGGTCTGTTTCTCCACAGAAAATTTGTCAGATTGACCCAGTAATTTCATCTTCCTAATACCCATAAAATATATAACATTTTCTTGCCTAGTACGTGCAATATAATTCATATACTGTTTCATTCTGCTGATATGTCCACTGAAGCTAAGAGATAGAATTTTATATGCTTTGCACTATTTCTAAATGAAAATAAAAATGAGAACGTGAATCCCAGCAAAAGAAACAGCTGGATTACAACAAGCTATTGCTGGGCTATATTGGGGAGCAAACATGAAAATCATGGCATTACCCTGAAATTCCTCACCTTCCCAAGCATGATATTACATCACAGTTTTTAAGAGACCAAGCTGGTGAGATAATCGAATTTGTCCAAACTGAAGGGTGATAATAGCTCTGCCTTTCATGAGAGTACCTTATAACATGCTGTACAATTTTTGCTGCTCTTATATTTCTTTCATTTCTCATGTCATGAGATCTTTGCTTTGTATAAGCACAACAAGAATGTTTGACTGACCTTATTATAACAGAATAGTGCAGTGTTCCTCCACTGAGTCCTCCCTATTGAGCTTTCATGAAGCATTCTCCAACATTCAATATGGCTTTTTAGGGGAGACTTTTATACCTTACCTTCCAATTTACACAGATTTGAGTGACAGATGAGTAATCTATACCAGTGTTTTTCAAACTTGGCAACTTTAAGGTGTGCAGACTTCAACTCCCAGCATGCTGGCTGGGGAATTCTGGGAATTGAAGCCCGCATGTCTTAAAGTTGCCAAAATGAAAAGCACTGACCTGTACTAAGGGATTTCCTATAAAGAGAGATGTGGACTTGCATGAAAAGAGAGGGAATAAAGAGTTTTATTTATCGGCCTCATTAAAGCTGCTCTAATCTAAATCAAGTCAAGAGAGGAGAAAAACTCCCCAATCAAGGAAAATTACAGCATTCAGAGATTTCTAGCTTAGGAACAAATGGGGGAGTAAGTTGCAGGAGCATTGGGGAGGGGGGTATTTGAAAAAAAAATAATGATGGTGGCCAGAGCCATATGGTCAAAGTCCTTTTTTACATGCATCACTCATGTGTCTGCTCACACTCTCCCCCCATCTCAGTCCGACACTCCTGTTATGTGGAGAGATATGACAGGGTTGTTTAACATTATTAAAGGTTACACAAATTCTACCCTTGGATTTGCAATATTCTTTAATCCCCAAAGGGTTTCTCCTACCTCTTTTATAGGGATTAAATGAATTTCTTTTAAACATTGCTCGGGGGTGGGGGGAGGTGAGAGAAGAAGGTAAGATCACCATACCTTAAAAAAAATAAAAAACCCTTCCCTGCCATAGGGGAACTTTCCCCCCTTCCTACACAATTTATAATCTAATAATGAACCTACAAACCATCATGTGGCAACTTCATTTTTTTTTTTTTTTTAGAAAAAGTGGGGGAAAGTTATGGCCAGTAAAGCAGGATGTCCTTCTCATCTTCTCACCTTGCACATTCCAAAAGGAATTCACGCAGCTCATTTCTATTCATAACTCTTCCAGATCTTCACAAGTTAGGTGAACTGTACATGGCATGGTGAAAGTGAGGAGGTAGACTAATATGATAGCAGAACCTGAGGTCATCTAGTGAAGCTGAGGGGTAATATAAATATATACATGTGTAAAAGGAAGTATTTCTTCACACTGAAGGTTATGAATGGCTAGCAGTGATGATGGCCACATATTATCTCTGTAGTTAGCAGAAGTAAGCGTGGTTGTCTGTACATGTCCTGCTTTTAGACTTACTGTGTGCATCTGTTTATCCCTTGTGAGGAAAGAGAACTGAAGTAGAATACTTCCCAAATTGGCATTTTATTTAAGGGAGAACATACTTTCTTGGTTAGGTTGGTATAGTGATAAAAGGAGTAAAAAGGAATGGAAAATAGCTAACTATTGCATCTAAGCCCTGCCAGCTTTCTTAGCTAGGGTGACAGGGCTTTTTTAGTTATTTTGGACTGAGCAGGAGGAAATAAGTACACCAGTTTCAGGGCTGGTGCACCTTAAGTCCCTTTTTGCATCAAATTAACAAGATAGCTACGGAGCCATCCTCACTCAGCCTGAATATTTCTTTATGGCATTTACTTCTAGTGGAATGTTGACTAGTGGCGCATCTTCAACCTGCAGAGTTTCTCGCAAAGAAACCTGTGAAGTGAGTTGGGCTGTTCTTGTTCATTGAAAGGAAATTCAGAAATGTATCATTTGTACCTATAATTAAATGTACAATCTGGCAAGTTTTCTTGATTTCATGTTAAAAGTTTTTTCCCTCTGTTGTAAAGTGCTCAACTGGGTGGCTTGTGTCTTTAAAAAGATAACTTTGTTCAGGTGATTTTTGAAACTAAGCTGTTGTTCTGAAGTCTTTCCATTAATTTCCACCCCTAAACCTCTTCAAATTCTCATCTGGGCACGAAAGGCTTGAAAGCGAATAAAGAAGAGGAAGGCACACCCAAGCCTGACCACAACTCTCTCTAACCTGCACACATTCATTTGCATAGTCTGAAAAGGACTTTTCCTTCTGCTGGTTTGAATGAAAATACATCTCTATAACAATCTGGAACCCTCATAAATGTCAGATTTCCACCAACTGAAAAATAAATCTTTGTCTTTAGGAACTCAATCCTGCATTCAGTAACCATCTAACAGCTGATGCTTCTATGACTGATATGGTTTAGAGAACTTGCTTTATTTGCGGACAAGAAAGAATTCATATACATGTGGATGAACTGCCTGTGGCAGAACACAGACTATGTATGTGTGTGTGTGCATGTGTGCCAATCCCAGAATTTAAATAAGTCTTTTGCTCTTGCTCTGTCAACAGATTCTCTTTAGCCATTATTTTCCAGCCTTAAGATTGGAAGATACCTGCTTAATATTTACACAACCATTCGGTCTTACACACTGCTGGTTTCTGTCTCACTAACTTCAGTCATTACAGTAAATCCTGGATTGCACCAAAAGCTATATTTGCATTCAAGTAAATGTGATACAGTTGCCCTTCAGATCTCTTAGTTGATTACATGGATCTCAAATTAGGGTTACAATCAATATATGCACCCTATCCTCTACTGTCAAGCCTTCGTACATCCAGTCAAACATCTGGATGTATGAAGGCTTGAAACGTTGCTAGTTCAAATGCAAGGAAACAGCATGAACGTTTAAAATATGCATGTTATTGTCTTCTTCCATCCTGCTTTTCTTTTTTTAAAAAAAGACAAGCTGCAATTTTCAGTTGAAGCAAGTCACAAATTTGGATCTAGATCTGAATGTTTTCAAAGTTCAGACTCAGAGGCTGCTGATCTTTGTAATTTGGTTGGATTCATCATTACCTTTGATCCATTATTAACTTCCTCCTTCTTAAAAAATTTTTTTCCACCAACAGCAAGTATTATACAGCTGTTCAGATAAGAATAATTAAGAACAATGTGGTTCCTTGTAAAACTCCTTCAAGGATAACTCTGAACAAAATGACTAAGCAGCAAAATCAGGCCACACACAAAAGATGGGTAATATTTAGTAACTTTTAAAAAGGCAAGATAAACTCATTTTGCTTTAAAACGGAGGGTGGTCTTCAGATCAAGCATTTGTCAAAAGAACATGAGCTTTTTATCTGGAATAGAGATATTTTTACTACTCAAAGAGGACAAGAGGACAAAAACATGTAAGTAGCCTATTTATGGCAGAACAGAAGACAGTTTTTTTCTGGAAGAGTGGCAAAATTACAAAAGTTACAAGTCAGTCAAAAATAAATTTAGAATACTTAAGTTTGCAGAGTAAGCATACTTGTAAGACAGTACTTTGGATATAATGTGATTTAATTCCAGTGAAAAATACCTAGTAGCTACAAATATGAACCCTAAAACAAACAAGCCAAAATGGGCATATTCAATATGATTTTATTTAATTCATCTTATGTCCACTATTAATTTAAAGCAAAATTAAAAGTATGAAAGGGTACAACTGTACATAGATTATCATTCAATTAGGTTACATTTCAATGGATAATTGATTCCATACATCACAGAATCATAGATGTGCTTCATTGATGTAGAGCCAATCAGTCTTCTACAATCTAGTGTCATCTGCAGTACATATATTGGACTGGAACTCTCATGATTCTAAGCTAGTATGGCATGATAAATGGACATTCTGGAAGTCCAATATATCTGGAGCTTGGAGAACAATGCACAGTTCCAAGTTATGTGGCCACCTTAAATCAACATCACTAATTGGCTTGTTAGTATCCAGTCACCTCAAGCATTAACTCAGGTTACTGCAAGAACAATCCATAAATACTAAACAGTGCCTTTCTTTCTTTAAAGCCAACCTATGGATAACTTTAAAGATATAGCTATCAACTAGACTTTCTTTTCTTTTTTCCTGGGTAGAAAGGATCTGAGTTAGATTATGATCTGAACATTAGTGGGGCGTTTTCACCTTTTGTTCCTGTCGCACGGCAGTAATATGAGCAATTGCCCCAAATTGATCCATCTGTTTAGTCCTTTGAAGCAAGTGAAATATTGCAGTGTCCAGTAGAACTAGCTCAAATTCTGATGACAGTGTTACTAGTTTAAATCAGAAAATGAGAAAGAGAATTAGAGTGCTTCCATTTTTGTTCTTATGCCTG
The DNA here is from genome assembly GCF_059951505.1 of Python bivittatus. Lineage (NCBI taxonomy): Eukaryota > Metazoa > Chordata > Lepidosauria > Squamata > Pythonidae > Python > Python bivittatus. The sequence continues at coordinate 52,035,248 of NW_028277088.1, forward strand.
CCAATTTGTCTGTGTATAACTAGCAAGCTGATAAGAGTTAGCAGTCAAGGGCAATATGAGTTTGTTTGCCAAGTAAGTCCAGGACCTATCCTCTACTGAAATAGAGATGGGGATATGGAAAGCAGAGATAATAAAATAATCTCTCTATATCCAAATGCAGTCAGAAAATCCTGCCACTCATTAATAGACAATACAAAGAGCCTGAAGTGACCTCTAATGCTTTTTGCAATTAATGACTGTTTAAGAATGTTTCTGCCCATTGAGCTTAATAACCTTTCACCCTTCAAATGCCTATTCCCTTCTTTTCAGAAATCAGCTCACTTGTTGTCAGGAAACCTTTTGAGGTTCTTTTTCCCCTGTAATTGCCTTCCTACTTTTAGTGTGCTTTGGAGAATTTTTTTTCAAAAATTTACAACCCCAGGATGCACTTGCATTATTTAACACAACTCCTACAGGAATGCATTCTACAGCCTGGAAACAATATAGAGGAAGACGCTTTTCATGTGCCAGAAAGAAGGGCCTCTGATTGTAGGCCCATTTCAAAATCTGCAGATCTTAACTGCCAGAGAGGCTCATAACAGGAATCCTTAATCAGGTATTAAATCCTACATTAATGGGGCACAGAAGGGGATGCTTTTTTCCTCGGTGCTTGGCTGGCTAAGGTAACATGACTAAAGTCAATCTCCAAAATTATAATTACTCTCAAAATAATATTGGTGATCCAAGCTCTTGTGGTCTTGATCCTCCTTTTCCACTAGCTGTAAATCAGGAGCCACTGTAGTGAAATCGGTGGTGTTGACAACATTGTAAAATTGGTATGAGTAGGGGCCAAAGCCCAGCATGTGGTGTAAAGTGAATAGCTCAACACGGAAGATAATTAATGTGATGTGGTGTGGCAACTGCACTACAGGAAATCCAGCCCTTCAGTAGATAGGATGTCATATTAGGCTAAACCATTAAAATAGCTGGGGTGTAATACAATAATTCAATCACAGGAATCAGCACAATCTGGGCACCAAATGTTAAGGCTGAAAAAGAAACCTTTCAAGTGTTGGTCTTGTGATGACATATTCATGGCCTGTGATGTCTTGTAGATCTGAATTGTACATATTTCTGGAGATTAAATCTTATTAAAAGATTTTATTCACCTTCTAAACCTAAAAATATCATTGTAAATTACTCTGATTATAATTATAGAGCTTGCCTTGCCACTTCTCCAATATCATTTAGGGTCTAATGTATGTAATATCAAAAATGTGTGTCTTTTCTTAAACATCTGCATAATTAAATCTACTTTACTCCATACTGAATTCATGTTGTCTGATGACTAAAGAGGTTTGCCTAAAATAAACCTTTTTATCACTGGACCAGGTTCCTTTTTTTAAAAAATGATTTTTTTTCAATTTCAATTAATTCTGTTCTGATTCTGTATTAATTCTATTATCTCCTTGATTAGTTTTTCTCTATTGCACATTGTAAGGCTTGAATTTAGGTATTCACAATGCCACATTTTGATACCAATCTTCCTTTTTGCTTTCTGTCGATAAGTTTGGCTTTGATAGCACACTTCTTTCATTTCTAAGAGTTGTCTAGCCCAAGAGTCACAGCCAGTATGGCTACTGAAGATGGAAGACGATGTTTAGCAATGTCAGGATCACAGGTTTCCCTAGCACCTCATGGAGGCCAAAGCTGGGCTGAATTGCAGAAGACAAATCAAAAGGCTGGTCTATTTGACTGTAGATATGAAAAAACAAGATGAAGTTGTCAATGTAACTGCTTCATTTTTCCTAATTACTAATGTTATTGTTTTTATTCCATGTATTGTATTTTTTTGGACATTCACAAAGGCTTATATGGGGCTTAAAACATATTGCATGAAGCCAGGTCTTTTCAATTTCAGGTAGTTAACTGTAATTTTAACTGCTTCCATGAAATTTGAAATGTTTATGAGATTTTAAAAAATATATATTAGGCACTTTAGGAAGGGGATAAAAATTATACAAACACACATACATGCATGGACATATACATATGATACCATCTTGCATAATTTTATAGGAAGAGGATATAAAATTATTCAGGATATTAACCAGATTTTAAACAGTATTTATTTAAATCCTTTCAGAAGCTATATGGTCATTTTTAGAGGCAGTTACGAGCAGATTCCACTAGTGAGTAAACGTATATTTTGTTTTGTTTTTTAAAGAATTACTTACATTCTGCCAAATACATTTTTTAATTACTCCACTTAATGTATATGAATGAATGAATGAATGAATGAATGAATGAATGAATGAATGAATGAATGAATGAATGTTTTGGAGGGCTTTAGTTTTTTAAACTAAAAAACTAAAACTAAATATATTTAAAAAACTAAAACTAAATATTTTTTAAAAAAACATCTTAGGTAAACCAAAAGACCCAGTAGCCCAAGAAATAAAAACAGGAGTCATCTACAACATACAGTGGAAGGACTGTAACAGCCATGATGTACGACAGATAGACAGAAAACTAGCAAAGCGCATCCATGAACTAGCAGTCAGAAGACACGATTAAAACTCCTTAATCTCACAACATATGGACAGACTCAACCATAGTTTCAACTGGGAAACTGTCAGAATTTTAGAGCAAGCTAAATCCAAAAACAGGAGGAAATTTGCGGAAGCTTGGTATTCAGACAAGTCAGCCATCAATAGGCACATAGAAATAAACAACATTTACACACCATTCAAAAGAGACAATAAAAAGGAAACAAAAAGACCAGAATACCTGCTCGCCGGCAATCAACACCCAGATAAGCAGGGATTAATGCCAGGATTAAAACCAGACAAACCATCAAGCAGTAAACAACAGCCTAATGTAGGAACTACCAAGAAAAAACAACACCCCTTCTAACACTGACAGGGCAAGCTACTGTATATAAACAGAGAGCAAATCCCACTCCCTTCTAGCACTGAAGATGTTGTTTAGTTGGGTAATGAAACGTCTGCAATAAAACAAGCTCAGTGAACCCCAAGGACTCTATAGTTCAACCCTGAGCTAAATATATAATATATTCTCTTCTATTGGTCTGTTTATATATATATATATATATATATATATATATATAATTTTCTATCCTATCTAATCATCAGAACCATAAATCATGAGTTATTTTTTTCTTTTTTATGCAAAAAGTCCATAAGGGGATTCCAGTCACCAATAAATTTATTGTCTTTTTTCTAATCAAACAAGTCAATCTGGCCATTTCAGTGAGTTCTATCCTCTTCATCAACCATTCCTGTGCCATAGGCATTGCCAAATCTTTCCATTCTTGTGTGTACAATAATCTTGCTGCAGTTATCATATATAAAAACAATGTTCCATGACTTTTTTCCAACTATCCATCAGTCCCAAGAGGAAACGTTCTAGTTTCAGTTGCATGTTAATGTTTAAAATCCTCTGAATCACTGTATGTATTTGAACCCAAAATTTTCTGGCTTTTTTGCACATCCACTAAGCATAATAAAATGACCCTTCTTGTTGTTCACATTTCCAAGATAAATTTGAAGTAACTTTATACATTCTAGATATTTTTTCGGTTTTATATACCAGTGGTATATACAATAATTCTCTTTAAAATTATTACATAGTATAAATTTCAGTCCTTTCAACCACATATTTTCCCATTGTTCCATCTATAGATTATAACCAAACATTTTAGCTCACTTTCTCATACATTCCTTAACTTCTTCTGTTTTGGATTCCAATAAAAGCTTATACATTTTAGCAATCACATGTTCATCATTTGTACACAATTTTGTTTCAGAATTGGTTTTACAATGTTCAATACCACAAATTATTTTATCTACTTTAAATTTTTCTGATAATTGTACATAAGAAAACCATTGACAACTATGAAAGAGTGACCTGGATAATTTTTCTATATTGGACTTACAAAAGAGACTTGTTAAAACTTTGAAGAATCTTATGAGAAAGGACAAAAGAAGAAATGAAAAGAAATCAAGTTCTACACCATTATTTGAATGGACTAAAGTTTAAGATTGTTAGAAGTAAAAGGAAGGAATAAAGTTGGTTTATTTGATCAAGGTTAAAATAGATGTGTTGTTATTTCTGGTAAACCTTAATGTACTTTCGCTGATCAGGACTGAAATGACAATGCTTTATGGATTTGTTTATAGATAAGAGATGGGATATGGGAAGAAGAGATCATTTGTTGTAATTTAAGAGGAGGTAAAAAGTTACTAAAATTGTTTATACTTGTGATGAAGGTGGGAAGTCACTTCTTTATATATTTCTTTTCTTTTCCTTTACCATATTTTCTTTTTCTTTTTTTCTATTCTTTACATCTTTCTTTGTTTCCCTTTGTATCCTTCCTTCCTTCCTTCCTTTTTCTATCTTTCTTTTAGTTTGTATTAGTTTTTATTATTGTAATTGTAATAATTGTAATGATTACAATTATTATTGTAATGATTGTAATCTTTAATAAAATTACTTGAAAAAACATTTTTAAACCTCAGCCAGTTTCTTTTGTAGATCCAGGGAAACATCCTTTTCTAAGTCATTATCTTGGCCTGTCTGTTGTAAACCATTTTTGATACCAAAATTCTGCATATGAACACAGACATTAGTCTAGCACATTTCATCTCCTTTCTGTATCCCTAAGTCCAAAGCTGTTTCTGGAGGTATGGAGCTACAAATCTATTCATCACAAGGAGTTCAAAGTTGCACTGATTTTAACTTAGTGCAAATTTCTCAGAATAGCTTTATCTTTACAATGTAACACCTGTTTGAGGAGAAGGGAAACTGATCCAGTTTCTAACTTAAGAGGAGAGTTCTCCCAATCAGAAGAGAGTTGTAATTCCAAATATATTCAAGTGAAGAAAGTCCCATTAAAGTTAATACACCTTACTAATGAGTGGCAGGAACAAATCAATACAATCACTGACATTCTGGCTGGGGCAGTCATATGAATGCAGTTGGGTATTCTGTATATAGTCTCCTGAACATAGAGCTTCATCCAGAAAATATAGAAGGGCAGTCTATGAAGAGTATGGCCTCCAACTAGATAGAAACAAATGTCCTTAAGAGTAGGAGTGACTGTGCTGAAGCAAAGAACAACTCATAATCAGGCTTTTAATGGTTAATTTGATAGGATCAGAGCCTAAGGTTATTTCAAATTTGTTAATGTTAATAGAAGTCTGAAGATGCGGGGGGTCCAATAGGTTTGGCTAGCTGCCCACAGCAGCTGTTTGGAATTAAGCCCAGTGATCTGAATAAAGGAGAGAATGGGAGAACAGAGACATGATATGAGCAAGTGAATTCAGCCTTATGAAGAGCAAAGTCTATTAAGGAAGCAAAAGAAAGATAAAGAAAAATAGCCATGCATGAGAGGTCATAACATTTGAAAGCGCTGGAGAAGAAGAGAAACTGAATACAGTAAATTGGTTTGCTGTGGATGAGATGGACAGTCCTCAGCTATCCCCTATGATGAACTGAGTTCCTAGGATGAATAACAAAGATGCAAGAATTGGTGTAAAGTGGCACTAAATATATTCTGAAATATTGTAATTTTGTCGAATGCCCTACAGAAGAATTGGAGAGTCCATGTCTACATCAGCCATTTTCACTCCCCTAACACTCAGAAACACGTTCATACTTATTTACAGTCATTGTTGGGGTCACCAAACTCAAAATACAGAGAAACTTCAAAGAACCTTCCAGTTGACCAATCTCTGTTTAATTTAATCTGGGTTGTGCACCAGTTATGCCCTTTCCTGGATCGGGATGCCCTGAGAACAGTCACTCATGCCCTTGTTATCTCCCAGATAGACTACTGCAATGCGCTCTACATGGGGCTACCCTTGAAGAGTATCTGGAAGCTTCAGCTGGTCCAGAATGCGGCAGCGCGAGCAATTTTTGGGGCCTGAAGAAGGACCCATATAACACCTTTGCTCCGTGAGCTGCATTGGGTACCGGTCTGCTTCCGGGTCCAGTTCAAGGTGTTGGTTATCACCTTTAAAGCCCTACATGGCATGGGGCCAGGCTACCTGAGGGACTGCCTCGCCCCCACAATTTCAACCCGTCCCACCCGATCTCACAGAGAAGGCATGCTCCGGATCCCCGCGATAAAAGAACTTTGATTAGCGGGGTCCAGAAGGTGGGCCTTCTCTGCTGTAGCCCCCGCCCTTTGTAACATCTTGCCCCCGGGGGTGAGACAGGCCCCCTCACTCCAGGCCTTTCGGAGGGATTTGAAGACCTGGCTCTGCCATCTGGCCTGGGGCAGGGAGGGAGGATATCAAAAATGGGGTTGGCTGGCCCTTTAGCAGCCTAGTGTGGCCTCTATCGGCCTCTTGGATTTTTTAGCCTTTTTCTCTTTCTCTTTGTAACTTTGGTTTTATAATCTTTTAATTATGTATTGCCGATTTTAGTTTGTTGTAAGCCGCCCAGAGTCCCCCGTTGTGGGGAGATGGGCGGGGACAAGTCAAATAAATAATAAATAATAATAATAATAATAATAATAATAATAATAATAATAATTTATTAAAAAGCAGTGAAATGATAGCAAGAAGCTACAGTAACTTCACTTTGATGAAGAGGGGGAAAGGCAGGGTGAGGCAAGGTTGGCTACCATGGGAAAAATAGCTTGCTACCATGTGAAAACACTCTATGAAGTTTTCTATTAAAAACTAGTTTCAGTGGCTTTCCTTCTGAACCACAGCTGAGCTCAGAGTAAAACAGCTCAGTGGCCCAGCAGAGATGATGTTGTGGGATCGCACTGAGGCAGAGCTGATTCAGGAGTGGCGTATATATTCAGTATGAAGCTGCCAGGAATTTTAGTATTTCCAATATATTCCATTGTCAGATTCAGGAAGTTTTATGCATACAAATGTTAAAAATAAAATCACAAAATCACATTTTGATGATGAGTCTATTTAGATGTAGATTCAGATGTCCCCAGCATTATCTTTCCATTTTTATTTGCACTATTGCCCTCTAATGGATTAAAGTCAATATGTTCATATGCTTGCAATTTACTTTCCAAACCAATGGCATGCTTACAAAGAGATCTGCATTGTTTCTTAAACATTGCCAGAAATCCCTTTAGGATTGAAGCGGTGAGATTTTCAAGTCATGTGCAGTTGCCGGTTTTTTAGCTCTATGGGTAAGCAGCAGGTTGTGGTGGCTACATGTACGCAGCTACAAATTTGTTCTTTCTGTATGCATGCAACTCCCAAGCCATCTGGAGCAAATTCCACCTTGTCCCCCTGCAAGACAACAAGTCTACTGCACCATGGTGCAACATGTGGCTACAGTTAGGCATCATCAGAAGCAGACGAGAAAAGTAAATTGTACACAGCATTCATGCAGATTGTGTTTAGGCAGGGAAAACATTTTCCATCATCAATCAGGAACTAGATTGCTCCCTACATTTAGGCTATTGGTCTTTATCTGTTGGCTTCCCTTTTACATTCATTATCTACTTTACAATAATGTGATCTATAAGTGAAATGCATTGAGCTCCTTGCTAGACAGAGAGGAATGACAAAAGAATCAGAAGCTCCCCATACTTCCTACAATGGGTGAAAAAGCATACAGCTTATTTAATTGGAAGCCTTGTTGTCAGTGAGCCTCTTCTAGAAATGAAATGGTTGGCACACGGAGAGATGTGCTTTCCAAATCCAACCATCCAATTATAAAACTGGCATTCATAAGAAAGAAAAGGCACAAATAAAAATACATTAAAGCTGCTGTTATTAATCATTTTTCCAGTGTATTCCCTTTTACGAGGGCTGTCTCTGCATACAAGAATGCCTTGTGCTCATGAAAGAAGGGCCAAAACACCCTGAATCATACAGTCAATCATTGTGTCTTAGAGGAATGAAGAGAATCCCATAAAGGTAATTCATGGAAATGCTGAAGGGAAACCACACTTTTCAAGGTCAGCCAGAGGGTAATGAGGGACCTTTAATACTGTGAATGGATTGTCCCAATTTCTGCCAATCCAAGTAAGTCAGGATGCTTTATTTCTGAAGTACTGCAGCTAAAAAACTCTCTCGATGGGTAACCCTGCTAGAGTTCTACAGAGCATTCAAAATAATATGAATCATTTTAAGTTGGGAACATAATGCAAGCTTAAGACCATTGTGTGATTCCCATGGGGAACACTTCATCTGACCACAGGGGAATGAATACTGGTGTTTCATAAGTTTTTCAGCAAATGATGAGCTTGCATGTTCTCCAGTTTTTCCTAGACTAAGATGCAACCCATTATTTCATTAGGAAGGTGCCAGGCCTGTAGCTATTGTTTCAGGCTGGCTTGGATTTTTTTCATTCTATTCTGGTTCTTCAAAAACTTACTGTAGCACTCAGACTAGCTGAGCTGACAGTTTGGCAACAGTCACTGAAGTGTGCCATTATTCCCAAATCATATTTACAAATATTCCTAGGAAATCATATACATCACATATCACACACACACTTGAGCAGCGTGAGGAAAAGAAATAGGTATTTTCAGTACATTTTCATGTTTGGAAGACCTGATAAGACATTATATTTCAAATTCATATACAAAGGAGAAAAATCATATCTAGGACTATGGAAAGCACCCCACACTGTGCAAAGTGTGTTGGAGTACTGTTTCTCGACCTGAAAAACTTTAAGATGTGTGGACTCCAACTCCCAGAATCCCCAGCCAGCATTCTGGAAATTGAAGTCCACACGTTAAAGTTGCTGCGGTTGAGAAACACCATGTTAGAGAATCCCTCCTTAAAGCTTTAAAGTAGCCACCACCTTTCCAAGGGAACTATGCCACTGGTATGTGCATATGTGCGCATGCAAATGACAGTTCTGCTGGGATTGCCAGAGAAGCAAAGTGTTTGTGCATACAAACAAATGCACAGACATCCAGGAACAGCCTTTGAAGCAGTTGTGCAAACCTTCCGGGGGATGTGGCTGCTTTAACTCTTTGAGGAGAAATGCCTTGTTTGCACTAACAAACTTTAATATTCTCCCTTTCTCCACTTCTAATGGTTTTGTACAGATGGAAGATTTCCCATGCATTCTGCCTTCTTTCCCATTCCATGCTAACTCCTGAATAGGATGGTTGTATCTGCATCTCTCTGTGTTCATGGATGATTGTGTGTAATGTGAGGCCTATCTGATCCCTGTGTGTTTTTCTGGATCTTATTTGCAGTATAAAAAGTCTTTTTCAAGCAGAGTTTGACTCCTGGTTGCTTCATGGACATGCTCATGGCATATAGTTTACTGGGCAGTAATATGGAAGTGGGTTGCCATTCTGGAAAGTTTTTATGACTTCCTAGTCTAGCCTACAGCACTGTGGGATTCCCTGGAGATCTGCCATCGTAAGTACTAACCAAGCCTGTCACAGTTTAGCTTCTGAGCCCAGACAAGGTCAGCCTGATGCTGCCATCTGCTGAAACAATATATACATGAACAAGCCCTTTAACTAATCTTCAGAAGAAAATCTTAATACAGATGCACTACTGCAATTTATTTCTTTTTCTCATTCGTTAAAGTATTGTGCGTGGATGTGGGGCAAGGAGGGGGGCTGTATGTGCAGAATATTTTGCTTGTTCATCTCACCTCTTTTCTCTCTCTTTCAAAATGGAAACAGAAAGATAATGAAGATGTAATTAGCACTTGAATGGCAGAACCACCAAGAAATCCTAAGGCTTAAGCAAGACTGGGAAGGCCCAAAAAATTGCTGAAAGGAGGCAATAGCAAATCCCTTTCATATTATTGTGAAGAAAACTACATAGACACATTGTTGTCATCATCATCACCTCACCATTTGTTTAGGAATACCATGGCAAATGACATATTTGTATATGAAAAGAAAATCATGCCTGAATCAATAGTCATTGAGTAGCCTTCCCTAATGCTTCTCAATTACTTGTTTGCTTCTCCCACCCACTTCTTTGTGTACACAAAAACAGCTGTACCTTTCAATTATTAATTAACAAGAATGGCCTTAAAAAACAGAAAAGTCATTCATTCATAAATGTGTCCACTGTCCAAAAGTATGGTGCAGAAGTAAATGTGTTAGGCTTTAAGGTACCGAAAGACCTTATTCTGGTTTCTGTATGAAAATAACCCAGCCACCTTGCTGGGTGTTAATGATTATTTCATTACTACAAGAGTGCCTACTTCACTGTGTACCCAAATCTTCAGAGTATCAAAATGGGAACATGTAGCTTTGAGCTTCTAGAATACAGGGTGCACCAAAAGTCAGGCCCCATAGGCAATTTATTATATAAATTACATTAAATGTTGAATCAGTTGCCATTTTCTTCTAAGCACTTCCTTACTCATTTGATGCATGAATTTTGAACATTCCTAGGTACAGTAATGTTTTCTCTGAAAAAAAAAATCATAAAACATATTGTGATTGGCCTATGAAATCTGATTTTGGTACAGTATATATATTCATATTCTAATGGACCAACAGTAAAGAACAAGCAGTTAAGAAATATATCACAGACTACCTCTTGGTAGAGCAGCCCTGAAGGCCTTGGAAAAGATATTCAAATGCTGTGATCTGTCTATACCTACAAAGATCAGAACTGTGCAAGCCACAGTACTCTCTGTGACACTCTGGAAGCAAAAGTTGGACTTTAAAGAATGCCTTTAAATTTGGTGTTGGAGAAGACTCCTGAGAATACAGTGGATAGCCAAGAAAACAAACCGAGGGATCCTAGAACAAATCAACTCAGAGTTTTCAGTCAAGGGACAAATGACTAGGCTCAAATTATCCTGCTTTGAACATATTATGCAAAGACCCTCTCTCTGGAGAAGGCTCAATGCTGGGAAAAGTGGAAGGAAAGAGAAGAAGCAAGGTGGATGAACTCAGTTACAGTAGCGATGAGTGCACCATTGGGAGACTTGAAAGAACAGGTTAGGGATAGATCATCATGGAGAAAATATATCTATGTGGTTGCTAGAAGTCAAAAATGACTTGATGGCACATAATCAATAATCAATAGACCAACATCGTGGAATTTAACTTTGTATGGATAAGCTATCTACACCTATAAACCTATTAAACACTACAAGCTGCCAGTAGAGTCAGCTGAGGAACCCTACACTTCTATCTCCCTTCCTTATCTAAAGAACTCTGCATGTCTCTAGAAAACATGCCTTCTATTGGTTAGACCAGTGTTTTTCAACCTTGGCAACTTTAAGATGTGTGGACTTCAACTCCCAGAAGTATGCTGGCTGGGGAATTCTGGGAGTTGAAATCCACACATTTTACAGTTGCCAAGTTTGAAGAACATCGGGTTAGGCTGATATTGTCAGGGCTTTCATCATTTATTTTCTTCTGCATTTTGGCTCTCTTTCTGTTCTGACTCTGACCTGTGCAGTTCCAGTATTTGCACAACTTGGTTTCTCTTCGTAATGAAAGAGACAACAATATAGCCTCTTAGTTGTAGATAGAGTACTTCCTATACCCCTGTTCTTTCCTAAATAAAGCTTCACTTTATTTTCTTTCACATAAGAATCAGTCTCTGGAATATTTTCTTATCAAAGTTATACTGCTGATTTCAGTGTTTCTCTCTTGCTACACATTCTTTCCACTGTATCAAGCTATCAGCTGTCCAATACAACTTGCCTACAAATACCTAATAAATTATAAATTGAAAGCTTTCTGGCATTTTTCAGTCCCAGTTTATGAATTGTGTATTTATTTAAACATTCATATACTACTCTTGATTTAATAGATATCAAGCTTATGACAGTTATAACATATCTTAGCAAAAAGTGAAACAGGAACACATTTAAAATGAATCAGCAACAAAAATATAGAACAGACCAAGTTGTTTCTAAACCAAATATGCCTGGGAAAAGAAACACTCTTTAATCTGAAATTGTTAAGGATGCATCTTTATTGGATAGATATTTCAAGGCTGTGATTTTTTTTTTTTAAAATAAAGACTCTCAAGACTTAGTTTCAATTATTTTCTTCATGGTACTAGTATAAAGCTTGAGCTTAACTTCTCTGAATCTCTAGGCCCTTGTAAAGAGTATCCCCTCACATTACAATTCTTCTGTAAATTATTTATATGCTATTTCTGGCATGGCCAAAAATGTACAACCAGAGAGAGAGAGAGAAAAGACACTAGGGCATTGTCTTTTAGAAGCCCTGCTATTAAAGAATACTCTTTGCTCAAAGTTTCACAGGCATTAGCATGAAATCTCTGTAATTATATATACTTTATATATTTATGGCATCAATTTGCTTAAAATATAGTTTAAAGAGATAATGCATGTTGTATTCTGAGCTTTTCGATATACAGTTTTGCACTGGCTTTGAAAACAACTTTGTCTCTGAAATAAAACCATTATCTGGACTGACCATCAGTAGTTCTGTCCCATCCAGCTTTAGCTGACACACTTCATATGCCTCCATGACTGAACCTGGGCCAGAACATCTTTATTTTTTGAAAAAAGAGCAGAAAAGTGGTACAGGGGATTTTGTATGCTGCTGTTCACATTTCTGCTCCATGCAGGAAGTTATGGATCATTGGGCTGGAGGCCATATGCACAGAAACAATATGTCAGTATGTAACTGTATGGCCCAATGACCTTTAAAAAAATGCATGAACGCTTTCTCATCTTTACCCAGTAAACAAAAGGATGGTGCAAGGAAGCAAACCATAAATGCATACACTAAGGCTAAAGAGATAATGTGACTCAGACGCTGCTTTTTTAGATGATTTTTTTTTACATAAAGGAGAAAGTGTTTCTACATCTATGCTGGTTGTGTTAAACATCTATCTGTTGTTTAGAGACTATGATGATGATGATGATGATGATGATGATGATGATGATGATGATGATGATGAAAAAATGCACAGCATGTGTGCCTACATTAACAGTTTTTCATTTGTATTTGGAAAGATGGATTAGCTTTTCTTTCCTAAGAACAAATTCCTTTTACCACCACAACTACAGCCATCAGAATTAAAACCAGTCTCCATTTCCACTGGGGAAGTTATTTGCTGTAGTAGGTTACTTTTTCAGGTCTGTGGGCAAGAGACGAAATGTTTGGGAAGAAAGGAGAGACAAGAGCATTGGTGGGTTGCATTCAGCCTGGAGGTCAAAGTCAAAATATCTCCCCATCCGAAGAAGAGTGAGCAGATTTCTTGAGTGAGAAAATCCTTTTGCACTTTTCAAAACAGTTTTCACTACATGAGTTTCTGTTTTTCAAACAAATTAACACTCTTTAAATGGTGGTTGTTACTGTCATGGCACAAATTAAAAAAACAGGATGAGCAGGGCTGAAATCTGAGGGGAATTTAAATTAATACCCAACTGTTGGTCAAAGCTGCCAACTATTCAAAAAGGAATACTTTTCCTACATGGCTATATTTTTTTTATAATAGGCAGCATTTGGGGCTTAGTCCTTGATTAAATGAGCTGACATTTGCAGTATCTATAGACCAGAAAGCCAAACATTTGGATTTTCAGTTATATCTTGTCACAGGGCAAGCAAGCTCTATAAAAAAGTAACCTATGAGTTATGAATCTTTCCCAATTAAATATAACATAATGACCCATTTAGAAAACAAACCTTTACTCACATATACAGCATACTGTCTTCACTGAGGCCAAGTCTAGAGAGAATTATAAATTGCTAAGGAAACCTTGAATTAAAGATACACTGTTAATTTAGAGCATGCTTCAAAGTACAAGGTATTGTTTCCTTGACCAGGAGATTAAGTTTCTGGAGTAGGCCTCAAGTAATCAGCAGACTCATTAGCTGAAGTGGTATAAGGAAGAAACCTGGGTCACTAAAAAAGCAGCAATTTCAGTGTAGAAACAATTACAATTACTTCCTCTGGGTCCTCAGGAGTCCTTTCTATAAAGTGGGTCACAGTCTGGTTTCCATAAAAGAACCCACAAAGTATACTCACCTTGGTTTCACCAGGGCATATGAGAAACAGGCTTCTGGGTCCCATCAGGGAGTTTACTTTCTCTATGGCTCCAATGGGACTACAGAGAGTCCTCATAGTTGGAGATCTCTCTATCCTCTGTCAAGAAAGCCCTGGTTGACCTCACAGCTACATCAACATGTTCTGCCTATCTTAAGGCGCCCATGTAACTAGGCATAGACCTGAAACTCACATTTCAAAGACTTGCCCACTCTTCATTCAGCTAATTATATTACCTTGTGAGATAAGACTTCTAGCTTCTTATAAAGCTTTTGATTTTTCCCCTTAAATTTCCTTTAAGAGTTTAATAGATATTAACCATTATAAGGCTCTTTACGATACTTATTAATCAACCATTTGAGTGTACACTTTTTATCTGCTCCTGAATCAGATGATTAAATTACAATGGCAGTGTTCATACATAAAAATGACTAAAAGACCTTGAAAATTCAGAAAGCAGAGGAATTTTGAATATTCTATTTTCTGTTCAGGAATACTTTCTTTTTACAAATCAGTCAACAGGAAACCAAGATCCTGAGCTTTAGTGAAGAATACAATTTTTAAATAATTTCACATTCTGTTTTTTATTTTGGGTCATTCTCAGAGTAAATTTGTTCAAAGCCACTGAGAAAGCTTATAACAATCCATGGATTTCACAATGTTTTTTCACAATCTACAGCACAGGTTAATTACATTGGTTATTTTCTTATTCCGTTTGTGATTTATGGTAAACTTTTTCAATTTGTAAACAGCCCTCTTCCTTCATTTTGTTACATTCAAAGGAGAAAGGAAATATCCAGGTTTATCTGAGTTAATGAGTGCATTTAACCTAAGCCATTGTACAGAGTCTGGATGTTCCCCCATGTACAATCTCGCAAAGTTAAGTAGAAACTAAGAAAGAACAGTAAATTATCAGCCAATTTGTGCCTTGGGTGAATTATGACTACAGTTATATCACGTCTTAAGCAGGTGCAAGGAAATTTCTCCTAAAAATGGATCCTCAAGGGGGAAGGAATCAGAGACCTAAGCAGGAAGCAGAAAAGAAGGAAAGGAAGCAGTGGGCAAGCTGGAAAGCAAGAGAGGATGCATCTTCGTTCTGGGATGTGGCCAATGAACAAGCTACTCTTAGAGTTCTGTGAATCTCAAGAAGAACATATGTTTGTCATGGCTAACCTAGGATATATTTCCAAGAAGTCTGTTCATCATTTAATAGCACAAATCACACTATAGTGCGATTTGCTCCACTATAGTGACAAACTTACCAGTTTTATAAAACAATGAATTCATTTCTTTTCGGAGTATGTTAAGAAATGGGAAGTATTAGGCTGAGAATTTGCTTAATATTGTGACATCTACTATTTGCTCTGGGGGGACATGTCTGACTATAGCCTTACACCTCTGGACTGTGTCTGCTGCTCCAACAGCTGTTGTTGGGACTTAAGAAGAGAAGATTGTCCATCAAATAGAGTGGGATGATTTTTTCTTTTATAGGATAGTTGAATAACAGTGTGCTGGAGCTGTGACTGTCTTTTTCACTTTTCACTTGACTATTTGTCTTATTCATTTTTTGATTCCCCCCCCCTTTTTTTTTCCTTGAGGTGTAAAAATATAAATGAGTATGTTCTAAGCACACTGATTATTGGCAATGCTGTTGTCACAATCTTCTTTGCTCCAATATAATATGAAAACTGTTTACCTTTAGAGGCAATGACAGCAGGGACAATAACAACAAAAACAACAATAGTAATAATAATATGTTGATTAACCATTAGGCCATATCAGAATAGATAATGATAATGATAATGATAATGATAATGATAATGATAATGATAATGATGATGATGATGATGATGATGATGATGATGATGATAATAAAAAAAAATCAGTGACTGTGCCAAAATTACACAAACTGACTACAAGCAGTGTCATGACCAAGTTGTCAAATTATTCACTGGAAACTTTATCAGAGGTTTGGATGTGAATGTAGCAAGAGCCACTGGGACCATTAGGTTGAGAAGGTTTTGGAAAATGAATGGGCTAAGATCTTATGGGACTTTAAGATCCAACAGGCAGGCATCTTGTTTATGACATGCCTGATATAACAGTCATTGAATAGAAGAAAGTCTAGAGGTAGAAACTAGAGTGCAAGGTGCAAGGATACAGAGGTAGGAGCTCTGCTTGGTACAAATAGGCTTAACTTAAAGAGACCAAGCCTGGAAGAAATGGCTAGGAAGAAGAAGAAAAGGAATTGCTTAACTTTGCAAAGCAACTTAAGGCAATAAAAAGAAGACATTCATTTAAAGTAAGACAGAAAGATTACTTGAAAGTAGTGGAGAAAGTCAAAGCTTGAAGTAGGAGGAGAATTAGTCATGAGTCAGAGGCAACTTGAGACAAAAGAGAGATAAGAAAAAAGGAGAGTGAATGACAGAAAGATTACTTGTGAGTAAGAGTCAAGGGACAATGCACAATTTTTCCCCCCTCTGCTGTGTGTCTTGTTGATGTGCCTACCTGCAATTGGGGTCCAAGATGGATTGGCAGTCCACCCATGAAGGGAACTGCCCGATGTGTCAGCTGAAAAAGGGACTGAGGCCAGGAAAATTGGGCAGTGGTGTGTACTTACTATGTGTATATGCATTAGGTAGTTGAAAGTGTATTGCCTCTTTAAGGGAACAGTTGGGATGAGTGAGAGAGATTCTGAACAAGCCTTCAGAAACAAAAATTCCAGTCTGTTGAGTTCATTAGCTACTGATGTGTAAAGTTCATCAGGTAACTTTGTAAATATGATTGTAGGCCTGTATGGTTGTTGTTGTTTTTTTAATGCAAGCAGTCACATAAAGCATTAACTTTGGTTCCATCCAAGTGACAAAGTAAAGATGTTTGTTAGTTCCTAAGTAAAAGTTCGTTTCAGGTTTTATTGGATCTAGAGAGGGCTGAAACATTCCCTAGATACACACAAAGAGACAAACTGGTTGGAATGTTGGCAGCTGCTTGGTTAAAGGATTTGGATAGGAATTAGAAAAGAAACTGAAAAGAATTCTTAGAGAGGGAGTTTCCCTTTGAGGAGCAGCTTCTCAAACTCAGGGTTACCTAAAGAGCTATGAAATGGAAAGTGAAATGAAAAGGTAGCAGTAGTCTTATGTGTAAACTGAAGACAGATGGAAATGATATATTACCTCAGCAAGTGCATTTTAAAAATCCTCACATTTCTAAACTCAGGTAATGTGGGCTCAAGGAACATTTGTGAGAGAAAGTAAAAAAAAAAAAAAAAAGACAAACGGTCAAACTTTTGCCAGTTGGCTTTATTTTCCCTTGCAGAAATGTAGCCATAAAAGGGGATAGGAAAATTACTTAGGGTCCTTTTGCCTGATTATTCATCCATGCAAATGCTTTCTGCTCCTTAATAGCCAAGAGCAAATCCAGTGTTAGAAGCTTTAGGTGTGTCCCTTGAAACATTTAGCACTGTCCTTTATTTTGCCCCATTAAACTGCTGAATGTAAGCCTAAGCACAGCTGGGTGATGCGAGGGAAATGTGAGAGAGAAAAAGTGAGAGACTTTCACTTTCTGAATTTCAGCTGCCTCTCCCCTCCGTTATCTATATTAAATTTACCTTGTAAGCTTGGGCAAGAATGTATTCTTGCTGTGTACTCAATAACACAGCCTTCTTTTCCTGGCTCTTAGGTCTTCCAGGGGAGGTATGGCAGCTCTGTGAAAGCAGAGCTGATGACTGGCAAAGACCAAGAACCAGTGAGTAGGCTGGTGCCTTGGAACATCTCTGGATAAGGAGAGGACAGGAGATTGCCCATGTGTACTCCAGACAACTGCTGCTTGCAAGGAGACCACAGGACAGCAGTTTTCTGCAGGTTTGAGCACCATGAGATGATAGGATCAGCAATCTTGCTTGCAACTGCAGCAGAGCCTTTTAAAGGCCACTAAGTTCACAAACCTCACTTTCTAATCACTTTCAGAAATTGTCTATTAACTATCTTAAAGCTATTAGAGACCTTTGGAACAACAAGTTTGAAAAGTCTTCATTGGGTGAGTTTATCTTCAACTCTGAACAAAAGAAAAGTTAATTACAAGCTTAAGAACTTAAAGAATTTGAAATAAATAGCAAAAAACTAAATAAGATTCTAAATAAGATTCTGATCTAAAAAAGTTATAAACAGATTAAGAGTCCAGATAAATTTGGAATATTGACTTTTTAAGAGTTAACTATAAAAAAATAACATCTTATGAGAGACAGACTTATTTTGGCTGTTCTGGCAATTACAAGTCATAATAAAAGATAAGTAATGATTTTAGAAACTGGATGCTAGAGGGGACTAAAGATTTTAAGCAGAAGAAAAAAACATACAAGCCTGATGTCAGTTAACACTAGGACTTACAAAATGATACAAAACATTATAACATTGTAAATATTAAAGGAGATGTTTGAAGAATGGAGCCAGAAATTAGTAACTACAATATCAACATTGTCAGTAAGGATGTCTGTTTCTATGGATAGACTATATCTAAAATATGTTAATGAAGGAATGTCAAATGTGGAACAAATTTTTTCTGACAAGACAGAGAAAGTACAGAATGTGGAACTACAAATGACAGGCCAAGAGAATGACTTGAAAAAGGATGCCTTACTGGATATACAAAAGAAACTGGCTGAATTTTTAAAAATTAAAAGGGGAACACAAATGATAAACCAAGAGAATGACCTGGAAAATTGGATCTACGAAAAAGGCTTGTTAAAGCCTTGAAGAAATCTGTGTGATGGGATAAAGAAGAATTGAAAAGAAATCAAATCAATATTGATTTGACAATATTTTATTAAATTAAAGATTAAGACTGTTAGAAGTAAAAGGAAGGAATCTAAAGTTGGTTAAAATAAGGTTCAAGTAAGGCTTTTTTTTTTTTGTAATGTTCTGGCAACCTTTTATGGACTTTTCGCTGACACCAGAGTTGAAAAGTTGATGTTTTATGGATTTGCTTATAGGTAAGGAATGGGATATGGGATGAAGAGATATCTATTTAACCTTATAGGGGGTGAAGAGTTATTGAATTTGTTTATACTTGTTGTGATGAAGGTTGGAAGTCACTTCTTTATATATTTTCTTTTTATTATATTCTTTTTTCTTCTTTCTTTCTTTTTCTTGCAGTTTTTATTCTTTCTTTCCATTCTCTTCTAAGTTTAGTTTGTATTAGTTTTTACTATTGTAATTAAATTTCTTAATAAAAAGTATATTTAAAAAAAATAACACAGCCTTCCTTTCCAAAGCTACTTTCTGTAGGAGAGGATTTCACGTAAGTCTCAGCCCTAGCCTGGCTGCTTCCAGATGTGCTGGACCTGATCTCTCATGACCCTGGCCAAGCACAAGGTACAGAAAGGTGATAATAATGTCAGATATCTGGTGACATAATTGAACCCATGCTCCCTCTCTTCAAATGTCACTTTTCCATTCTTTAATTAGCCTTCTCTTTGAATGTCATCATTTCATTACCTAATTATTTCCAATAGTGAGTGAAATCTCAGAAAGTGCATGAGCAAGTCCTAAAGGTCTACATTCCTGTAGCATAATTTACTATTACTTTGAGCCAACACTCACAAGACCTCTAGGAAGGGGAATCCAATTCCATGATTAGAAACTGAGCTGTAGATCAGTGCTGCCTGAGAGCTGTTGTTATTACTGGCAGTCTGGTTGGTGTAAATCAGTTATTAAGCAGTTACTTATCTATGGTTCCCTGACAAGAAAAGGAATGATCAAATATTTGCTTGGTCTTTGCTGGCACACATAAGTGCCATTCCTTTATTCAAACAAAATTATAGTGTTCATAAAACTAGTAATGGTTTTTGTTAAATGTGTTTGCAGGATAAAAATGAAGGCTTGGGGAAAAACTGAAATTCAGAAAAAATGCCCTTTTTCCTGTTTCTCTCCTGGCCTGTTGTTTTGTTTTTCTGAAAAGTTAGAAAAATTTGGAAACAGGAAGTTTTTTTTTTCTTTTACACTAGTAGAAACTATAAGACAAGATGTCTATATATTGCTGTACTCCAAAATGTCTACTATTGACTTGTAATATGAAGACTTTTCTCCAAAGTATCATGGCACTAATTGATTGATTACAGTATGTGCCGTTAGGTCAGTGTCAACTCTTAGCAACCACACAGATTTTCTCCATGATGATCTGCCTTTGGCCCAGTCCTTAAGGACTTCCAATGGTGCACCCATCATCACTGTAACCGAGTCCATCAACCTTGCTGTTGGTTGTTTTCTTCTTTCCTTTCCTTCCATCTTTCCAAGAATTAGACTTTTATTCAGAGACCTAGATATATGCATAAAGTTTCCAAAGTATGATAATTTGAGCCTGGTCATTTTTGCCTCAGGGGAGTGGGTTGATTTGTTTGATGATCAATTTCTTTGTTTCCTTGGCTGTCCATAGTAGTTTCAGGAGTTTTCTCCAACACCAAATTTCAAAAATGTCAATATTCTGTCCTGCTTCTTCAGTCCACCTTTCACTTCCATAGAATATCAAGGGAATCCCATGGATCACACTATCCTGATCTTCGTAAGTATAACCACATCCTGGCATCTGAATATCTTTTCCAAGGCCTTCAGGGCTGCTCTAACAAGTACTAGTCTGTGGTGTATTTCTTGACTGCTTGTTCCTCAACTGTTGATGGTTGATCCTAAAAGGCAGAAGCTATCCAGCACTTCAAGATCTTTACTGTCAATTCTAAGGCTGGTTGTTCTACCTGTTGTCATTAGTTTGGTCTTCTTTATATTTAATTTTTGTCACATTTTTCAGTGTGTCCTTTACCTTTATTACTGGATCTTGCAGTTCTGTTGCACTTTTGGCTATCTGGGCAGCATCATCACTATAGTGCAAGTTCCTGATGTTTCTTCCTCCAGTTTTGAAACCACTCTAATCCTCCAAACCAACTTCCCTTAATATATATTCAACATATAGGTTGAATAAGGGGAGAGTATACAGTCTTTTGCCAACCTAGAGCTGGTCTGTTTTATCATATTCTGTCTGCACTATGGCTTCCTGACCTACAGTATATATAGGTTTCGCATCAGGAAAATAAAATGTTCTGGGATTTCCATTTTTCTAAGTATATTGCATAGCTTGACACGATCAATACAATCAAGGGCCTTTCTATAATCAATAAAGAACAAAGTGACTTCTTTTTGGTACTGTTTGGCTTTCTCAATATCCAGCATGCATCAGCAATGTCTCGTGTTCCTCAGTCTTTTCTGAAGCCAGCTGGAATACCTGGCATCTCTTTTTCCATGTAGGATTCTAATCTGTGTTGGATGATTCTAAGCATTATTTTGCTAGCATGTGAAATTAAGGATATTGTACAATAGTTTCCACATTTTCTTAAGTCTTCTTTTTTGGTACTGGAATGCAGATTGGCCTCTTCCAATCTGTTGGCCACTGTGTAGTTCTCCAGATTTGCTGGCATAGCTTGGTTAGAGCCTTTACTGATTGTTATTCTGTTGCTTGCCATATTTCTGTAGGAATTATATCACTTCCTGTAGCTTTCCAACTTGGTAATGACCAGAGTGCTGACTTCATCTTCTAGCACTAAATCTTCTTATAAGTAAGGAATATCTTCTAAGGTATCTTGGATGTTGACATCTCTACTGTACAGTATTTCAGTATACCCCAACCTTCTTTGATATTCTTTGAATCAGTTACTATCTGTCCATTGGTGTCCTTTAGCATACCAATTTGAGGTTGAAGCCTCCATTTGAGTTCAGAGATCTTTTGGAGGATCATTGTTTTTCCATGTCTGTTTACATCTTCAGTGTCTTTACAAATGTTGTTGTAATTCTGCTTCTTGTCTCTTCTAACAGTTCTCTGAAATCCTTTGTTAAGTTCCTACCTGAAATGTTTGCCTTTCTTGGTTTTGGCTTCTCTTTTCTCCTTGGCAATTTCCATGGCTTGTTCTGACATCCAATTTATTTTCTTCTGTTTCTTCATCTTTGGAAATCTCTTTTCACATTCAACCTTAATGGCTTCTTTAAGTTCATTCCACAGTTCCTCTAGTTCTCTATTAATGAGATTCAGGACTTCAAAGTGACTCCTAATGTTCTTGCAAATTATATTGTGGAAACTAGTTGGCTGTCTTCTTCTTAACTTGGAACTTGCACATGAGCAGTATGTAATCTGTTCCAATCAGCATTTGGTCATGTCTTTCATGCTATCATCTGAGCTTCTCCATCTCCTGTTAGCAATAATACAGTCAGTTTGATTTCTATGTACTCCATCTGATGATGGATACAGGTGTAGTTTTGGTTGTATGAAAACAGTGTTAGCTATGAAGAAGTCATTGGAGTGGCAGAAATTGATGTCAGTCTCCTGCTTCATTTTGGTTTCCTAAGTTATACAATCCAACTACATTTTCCTCTTTCATGTTTCCAACTTTGGCATTGCTGTCTCCAATCACAAACAGCACATCTTGCTTTCAAGTTGTGTCAATTTCAAAATTATCATAAAAGTAATCAACCTGCTCTTCTTCTGCATCAGTGGTTGAAACATACAGTTGGAGATTGTCATATTAAAGGGTTGTCCATGAAGTCTAATTGGCATTATTCGGTCATTGAATAGTAGCCAAGTACTGTTCTCACTATATCCTTCCTAACTATAAAAGTAATGCTATTCCTTCTTTGTTTTACATGTCCTGAGTAATAAACAGTGTGATCCTCTGATTGAAAATATCTGATCCGGTCCATCTCAATTTGTTGATGCCTAAGATGTCAGTTTATAGTTACTTCATTTCATTTCTCACTGTCTTGAGCTTTTCTGTGTTTGTGTTTCTTATGTCCATGTTTCCACTGTAAATCTGTCTTTGCAGGCATGTAGTGCAACTGTCAAATTCAAGAGCAAGATGACTTCCATCTTCTCTAAAGAAGGAGGGAAGATTCAGTGCCATATCTGCTTGTAGGTTTCTCTGTTACTGATCTTTAACTAAAGGTAGATGGATTTACTCCAAGGCTTAGGCCTCTAAGCAAAAATATTAGCCCTCTCAAAAAAAAAAAAGGTAAATTCATTAAGTAAATATCATTATTGTCTGACAAAATTGAAATTTTACATTCAATAAATATACCCAACATAATAATTGCACAAGAGCCAGTTTGGTGTAATGGTTTAAGGTACCACATTAGAAACAGGGAGACTGTGAGTTCTAGTCTTGCTTTAGGCAGGAAGCCAACTGGATGATTTTGAGCTGGTCACTGTTTCTTTAGGAAGGAAGCAATGACAAACCACATCTGAAAATCTTGCCAAGAAAACTGTGTAGACTTGCCCAGGTAATTGCCAGGAGTCAAACATGATTTGAAGGCACCAAATAAGTTTTTTTTTTTTTTCAAAATTACATGAGTAAACCAAGTTAAGCATATTGCATTGCATGTTCTTAACATAAAAAAGAGAAATAAATAGTCCGTCTTGTGAGTGGTTGGCTATCAAGCATCTGGATTTATCTGTACTATTTAAAAGGCTAATCTTAATGACAGAGTAAAACAAATGCCAAACAGGGAGATACCTGCTTTATTCCAAATCCTCTTGAAGCTCTCTCACATTTTGACCTGGTTAATTATTATGTAGTCCATCTTTCCAAACCTTGATGATTCCCAGCTGTGCTGGACTGCTGTTCTCATCATCCCCACACTGCATGTCTATTTGTTGGGGGGTAATGTTCAGTAATTTGGAAAGCACCAAGATGTACCCCCACCCCCCACAGACATCCCCAGCAACATAAGTTACTGCCTGGGAGGCAGGCCCAGTGGTTCTCTGACTCAAAGCCTGAGCAGATTTATTAAAACCTGCCACCATCATTCACTGCAAGTTGTGTAACTCTGCATAGTGACATATTTTGAAATAAAGCAGCTTTCTTCTCATTCAGAAGGAAGACAAGTTCAACAGTTTAGCAGAGTTGCTAAGGACACTAAAGCAGTTTGTTATCTAGTAGAAAAGGAAAAGATTAACTGAAGGAAAATTGCAGTTTGTGCAAAAAGGCAAGTCGTCTATCAAAGAATGTATGTTACAGATTCAAAAGACATCTTGTATGTTCTTGTCTGCAAAACATGAGAAAGAAGAAGCAATGTTTTCCTGAAAAGCCAATCACTGTTTATTTATATCTCCTCAAGAGATATAACTCCTTTAATTCATATAACAGGAGTGAAGCTGTCTCCTTTTAGGGAGCTTACTTTACTCTTCCAGTTATATTGTCTGTTTACTAGTATAGTGAACTCTATAGATGTTCAATATGTACCAACATCAAAACCTGCCCTTAGCCGGTAACTATTTTCACAGATATACAGACAGGCTAGCCCAATCTGCTGAGCTGGAGCAGCAAATTTTGCTGACCATTAATCAGGTTATTTAGGAACCTGAGTTTGAAAACCACTCACGTACTTTTCCTGTCCAAGGCAGTAAAATACCACAAAATTTAAAAAAAAAAAAAAAAAAACACTTGAGCCTAGCCCTCATCATTCTTAAAGTCAACTGTCTGAGATAGTCTCCTCACTTTGTCTAACAGTACATCTGTTGTATCATGCACACATGTGTGTGCATGCACACACACACACACATACACACACTTTAGCCTGCAGTCTTCCCAGAATTAGTAATTCCATTGATTCAACCTATCACTTACTGCTTGTTTACCTCAGGGAGGTCCCTTGCTTAGAACAGTTGCACTCAGCGCTTACGGAAAACTGAAAAATCTGTCTTAAAGTGTGAAGAAGTCACTCTTATCCATATGCTATCAGGGCAGGAATTCCTGTTCCTTCTTGTTTGGAAGAAAGGTTTGGGACCTTCCCCATAAACAGGTTATCTCAATTCTCCACCTTAGCTGCTTTTTCCTCTAATTCTCTTCTTTAAAATATTGGCATGGTCTCCCTCTGTTCTTTGCAATCTATTTTTTAACGATGAAGGTGCAGCAAGGTCTAAGGGCATTGCATGAAAACATGAAAATGGCATTCGCATTGCATGCTAAACTTTTCTCCTTTGTTAAGAATTGATCAAAGTCTGTGATCCACTAAATGAATAGTGTGATATTCCACACATTTATATTTTAACTGGCAAAGTTTGGGAGAAGCCTCTTCTGTATATGGAACTCAGGGCAATAACCTCCTCTAAAAATCCCCTGACAGCCTTCTTTCATGCCTATCACCTGGATAATCCTTGGCTGTTTAGTTTCACCACCACCACCGCCACCAAAACCACTATAATCCTACTTACAGTTAATGCATGCTAATGGGCCAGGGGTATATTCCGGGCCTTCTAGAAGCCCTGTGAAAGTTACCTCCAACAAATTCCTTTCCAAAGAGGTAGAGTCCTGCTATCTGCCCACCTGTGATGGACTGGAATGGTGGGAGGGGAGTAAAGAATGTGCTTTCATCTCCAGAGGAGCGAGGAAGAGATAAGCGGAGGAGACTGGCACCTCCCTAAGAAAATCCATCGGTGTGAACTGGCTGAGCCTGGGAACTGGTTTCAGTCTGGGAACATTCTTGTTAAGGGGTTGTAGCTAATAAACCTTGCTGGATTGATTCTACATGGTCTCTTGGAGTTCCTTGGGCTAGGCCCGACATCACCTGGTAAGAAATAATTTAAAACCTTACGCCTTCCAGATATTTTGGACTATAGTCCTCATTATCTCCATGCAATATGGCAATAATCATTATTCCTAATGTTGCCTGTTCCCCTGGTAAAGAAGTGTGAGGTAGCAACAGTAGAGTTGGGGGGGGGGGGAATTCCTGCATCCCCCTGAAATAGGAAAAATATAAATAGGAGAAGTTTGATTGCTTTTTACATAGCAAACACAATCAATGCTCCTTAGTGGAAGAGGTGTTCTGAGGAGCCCCCTCAAGCCTGGTGGTACCTTTATTTGCTGTAGTACTTCCTTCCTCGTGGCTCTCATTGTCCCCAACTTGTTCCTCACAAATAATCCCAGGCTGAATTATTATTTGTCTTCTTTTCTTCCATTCCTATATTTACATTTAGCTGCATAGTCCTTTCACTGAATTCTGTTGCACCACCATTTTTAATGAATGGTATATTTTTTTATCCCCCGGCCCAAGTCCTTCTATGCTGCCTCTTTGTGAAGTAGGGGTGTTCCTGGGACGGATGAGTGAAGAATGCTCAGAGTATACTAAAATATGTACTTCCAGCAAGACCAAGGTGGGAAGATTATCCCTGCTGCTCAGATAAAGCAAGCAGCCCCTTTAACGTAGCCCCTTTATCAAGCAGCAGTCATGTTAGGACGTGACTTTACTTTAGGGACAAGAGCAAAGGCATAATTTCAAATTGGACAGGAGAAGGCAATGCTAAACTATTCCTGAATTTTATTGAGAAAAACACTGAAGGGCCAGACTGGGGACAGATCATCCTGGAGAAGGTCTGTCTTTGTGGTTACTAATCCTGACTTGATGGTACATAATAAACCTATCATGCTCTGACCTGAATACACATTAGTTCTTCATGAGTAAACAAAGAGTCACTACAGGACTTCTCTGTAGTTTCTAAGTTCTTTAGTTTTGCAGGCAGTGGGTTTCCATTTACAGAGTACATCTGCATATCCCTAAATGAGGAGACATCCTAACACAGATTAAAATAATCATAGGTGTAACAAGAAGACTATTTATTATGAGTTTCTATATTTATTTATGTGACTTATGGATTTTAACTTAAAGGGGTCAAAAATGATGAGTATCATGAAGCATCATCATAGTAAACCTAAATTTACTCAATGAAAACTGTACTGCAAAACAAATCTTTTTTGCAAGAAGCAACAGTGCCTGATGCAACAGAGATGCCTGAGTAAGAACTGCTGAGGACTTACTGAAGCTGGGGTGTTGTGTGGAGAACATCTAGAAGCAGGGAAGCCATTGTCTGTGAAAATCAGAGGTGCATTCCCCTACTCCTACCTCAGCTGGGCCTGGACTATTGCCCTGCACTGGCTTCTAGATCCTGCTACTGCTCCACTATTTTGGGCTTCCCATCTGCCTGGGGTGCCCTAGGAATGCTTGGTAGCAAGGCCATCACAGGCAGGACCAGGATCTGCCATTCGCCACTTGCCACCTCCCCTGCCTTCACCACTACACCACAACTCTTCCTTGCTATGGCTTTAGGCTGAGAAAAAAATGGCCCTGTGCCTGGGTAGAACAGTCTAAGGAATAGCTACACTCCTATAGCTCCACATCAAGGTTCCTTCACAGCAAGAGCTGGTCTTACTCTTTCCCTCTTCTCATTGTCACTGTTGCAGCTCTCTCCACCATTGGTAATTAGGAACTTTGGTGGCAGTGGTGGTGGGAGCAGACGGGGAAGACCAGGCCCTGGCCATAGCTGGGACAACAGCTTTTTGTAGGGCTGGGGGTGCCGCTTATGTTCACTCCCGCCTGCCTGGGTGCAGAGCAGATTCTTCTTAGCCTCAGGGAGGACTGTAGTGGCCAATTGAGACTGCCAAGCTGCTCAGCCAATTCTGATCCACTACTGTACATAGTATGATTACACTGCTTGTTCTGTTTAGTTGAACAAAACAGGGTAGTGTCCTGCCACCCCTGTTTTAAGTTCATCAAAGAAACAAGACATAATTATTCCAGTTAGCTCCATGGATTCCTGCAGGAGAAAGCTCTGGAGGCTGAGGATGTTGTCAGTTCATCAAGCTGTTATTCAAACCTATCTACAGAGGTATGATGGAGCCAGCTCATTCTGGCTCACAAGAGCCAATTGTTAATTTTTTAGGAACTTTGCGAGCCGGTTGAGAGCAGAGTTGAGCTACAGTATGACATCTAGCATGCCAACCAGCTGTTCTGCAGCTAAAAGCATTCTGAGTTTGTGTCAGCACACTGCATATGATGCAGGCAGCAGAAAGTCAGTTTGTAAAATAATCTCTAGATTAGAAATCCTAGTCTGAATATGCTTGGGGTACAACTGGACTTTGGTTAAACTTGTGGTATACTGGCCAAAATGTACAAAACTAGGTGGTATGTTCTTAGTGTTAGCAGGGAATGCTACATGTGGCAGAGGTAAGAGTAAAGCTGGTAATCAAGCTTTAGAAGTATGCCTTCTACTTTACTAAAAAGAGTTATAAAAAGACTTGATTGAATAAAGTCATGTGTGTTATAGCAGTATGCTCTATGCATAGAAATAATACTCTAGTCTACATTGCACTTTTGCTCACTTCCCTAGAAAAAAATCCTGCAGCTGTCCATGGCCTTACATTATTTGGGAGAACTCCTCTAGGGTTATCCTTTCTCAACGTGGATTGTTCTGTTATTTGTCTACTTTGTCAATCTTCCAGTATTGTGTACATATACATCCATCACACTATATCTTTTGGGGGTAAACATTAGTATGCAAAATGCAGAAAGAAAAGAACAGTAACCCAAATAAATTAAGGCATGAGGTAAGAAAAGGAAATAAAGATAAATTCATTCTCCATATACTTCTATCCTTGCAAAATCTCATTGCTTCCACTGCTTCCATACGTCAATTCATATAATGTATTTTATTTATCTACTGTATTTATTTATTTTTCCTTATGTGTATATTTCTCACTTCATCTGTCTGTGAGTGTCTCGTGCCATAAATCATCAAATTTCCCAGCTATAAAATCCACAAATAATTATAAAAACATGTAGTTATCTAAGATCTAAAAGCATAAACACTCTAAGCACCCCGGGACTATATAGCAGCCACCATTGCTATTGCATATCCCCAAAAGGCTCAGTGAAAGAGGATGGACTTCACATGTTTCCAGCATACCAATAAGGGGGGAGCCATTCTAACCTTAGAGAATTTGAAAGATCAGAGCAGCTGTGGGTTTATGATCCCCCTCTGCATGGAGAGGCTCGTCAGACAGCAACCCGTCCCACATAAGATATATACAGAACAGGGCAATTCTTATCAAGGAAGCGGCCCTGTAAATCCAAGGTCATAAGCCACAAAGAGCAGTATAGATTATAACCAGCACTATGAACTATACCCGGAAACCCACTGGTACCCAGTGCAGCTCCCCCAAATGGTTGGAATATCCTAAACCAGGATTTATTGATAAGCTGATGCACAGCGACATTTTGGACTTGCACTATCTGAGTGGTTTTCAAAGGCAGCCCCTGATAAGGCACATTACTGTAATTCTTTGGGTTTTTTTTTAGATTTGTGTGTTCAGTTTTTTGATTGATTGATTGATACTATTTCCAACTAATATATATTCATAGTTAAAAATAATCCCAAAGCAGAAAACAATTATAAAAAGATTTGCAAGAAGCTAAAAGCCATTTTATAGAGGGTTGGAGCAAACCCCTCTGAAAGGGGAATATTTAAAAACACAAAAGAGTTAATAGCGTGACAGTATAGCACATTTATTACAAAAACAAAACAAAAGTATCCCAAGTTGAGTATCTATCTTTCAAAATTTGGTCAGTCAGAGCAAATGGGAAAAGTAATGAAGTAAACAAAAATAATTGCTACACATACACACTGCGGGAAGATCAGACCTTCAGTTTGGGATTTGGACAACTGGGGATAGTATGTGTCCCCAGACCTTAAGCAGAAATGTACTTTAGATCCACATTTGCTATTTCAAATTTTATATTACTATTAGTAAAAAATGTTCAAATGCTTAATAGATTAATTTTCCCACCCTGCCAAGAGGTCCTCACAAGACACCAGCTGAGGAAAATACAGTTGATACCAATTTACTCTCCATCTGTAATACACAAAAGCTGTAAAGAACCTGCTTCTAAAAAGCAAGATCTACTTCCATACCTATTTACGACCATTAGATGGCACTGCAAAACAATTTTTCATGTTTCCATGTTTGAAACTCCCCCCCCCCCCCGCTTCTTTCTGTGAATATTTAAGAGGTGTCACTAATGCTACAAGAAAGTCCTGTTCCTTTGAATCCATCTACATGGCCTAAAAGGGATGAATGATGCATTCATCAAAGCAGGTTAGGGAAATGCTGTACATCAGCATGTGTCACCAAGGTGAAGTTTACAGTAGTGAACAAAATTTGTATCTCGGAGGAGGACTGCTAAACTCAGACATGAAGCCCATTAAGTAAGCTGAAGTCAGTTGTGATCTCTCCTGAGGAATGAGGACAGGCAGTTCTGCATCTCATTTTGTTCTCTTTGGGGAAAACAGGCAGGATATGAATAGCAGCATCCATAACAAGCAACGAAGATGTCAAAATCACCACACATGGATCAAGACACCATTGTTTGAATTATGCATCTTAGTACACGAGTCACAACATCTGACACAAAGATGCAAGTTTTGTCATTTACAGGATGGTATTACCAAGCACGTCTTATCACCCCCCCCCTTCCTACCCATGGACCCTCAGGTATTTACATGTAATTAATTAATACACTTCTTGAAGTATACACTGGGAATATAAACTCCTCTGCTGCTTGTTTTTTTTTTTTTTTTAACTGTAGGACAAGATTCTGAGTTGTATTACATCAAGGCACTCCCAGCACTCTATTTATGATCCCTCAGGTCCTCCAAAATGAGGGGGGCCAAATTTTGGGCCTGTTTTTTTGAAGTTACAGCAGATTTAAGGAGTAAAATGAGGACTTGAATTTGATTAATTAAATGTAATTGTAATTAATTTGAATAATTGATTTGCAATCAAATAGGCTTTAAGTTTAAATATAAAGGCAGAAGCCCCCCAAACCCTTATGAGGCAAAATGGGTGCTTTAAGCCTCCAGACATTTACAAAGCCCCTATATCTAATACTAGGTATAGGACTTTACCGTCTAGTCTGGAGTCCACAGCTATGCTTAATCAGACCAAAGATGTCAAACAAAATCCAAAAGACCAATAGTAAAGCTGCTAAAATGGCTGAGGATCCTCTAATACTAATTGAAATATAAAAAGAACTAATCTGGGTCAAAAGGTTAAATGTGGAAAGCCCATATGTCCTCTCCAGCCCCTGGAAAAATAATATCCAGTTTTACCAAGATGTTCAACCAATCAGGCAATGACTATTTTTTTAAGATCGTCTCCCCCTACTTTCTCCTGCCCTTTCTCCCTCTCTCTTTATAACGGTATGTGGGAATGACCTTGGGAAACTGGACGGGGGGGGGGGAGGGAGAAGAGATGCTGCCTAGGGAATGATCAGATAAGAGGGGGTATAATCTGCATAAGGGGCAAAAAAAGAAAATCAG
This sequence comes from Python bivittatus, assembly GCF_059951505.1. Classification (NCBI taxonomy): domain Eukaryota; kingdom Metazoa; phylum Chordata; class Lepidosauria; order Squamata; family Pythonidae; genus Python; species Python bivittatus. The sequence goes on from NW_028277088.1 coordinate 52,066,381, forward strand.
AAAGGAATCTGCCTAACTTAGCAGGCTGTAAAAGAGATGGTGGGAGATTTGTACTTTCAGACTTGCAAGATTCTGTTAATGTAGCTTTACAATAAAGTAGAATTAGCTCATCTGGTCGTGTTCCCTCTCTGGTCTACCTGGGAAGGCTGATATCAATCTTGCAAGTCTCATACTCTCTTCCAAAGAAAGGAATTTCAGGAATGGCCTCCAATCCTCAAGGAACTCCGCTATCCACTGAGCATCTGGCAGCAGCAAGGTTGCAACACCAGCAGCAAATAGATAAACAGATGACCAATTTGCAAAATGCCACGATATAACAGAATTTGCCCCAACCCGTGGCAGCACAACAGATGGTGGCCCAGCCAATGCTCCTGCATTTCCATGGGAGCTTGCTGGAGAAGTTCAGAGGGGACCAGGATCAATTCCAGACATTCATCACTCAGTGTGAAATGTTTATGGCAGGCTGGCTGGTAGAATTTCCCACTGACCACACCAAAGTGACTTTTGTGCTGAGCTTGCTGAAGGAGCAGCAGCTACGTGGGCAATTCCATTCATTGAGGGGAATGATCCAGTGCTAGGCAACTACCAGGACTTTATGTGTATACTCAAAGGACACTTTGGGGATCCCATACAGAGAATTACAGCTAGTCGAGAGATTCAGAAGCTGAAGCAGGGACAGAAGACAGTAAGGGCATATATTTCAGGCTTTAAATTACTTGCTGGTGATGTAGGGTGGAATGACTTAGCCCCAACTGATCAGTTCAGAGAAGGGCTGACCGAAGACCTAGGAGACAAGCTGGTGAGGCAAGGTACCCCAAATACCCTGGAAGAGCTATATCGGCATTGTGCAAAAATAGACAATGTCAATATAGCACTGTCTATTCCAGACAATAGACTGGAAGAGCTGAGGCAGGGAAGGAATGGTAAGGAGAAAAGATCCTACAACCTGCCTTTCCCCATACCATCCCTCCCAATGGCCTCCTCGGAATCCAGCATGGGAGACCCCATGCAAATTGGAGCAGCCAAGCAATCAGGAGAGAAGCCAAGAAGAAGCAATCTGGGGCTGTGCTTTTACTGTGGGGCCCCAGGACACATAGCCAGATCATGCCTGATAAAAGCACCAGCATCTGACACAGCAATGAAATGCCGAACTTGTAAATCAACAATAGAGCCAGCAAGCACCCAGCTTGCTTCCAAGCAGCACCCCAGGGAAACTTAGCAGGGACCCCCCCCAGGAGCTCCAAAGGGGGGCCCTTCACTATTTGAGGAGAGCTCAGACAGCTGACAAAAGGCAAACATACTTAATTACTCCTGTTATTGTTACTTTAGATTCCAGGCAGAAGGTGGAACTTACTCTGGGGCAACCACTAATTTCATAGATATAGAAACAATATAGAAACTAAAGTTGCCTACTTAAGCTCTAGAAAGCCCAATGACAGTCGAGATGATCAACAGACAGCCACTAAGTGCAGGACCAATTCTGCAGCGCATGGCTCCTTTGCAGGTGACAATCAAAGATCATACAGAGTTCATAACACTTTATGTAACTGCCTCCTTGCAAGTGCGCATAATCTTGGGAATAGAGTGGCTTCAGCTGCGTAATCCACATGTAAGTTGAGAACAAGGGATACTCTCATTCCCCTCCCCTAAATGCCAACAATATCGCTTACAAGCAGTGAAAGCTTACCCCCCCCCCATGCAGAACAAGGGAGGATCCATGCTGCCAGAAAAATATGCAGACTTTGCAGATGTGCTTGGGGAGGAAGAGGCAGCCGTGTTACCCCTCCCTGCAACTGGACATGTGATTGCACCATCAATTTGAAGCCAGGAGCCCAAATCCCAGGAAAGAGACGGTATCCCATGTCTGCCCATGAGTTAGCCATCCTCAAAGAATATCTGGATATTAACATCAAAAAAGAATTCATTTGCCCTTCCAACTCACCAGCATCAGCACCAATTTTTCATTTGTAGAAAATGAGCAATTGCTATGGAGAGTCTGGGTTGTCAATAAAGAATTGTCATAGAAATGAAGCCTCTCCATTGTAGACACTTTCTTTCTACAAGTGAAGGGGAAGGAGAATGAGCTAGCAGGATAACTGGACAGAACTAAAAGTCTCCCACATACTTATGTGGGAGTAAGAGCCCCTGAGCTCAATGGAGCTTACTATAGTATGTAGCTTACTATACTGTAAGCACACATAACTTACAGTCCAGGAAAAAAAAATGCCCCATTTCCTTAATACAGACACATGGAAATCCCCTGATGACCTTTCTTCAGTTTCTATCCGGACTTCTATGGGGTGAGCTGTGGACAGAACTTCCACAGTATAAAAGTATAATTACCTGAAAGTAAGAGCCATAGAATGGTACTTTAGAAAAGGCCAAGAAAAATGAGACATTATTGCTGATGCATGCTGAATAAATGAGAAAGCTGAAGAATACCAAAAAGAAGTCACTATGTGCTTCATTCATTATAGAAAGGCCTTAAATTGTGTTCACATCAAGATGTGGAGTGTGCTCATAAAAATGGGACTCCCAGAACATCTCATTGTCCTCTTGAGAAACTTATATACAGCTCAGGAAGCCGCAATACAGACAGAACATGGTGAAATAGACTGGCTCCAGGTTGGCAAAGAAGTGCAACAAGGCTGTATACTCTTTCCTTATTTCTTCAACCTATATACTGAATATATATTAAGGGTAGCTGAACTGAAAGAAGTGTAGTTCTAAAACTGGAAGAAGAAACATCAGCAACTTGTGCTATGCTGATGACACCACCCTGATAGCTGAAAATGCAAAGGATCTGTAAGCTCTAGTAATAAAAGTTAAGGAGCAAGTGAAAAAATGGGACTAAAATTAAATATAAAGAAGACCAAAATAATGACAACAGGTAGAACAACCAGCCTTAAAATTGGCAATGAAATTATTGAAGTGGTGGACAACTTCTGCCTCTTAGCATCAACCATCAACAGTAAAGGAATAAATAGTCAAGAAATACACCACAGACTAGTAAAGCAGCCATGAAAGCCTTTGAGAAGATATTCAAATGCTGTGATATCTATATACTGTACTACAAAGATCAGAATTGTGCAAGCAATGGTATTCCCTGTGACACTGTATGGAAGTGAAAGTTGGACTTTGAAGAAGCAGGAGAGGAAGAATATTGATGCCTTTCAACTTTGGTGTTGGAGAAGACTCCTGAGAATACCTTGGACAAGAAAACAAACAAATGGATCACTGAACAAATCAAACCAGAGTTCTCACTCAAGGTACAAATGACCAGGCTCAAATTACCCTACTTTGGACACATTATGTGAAGATCTTGCTTTCTGGAAAAGGCTTTAATGATGAGAAAGATGGAAGGAAAGCGAAGAAGAAGATGGCCAACAGAAAGGTGGATGGACTCAGTTACAGTGGCGATGAGTGCATTGTTGGATAGATTGTCATGGAGAAAAATCCACCTATGTGGTCTCTGAGTTGAAAAAGACTTGATGGTGTCAGGTTCGGTCAGCACGGGGCTTCGGGGAAGCTCGCAGCCAGACCACGTGAACTCCACCGGCGGTAGCTAGCGAGGAAAAGAGGAACTGAAAGCGCCGCTAATTAACGGGCCACCTGCGCCCAGCCAAACAGGAAAACCGCAGCGGAAGCTTTTAACTATACACTGATAACGGCGCGAGCCAACAATGAACGGGGCCGCAGGCAGCGAAACAAGATCGCAACGCAGCACAGAACCCTCGGGCTTGCACGTAACGGGGAGGGACCAACCCAAGCCGGAGGGGGACTGTCAATCAAGGACAATGGACCCTGATCGAACCTGCCATCATGGACAATCAAGAGGGATTATTGGGGGGCCGATAATCCGCAGCGGTAACGCGATCGCGGGGCAGAAAAAAGCGCGGGAAAGGGGGAATATAACAAGTGATGCAATTGTACCAAGCCAGTCCTGGCTTTGCTTGTGACTGCTACGTTACGCATGAGTAAACCTCTTTTGTGAACCACACGTGTCACGAGAGTTTCTCTGTCGAACGGGGCAAACCTTACAGATGGCACATAATCAATCAATGAATCAATCAAAAACATTTTGTCAGGAATTCTGAAAATGTATTTAATTGTCAAATCGTACTTTGTTCCAACTGTTATCTGCTGTTTTTGTGTTTGTACTTTTGTGTGTATGTACTTTAAAGGATAGAATCAGTACTTCAGATTACACAAAAGAACAAACTAGGATAACATTTTCAAAATTAGTGGACCAAAATTGGGACATACTTCATGTATCTGGAGTGCTTCAGGCAGCAATTACATATTTTTCTTCTTAACTATATAAATAATTGGAAAATCCAGGAGCATTGGAAACAATGTCCTCTGAACCCTATATAAAATCTGTGAATGAAGGGTTACTGCACAATATCCTTCAAATCAAGGTTATATATATATTGAAACACCTCCAGAATTTTTTTGCTGATGATCACTTTCAAAACACGATCACCTAGGTAAAACTAATATTCAACATTTCTATTGTTGTGCCTCTGCTATGCTTGTTCCATGGGATCCCATTGTGGTTACTATCAATCCCACAAATTGGGTCAGCTGTTCTATAACTTTACCAGTATTTTAGAACAGGAGAAATAGAGTTAGGTGTTAACAGCAGATAACGTCACTCAGCTACTCCATATAGGCATTAAAATCATATAGGACAAAATAGAAACTAGCTGAATAGATTAAATGGTATGTGGGAAAGACCTTGGGAGACAGGGCAAAGAGATGCTGCCTATGGAACGGTCAGATAAGAGACAGCATAGGCCACAGCTGGATAGTGGGTGGGGCAAGAGGCTCAGAAGAGACCTTCCTTAGTTTCTCAGGCTGTAAAGGTGATGGTGATGAATTGTACTTTCAAACTTGCAAGATTCTGTTAATGTAGCTTTACAATAAAGTAGAATTAGCTTATCTGGTCATATTTCCTGTCTGGTCTACCTGGTAAGGCTGACAACAGCACACAAATCACTCCTTTAAATCTGTCTTCTAGAAATGGCCAGAGAGGATTAATATCACCAAGACACAGTGATGAGAGGTTATCTGCTGTCCCAATAATAGGTAGATTCTTGAGCAGAGTTAATGGAATTAGTAGAATTCCCTACTGCGGGGTTCAAAATCTGAACAGGAGGAAAAGGTTTATTTACATTGATAAATGTGGCAGTAGTTGTATTTAGCAAGCACACTATAGCACACTAGTTAGTTGTTCTCTTTATTGTTCCTGCTGACTTTTCACTTTGTACAGATCATACACATGCTCTCAAAATGAGATAGGCATTTCACTCTTGAGAAGTTCAGATGGTAACTTATTGATACGGATTTATTTCATAGGATATAGCACTTCACAGGAATCTTCTCAAATATATTTCCCCATACTATATGTGATACCCTATTGTGTGTTAAGCACTCTGGAATGCTGCCAAGTGTTACAGTGCAGAATTTAGAAAATAAATATGAGATTGGACTATTAGCCAGTGCTGTCTCAAAGGTACCAAAAGCCCCCATCAAAAATGAACCAAAAGGCATTGCAATATGACCATAACAAATTACAACCACTTGTCATATTATATGTAAGAAGTGCAGACATTGTCTGATTCATCTGTTTACCTAATTGGTTAATCAATATCAGTTTTATGTATGCACGGTGTTTTATGGAGTGGTTATTGACCCAATAGAAATTCTCCTTCTCCTTCCTCTCCACGTCCCCTTTACAATCAGTTTTAGTCCAAGATAGAAAACTGATATGGCAATTTTCTGGTAGTTGCAGCACTATCCAACTTTCTCCCTAGTAAAAGGATCTCATCAGCAATGTTATCATTATCACAGCATCCAAAATATCATTTGATTTTGGAACAAAATGGGGCAAATAATGCAAAATGTTTTCAGTTGGCTCATGGTTGTGAACCCATCTATAGTCAGTAAAAAAGAAAAGAAAAACGAAGTGAAAGTATATCTAAAAGAGTTGAAGACTTAATTTGAAACTTCAGTTCTCTAGAGGCCTTCTCTAATGAGAGAATGGTAGAGTTTGCAGACCTGACAGATATTTCATGCTTATTTAAAATATGTGATACCTGTTGGAGAAATGGGAGGGCTTAATTACTTCTTCAATTGATTCTTGGATGCTGTGGGCATTAGCAAAGCAGACGCATTAAGAAGATTCTCTGAACCAAGTAGTATTACGCCAAATAACAAGCCCAGTACAGGTAGTCCTTAGTTAATGACTGTCCTGTTTAGCGACTGTTCAAAGTTACAATGGTACTGAAAAAATGACATTATGACCAGTCCTCGCACTTACAGCAATCACAGAATTCCCATGGTCAGTTAATTGCCATTTGGGTGCTTTGCAACTGGCATGCATTTATGACCATTGCAGTATCCTGTGGTCATCTGATCACCATTTGCGAGCTTCACAGCTGGCTTCCAACAAGCAAAGTCAATGGAGAAGCCAGCAATAAAATCGCAAGAGACAGTCATGTGTCTCACTTAATGATCACAGGTGATTCATTTAATGATTGCACCGGAAGTGAGGTCAAAAGTCTGGCATAGTCACATGATGTTTCACTTAATAACTGCATCACTTAGTGATGGATTTGCCGATCCCGATTGTGCTCATTAAGTGAGGACTACCTATAAGGAACAAGTATGTCTTCCAAATGACAAACAAGTTTTGCCTTGAGAAGACAAACACTACAGCTTTATAGCATTCTTTGGCATATCCCTTTGAAAAATTAGAGCTTTTCTTGAAGATATCTTTATTCCAGTTTCCATCTTCAGTGAATTTTCTACACAATAATTTTAGTAATTAAGGCAAGTCATCTAGAGGAGCTTTTCCTCATAAAATTATTCCTGAGTTGTAAATGGAGTTAGATTTTGTTGATTTAATGTTTTACAAAAAAGTAATAGCATTCCCCCTCCCCCCAACCCCAACTGACATTTCTGGGTTGAGCTGAGAAAAAAAATGGCAGTTTTGTTTAGCATGCTCACTCTTGACTTTTCCTTCTCCAATTGCATTGCTGCCAGACTGTGAAATATGGGTTTTAGTGACCTGGCATGGCTGTTGTTCTGCAGGCATGAGTCAGCAAATGGAGTAAGAAAAGGGAGCTCAGTTCTAGCCTCGAAGGGCAGCTGTGCTGTCACGAGGACTGATGAGCTGACCTGGCTGCTAGCCAGGGCTGTTGTGGGGAGATGTAGAGACAGCAGTCCCACTGGCCCAAACTTGCAAATAGGTGTTGGAACTAGAGCCCTGTGGGGACACTCACCTCTTCAGTTGCTGGGGTCATGCTGCTGGTCTGATCCAGAATTAGAGAGAGAGAGGAGAGAAAGAGAGGAAAGAGAAAGACTGCAAAATGGAGTGGCTGGAGAGAAAAGTTGGAGAGTGAAGTTATATGAGTGTGCAAAGCAGTTGGTGGTTCCTGGTTGGGGAGGGAGAAGAAAGGTCCCTGGGTGGCTTCCCTGGAAGAAGGGAAATGAAGACCCAGAGAGAGGACATCTTCACCCAAGACAGGAAGAAGAGACTCGGCTACCTGCAGGCAGCATCTAGACAGAAAGGAGGGGATCATTGTTGGTCAAGCCCTGGTCTCTGGGGAAGAACTGGGCAGAAGACCAGAGAGTGTTCAGCTGACCATATCCAGAGTCTATTGAGCACGCTACAGTAAATCCAGCCCATTCCTTTCTTCTCACTCTCTCTTGACAAGCCCAGAATGGGGGGAGGGAGATGGAGAAAAAGGGGGAAGAAGCAGGAAAACTAGAGGGGGAGAGTCTCCAGAAGGAAGACTTAGGAGGAAACCTGACTCCATGTGAACACCAGGATCGTGTTGTATATAACTGTTGTAAATACTTGTTGTAAATAGCTTCACTGTAGACAGTAAAAAGCATAAAAATCTCCAATGACTTGTTTTTCTGTGTCAGTTGCTATCCTTGCAAAGCGAAATACACCTTCAGTTCAAAAAGAACCCCATCACATAGACATAATTAAATATTCCTTCCTACAACTTATATGGGAAAGTGTATCTTGAGAGATCTAATCCAGTTATGTCACCCTCTCCAGGTAAAGCCTTCTGTCTTGCCATTTTTCTCAACAGTAGTGTTTGGGTAGTTATTGCATGTCTGGAGAAGGAAGACTGCTTAAGACTAATTTGAGAAATATTGTTATAGAAATATTTTAAAGTTATGATATGCTAAAGCAGGAATTAGTATATCTCATTTATTTTTATTCCTTTAATATACAAAAAAGAACAAAACTAAAGTAACTGCAAAGCACAAGGCAAAACAAACCCCCCAAAATGAAAGCAACAAGAATGCATTAATTTAGATAAATAGAGAGTCATTCAGCTCAAGTTTTATCTTTTATTAAGCCTTGGCCACATGGAATAATGTTGATCAGTCTATAATATTGGTGGCCAGTTCATATGGAGAAAGTAAACAGATATCATCCATCCAAGATTGTAATCCCAGGGTCTTACTGCCTTTCAACTATGAAGAGTAATCTTTTTAGTTGTACCACATTCTCAATAAATCTATAGTTCTTCATAAAGTGATAAATTCCAAAATTTTGGTAAATAATTCAAAGGTACTCATTAACAAATTTAGGAATATTATACTGAAGTGCGGCAATAATGAAATAATTCCATGATTTATTTATTTTATTTATATTTCAGATTTAGATACCGCCCATCTCATGAAAAAATGACTATGACTAAATGTCCCTTTGTTCCTGTTACTCTTCTGCATAATGAACTTGATAACCAATCTTTTTAAAAGAGTCTCTGAGATGTCTAATAAATGTACAAGAAAATACTTAGTTGAACTAATTTCATTTTATGATCACAACATACTTTATATTCTTTCATACGGTGTAGTCTGGGCTATTCAAACTCTTTATTCTAGAGTTCTTGCAAATAATGAATATCTATCTTAACTATATCATTTAGTTGCTTAAAAAAAACAGATCAATGTTCATCCAAGAAATGCACCAGTACTGACAATAATTCAGGAGTTTTAAATGCCTGTAATGCATCTAGACCAAACTGGGAAATCAAGAGGTGTTAATTGAGTGTACTGCATTTTTAAATTTTGGGCAATCTAAATTCCTTTTGCAGTAAGTCAAATGGTGTAAAAACTTGTTTGACAAAGTCTATATGATCTTGCTTGACTCCTCTACCCCTAAAAGACCCAATCCCCACCCTTCAATTTTAAATAAGGGAATTTAGCAGATCTCATTTATCTTTCCTCATAAATGCAGTAGAATCTTTAGCCAAATATTTATATCCATTGTGATTAACAATTTGATAAGATCACATCATAAATGAAGGAAGTTTCATAGCTATCACTACTGGTTCCAATTTTTTTGAATAAATTTCATGTAGTAATTTAATATTGCCATATACTGCTTAAACTGTTATACATTCAGATTGTGTAGGATGGGAGGGAGTATCATCTATAATATACATACCAATGTCAATATTTTCCATCAACATCTAACAAGAAAAGTGAATAATAACTTGCACAGATAATAGGAAATGAGTTATTTAGGTCTTCTTAAAGGGGGTCAGAAAACTTCATTCGAAAAGTGTCATTAAAGACTCCAAATCAATTGGAGGAAAAAATCCCACCAATATATGTCTAAACCATTCAAGAGATAAGTCATCAAGGAGCTTTATCTGTTTTCATAGATTTCATGCATTATTATTGTTGTTGTTGTTGTTATATAGATAAAGGTGCATCTAAGGTGGCAGCCTGATAATGTGCAATTTTTGGAAGGATTTTTAAAAAGATGATTAATTTAATTTTTTTATTACATTTGACTCAGTATTACACAACAGAGAATAAAAATTGCATTGATTATTTATTTATTTAATCAGTTACTATGTACCCTGAACATACTTGATGGTATAAATAGTATTATTTTGTTGTAAATCTTTCAAATGAGATGTTACTAGTTTACTAGGACTTTCCTTTTGTTTCCAATAGTTTTGTTTTATATTATTCATTGAATATTTTCCATTAAGTGTATAGAGGAGATTACATTCCTCTTTAGACTTCAAAATTCTTATGTAGGTCAACTTGCATATATGCTCAAAATTAACTTCCGTAACTTTCCCTTCTAATTTTCTAATTTAAATGTGTGATCTTTTCCCCCATGAAGTATAACAATAAAACAACCACAATTGATCATATATTTGCAAATAAAGCATATATTCCTTACAGGTATCACAGACAATATAAGGTGGTATAATTCCTCACTTCATCTTACATGATTTGCTGATATATTTGCTCCTTCTCTCACGTATTGTAGTGGGACAAGCAAAAATTGATAAAGTTGGATGATTATATCAGACAAAATAGAACCACAAATATATTTGTTCAGGCAAAAAGTCAAGGCTGATCTGGAAATATATGAATATATATATTTCCAATCTGCCATTTCTTTAAACAATTTGCTAATCAATTGCATATGGTAAATGCTTGCTGGTCAATTATGTAGGACAGGGATGTTTTGTGACTCAACCACTTTCTAGTATTAGTCTCAGTTTTAAATCCCTGATCTATTGCTCTGGTGATGATGACAATGTGTCCTTTCCATCATAATATTAGATGTAGTCTGCAAATGAAAGTGTAGTGAAGGCCAACACCACCTTTGCTCACTTAGGCGAGGCACAGCAGGCCTTCCTCCCACACATTCAGTCAGACAGTCAATACACATATACCATACTTGAGCAGGCAGATGAGTACATGGACTGCAAAATCCAAGCCTCAAGAAAGAAAGGCAGAACTCTGATTAGGCTTGCCTAACATGTTCTCCTCAGTCCTGCCTTGGGTGGCAAAAAGACCTTTATCTTGAGGAAAAGGGAAGGGAGATAGCTGGGAAATACAAACTGAAGCATATTGCCAAGGAGGACAAAAAAGGAAGAACACTGGAAAGAGATTGCTGAAAAATGCGGGCAAGATGGAAACTGGAAATGGCCACATGGTTTTGGTGAGCTATTCCCAGGAGAAGCAGAGAGTTAAGCCATGCTCAAAAGCTGTAGCAGGAATAAAGCTGCACTACTCTGGGACTAGAAGTGAGGAAGGGTGCTAAATCAGAGCCGAGTGTCTCTAGGCTGAAGGTGAGATAGGGTATTGAACCATGGGCCAGAGACCTCCAGAGTCAACAGGAGCTAAGAAGTGTTCTTAAAGTATTGACTGAAGGTTGCAATCTAGGGGACTCAGGGAATTGTCAGAATCAGCTACTTGGAGAAGTGACCTGGGGGAAATTTCTCTTCTTTGAGGTAGCATGAATGTTCTAAGCCAGGATATTCATTCAAATTATTTCAAGGTATGCTTGTTTGCTTTATGGATTTTATATTTTTAATATCTGCTCATTGTTTCAAGGAATTTGCCTGTGATTTTGGTATCAGTATCAGTTGTCTTTATGTTGACTGAAATCTTGTAAATTTTGTACCATCCTAAACTATTTAAGCCAGGTCTTGTCTGTTGAAGCTGTGCCCATCTTCCCATAGCAATCTATGGGAGATTGAAGTTTGAGATATTGTTTGTATGTTTATAAGCACTAAGTATCTTATTTTACCCCATTGTAATTGTGTTGGCATTTGGTTACATAAGCTTAAAGAACAGTTTACTTTTCTTTTTTCTCATTTTTAATACAAATGTTTTTAAATCTTAAGACTGATGCTTTTGTTTTTATCGCCTCAAAAAGAGCTGCTGTTCTCTGGCCACATGAGTCAAAGCTACTAAGGCTAAGCGATGATGCTACAGAATGGGTTTTCCTTCATCATCTCTATTATTTTTCCAGTTTATGGCTCTGGCTGTAAGAAGATCATCTCTGTCATAAGCTGGTGTGAAGGAGGAGAAGACTGATCAAGGCATTTATTTTCTTCAAGAAGAAAAGCAGGAAAATGTTATGTAACTCATAATAAAGCTAAGACTTGGCCCTAGTTTCTGAAATAAACATTCAAGCTGAAATCTTAAGTACAAATGTTTTATTGACATTGTAAGAAACATTTTATCCCTCATTACAAAAGAGCTAAATGATTTTGAAAGCCTAAGTACAGTTTATATGTACACAGCACTATGACTGTTTAGGCTGATCTAAAGCTCCCAAGAACATTAGATCATAAATGCAAATTTATCAAATGAAGACCACTAAGGTCTTCTACATTTAATACTATTCCTACTATATGTAAATGTATTTACACATTTTTTTAAAAAAAAGAATACACTTCTTATAAAAGTAAAAAGAAAATACCACCCCCCCAACACACATTTCTATCTTACACATCTGCAGATTGACAAGTTAACTTTCCCAAATAAGATACTCAATTCCTAACACAGATAATGACATGTGAATGCCCAAGACTCACAAGACAGTATTCAGACAGTCTTCTTAAGAGCGGTAAAGCTATTATGGAAAGCAAAGCTTTACAGTTAAAATTTGGCACTATTTTTTGGTCCCCCAACTTTTTTAAAAATCAGATTAATTAAGAATAAGGCACATCTATTACAGGAAGAGAAACACAGCTTTTTACAGAACATAAAAAGAGGTCTTGCAAAAGATTGCAGGATGACTAGTCTATGATTTATCCAATATTGTCTTCAAAAATCACATCCAAAACAGAAATAACTAATGCCAAGAAACCAGCATTTTTAAACATAGTACCATATCACAATTTTCTTTTAGTAAGAATTAAGAGTCTAAACTGCTGTCTTATATAAGTGCATAGTGTTGGGTTCTGTTCCATTCTGGAAAGCTCCTTCCTGTCTGAGCCTAGCCATATTTCCTTAAAACTCCAATGATCTCATAGGCTTATTTCTTGAATACTGCTCTAGACTGACAAGTTAGGTTTATCCTAACATATCTTTTGTTAATTCAACAGTACCTACTTGTATATAAGTGACAAATCTACATCAGAGAAGGAAAGGAAAAGTTCCATTGAAGAAAAGCTAAACTGCTTTATCCAGGAACATTTCATATAAAACTCAACAGTTAGTTTCTGGTGACAGAAATTAAACGTATACAGTACCATTCCCAAATCTGATTTTTTCCAGATGTTTTTGAATACAGTCTCAGTCATTTGGAGAATTATATTGTAGTCAGATACATCTGAAGGGCACAAGGTTTGGGAAGACAGATTTATAATAATGTTTACATTACCCAGTTAAAGTTGCTGCTGTTAAAATTCCTACCAAATGTACAAATGGAACACACTTTCATAACTGGCTGAGCAAGTGGTGGTTATTATTTAGGCAAACTGCATGTAGTGTATCACTAGATTATTAGGTGATGCATAGCATGAGGTATACAACTAAATATTTCTGGTTCATATTTGTAGTCTAAACCATTCTGAAGAATCAGGTTATATAGAGATTACAAAAAATACAACACATTACTAACAAAACACTGGTTCTTGAGAATCAGCCTAAATTCTAATGGACTTAGGAATCTTGTGAAAGAGTCTCAGATGTATTATCTTAACAAGCATTTGGGAAGATAAAATTTCCATGATTGTTGAGCTATTGTGGTGTTCTAGCTTCTAGGTCCAGAAGATTTGCAGTAAGTTCCAACTACTCACCAACTAAAGCCCTTCGCCTCAGTATTTCCCAAGACCAGTTTAGAGGGACTGAGAAAATGGCCACTGTGTGAGGGGTTGCAATTAAGGAAATATGAAGCAAAACAAAGCAAAACAACAGCAACTGTCAAAGAGCACTGAGCTTACACCTGCTCTCATCTTGATGGAATGATGTGATTTAGATATATATTTTACAAAACTGAATTATTGGAATGATAGTAATTCGAAATTTGTCACTCCCTTTTGTTACTTCAGTGTACCATAATGAGCAATCTTTTTAATGGAAATGAAGGCATAACAATAAATACATCTGTCTTCCACATGGATCTTATGAAAGAATATTTGAATAGTAGGAAAAAATAGCTTCTCCAGTAACTTAGATCAGTTGCTATAACTTAATACTTAAAGTACTTTCGGTAAACAAGCATTACTCTGCATAAGAGCTGCAATGGGTAAAATTACAATTTTAATGTTAATTTTACATGGTTCTGTCAGCTATCGCTAAACTCAGAAAGAAATACAATATTATACATTTTGAGTTGGGACTTCAGACTTAATTATTCAGTCCCACTGATTTCAATGTGTCTATTTTAAGTAAGTCCCAGTTTGGATCTAACCCACAGTAAATAATAAAAATAAATAAAAGTATTCACCAGAGGGATACCCACAATTAAGCAGAAAATTTATCCACCAGTATCAGCCAAAAATTGTCATCACAGTCTGGGGTATCCACATGGTTAAGTGTTTTCAAAAGTTATAGCCCATCTGTGGAGTGCTATCATAAAAAACGTATTTTGGTGGCTATAATGCAGTGGTTGGATTAGAATTCAACTGTCCAGGTCTTACTGGACAGAGAATTATGTAAAAATATCCCAACTATCTCATTTGACAGGACCCAATCGATAGGTTCAAGTACAGTACAGTAATATTTCCTGAGTCCTACCCATAAGAAATTGAATGCAGAAAACATGGTATAATTCTGACACAGTTGATTAACTGAGAAGTAATATAGCTGTTTAGCAAAGCCTACCATTTCAAATCCACCAGCACGGTCTCAGTCCAACAGCAATGGAAGTTTTTGGGGAATATGGAACAATAAAGTCTTCATTAAAACTCCTGAGTTGTGAAACAATCTCCAGAACTGGGTTTTTAATCATTTTATTATTTGCCTGAAATATTAGGAAGCAGCCTTTGCTGCCATAGAGAATATACACATTAGAGCCATTATACTAAATAAATGAAACTTACTGTGCTAATTTGTTTTGGAATGTGTAGTAAGACTAAAAAAATAACTAAAACAGCAGTGACAAATGAGAAGATGGAGATAAATAAATTAGCTGCAAATGCTAAGCTAACTCAAGAAATTGGATTACTTGGAGCAATAAAAGTATAACGTGAAATATCAAGATATGATAAACCATATGCCAAACCTCAAAGAATGAATAACATTTTAAATATTTTGGATAGACATCTATTAGTGTAGATCACTGGAAGCACGTGGAAGCACTATCAGTTCTGGTCTTACTATATCAAAAGCTAATGCTTCTACATATAATGTTTTTGTTTTGCTATTGCTTTCCTTTGATCAAGACTGTCTGCTTTTACTATATTAAATACTATATGCATCAATGTACTGTATAGCACATTCATATTATCAGACACAAAACATGTAGGATTTGCCTGTGGTTGGCTGAACAACTAAAAGCTTTGAAATTCTTGCTTGGGTCAGGGAACAAGGATGGTCACAGTGTCGACTCTTCCTACATCTCCAAGAAATGGAGTTTTAACAGGGGTTTCAAATATGAGACATTTATAGCACCATTACATTATTTTGAAGCTATAGTCTAATGCTCCAGTAGTAAATGAACAGTGATTACAAGGAATAAAATGTTTTAAAAGACACAACTCCTGAATTCTTATATGTATGCAAATCACATGACAAGAATATTAATTCTTCCTTAAAAGTGCATGTTTTATTTAAATTTAAGTGTCAGATAAGGAGATTTATAATAGAGGTGGAAGAGTGGTATGTTTATCCTAATAGGTGTATGTTGTCATGCTTAACGTCCACATTGCAACATATATAAAAAAGTGTGAGGCTTATCATTTTACCCTTGTGGATAAAAAGCAAAACTATTTTTTTTTATAAGAGCAGGGCATCTAATGCTTAACCCTCTCCTCTCCCCATTTTAAACTCTTAATTTTTATTGGGATAAATTTCAGGTTTAATTTTAGTTATCTATTTTCTCAGCCCAGACCAGTCATTTTTACCATGAGTTCTAGACAACCTTAGACTTCTTTGGAAGCGTATTAGAAAGATGTGAAAATTAGTAACAGTAGGCAGAATTCCCAGAATGGCAACTTGTTCATTGCCTTTGATTTTCTCCCTGTAATATAATCCATTGTAAACTTAATCATGCTTTTAGTTTACACATGACAATGATGAAATCCAACAGGGGAAGCCAACTTTTTGCATGAAAATTCTGAAAAAATTCTGCAGCAGGCAAAACGATATAGAAAAGGGTTCTTTCCTCAAAGATAAAAAGTTTAAAAACCACGGATATAGAGCAGAAGAAATAACCCCTCAAAGTACTAATTTTCCCCTCCCACATCATAAATTAGTTCACTTTGCTTTCAACAATTCTTGCCAATGAAGTTTGGTGGATGGAACTTCAAACTTCAGCTCAATATATCTCCTCAGTAATGTGCCTTAGAAATTGGTTACATAAGAGTTCTGGCAACAATCATTCGAAACTGTATTTTCTTTTGGGTAGCAGTAAGTTGTAATATTAGATCCTCCTCAAAAATAAACTAACATGCACATTACACATTTACACTGGTTTACAATTACAAAAATAAAAACAAAAATTCATACAAAAAATAAAATAATAAAAAAGAAGGAATGGCATGTGTAACAATACTGATTCAAAGCTGAAACGGAAGACAGTTTCTCCCTAGAACACTTTAGGGTTTTTCAGAGTTCTTATTCCATAAAAGGAATATACTTGAAACACATCTCATTTAGGTGAGATGAGATTGTTAAAGTACTTAAGACAACTAACAAAAATTACATTTTAAAAACTTTCATACCCTAAGTTATGTCTATTGCATAACAGCAAGAAACTTGCTTTCTTCTGCAAGTGAAGTCAACAAAGAATTCATGTCCCCAATAGCCATATTGGTTGTACTTATGGGCATAACTGGGAATGTAAGAGATGCTCGGGGAGTGGTGAGACGGGAAGAATTGCGAGATAGATTTTGAATGATGCTGGGGCTCAGGGCTCCTGAAATTAAGCTGGCATGATCACCATCATCTATGATAGCATCAAAATCAATCCGCACACCTTCAAGGCTGCTTGTGTCAATGCTGTCAACTGTGCTTGTCACTTGGTTGGCCCCTGGGGAGAGAAGCTCTGATGAACTTTCAACAGCTGTCTCCTGTATCAGGTAATTTGCTTCTGAAAGGGAGAAAGCATCTGCTTTCAGAGCTTGCTGATTAAACCCTGTGGTTTGGTCATATAACTGACCAGAATAATTCTGCACATTAGAGCAGAACTGTTGTAACTGACCTTGAGATTCTACCTTGATGCCAGTGACCCTGTGTGGTTGGTTGGCATCCATTATAAGTCCTTGTTGCCTCACCATGTTATTCCTTAAAGTGTTTTGCCATCTGTCTCCACAGTGGTTGGCATAGGATTGGTAGGTTTTGGCCAGAACTGATGGCTGGATCCCATTCTGAGACAGTGGCAGACAATTCAGCAGTTCTTGATAGCTAGGTTGTGAGGGAACTATAATTTGCTCTATCATTTTATTGGAATGTTTTGCTTCTTGGCAATGACTCACTTCATCTACTGACTGATAAGGAAGGTACTCCTCGAAAATCATGTTTCTGCTCTGCATCCTGTTAATTACATTGGCAGATTGCTCATCTGATACCACAGGATAGCCAAAATTTTGCTGGCTTCCACTAGTAAGCATGAAATGGCTTCTCAGCTTTTGGGCTTGATTCATCATATCACAGGCATTGTCCACAGGTTGTCTGCCAAATTTATCACTATAGAGCTGTGTTTTACTTGATTGTAGGTGGTAAGAACTTGTGTCATTGTTGTTCATGATTGCATTCTGCTCTATACTGCAAGAGGCATTGTTGTCTACAAGATGCTGGTAGCCATTTTGTTGAGTTGCGCCATTTCTCTCCAGTGCATGCTGCAGCTGCTGCTGGACAACCATGTTATTATAGAGGCCTATGGTTTGAGTTTGCTGGATTAAGGATTGTGGTCCACATTTTAATTTTGATGGAGATAAGTCAGAACTTCCTGAGCTTACTTCATTCCACTGAATTGGTAGGTCATTTTTCTGAGAATTGCTTGCTGGAGGGGACTGATCAAAGCTGTTGTTGTTTTCCATTACTGGATTGTGATGTTCTTTGTTGTTGTCTAGTCCATCATTTGGTGATTGGTCATACAAACCTTGATTTTGAGAATTCAAATACTGGACCACGTCATCTGGTAACAGATCTTCATCATTTAGACAACCATCCGCTTCTGTGGTAGCAGCCTCCATAGCCACATTCTCAGAGATACTTGGAGGGCAAGGGGAACAGAAGTTCCAGAACAAACCAACATCTGGGCGAGTGTAATTCTTCAGGATGAAGTTCCGTTTTTCCACGGATGGAGGCAAAGCAGGAGGGTTAAAACTATTGAGACTGTTAAAACGGTGGACTCTTGGAAAGGACAGGTTATCGGAGACTGGTCTCACAGGATCACTGGCTCTCCTTGTGCTATTCCCAAGCATATCATGTGGCAGGAGATGTCTCCTGTTGTAGCTATTTGTCCCACCATCACTACATCTTCGAGGAGAATTTACTGGGGGCAAGGGTGACATCCCAGATTCCCTAGAATCACCCAACAGTGCCATTCTTGTTTTCAAGCTCATCCTCTCCATATTAGGCAGTGGTGTTGGTGGGGGTCCACCAGTAGCTGCTGCATATTTTGCTTTCAGCCTGTATTGCTGTGCAGGAGTAAGGCTGAGAAGTCCAGGCAAGCCATCACACTGGCTAACTTCACTGGATCGCCTTGAGGCGTCAGTTGAAATGGGATCATAGGAGTCGGCAACACTGAGGTTCTGAAGCCTTCTGTCCCCCTGAGAAGCATCACTAGATCTCCGACTGGAAAAACAAGGTGAAATCCCAGAGGACCTACGACTGCTCATGTAAGCTGAGCTAATTGTGCTAGTACTGCTGTCTCTTCTGTTCAGCATGTTTAATACAGTAATATCCATGTTTGTGACTTCATTTTTGTTGGTTAAGATAGTCATGTTTCCTCCGACACTGCAGCTGCTATTTGACTGAATACCTGAAAAAAAATAACAAGAAAAAAAGGAAATGTGTCATATTGAAAACTGATCAGGAGGAATACAGAAATGATATGAAATATGTTTCATGTATTTGAAGAAAATGGCCTTGTATTTGTAACACATACCTGTGGGTCTACAATAAATTCCCAAAAGCCTTTCAGAAAAGCTAAAATTTTGTTAGGTCTGGAAGGTGATAAGGGTGGAAGCCATCCTCACCTTAGGAGGCAAACTGTACCATAGGTAGGGAACTGCCCTTAAGGATACCCCACTGTACTTCCTGGGTTAGATGGATAAAGACTATTTGGGAAAGGGAGTCTCTTAAATACCTGCCCCTGAGCCATATAGGGCTTTAAAGGTATTGACCAGCACTTTGAATTGTACTTGGAAACATATCAGCTCCTATAGCAGTGGTATAACATGGTAATACTGAGACTGGTTTGTGTGCATGTAGGCTGCTGCATTCAGGATTGTTAAATATTGTTCAGGAGTCATACACAGATCATAACATATTATAGATTGAAGTCCATGTAACAATTTTGCTCTGGGTAGAATTGCACTTTATTTTTTATGTGGTGTTAACTTGTGGCTGGACCATGCTGCTTCAGGTAACAAGTAGATCATACTGAATATTCCAATGTTATTTATGTGTAAGACCAGCATATTAAGAAGAGGCCATACCAGGATGCTTCTTACTGACCTACAACTTTGTGTGTGTGTGTGTGTGTGTGTGTGTGTGTATTTATGTCTGTGTACATATTTGGAATTATTCCTATGGATGTATATATATTTGGAAACACTCCTATGGGTATGATGAATTTAACAATGCAATTATATAAATGGTTAAATGGTTTGAGCTCATTTAAACTTAATTCTAGAGAAGAGGGTATAGGCTTATGTGGCCTAAGTTGATTACTTGAATTTATCAGTTATCTTCATATGCATCTGTATATGGGTAAAATCAGCATTTCTGCAGTAAGTGTCTCCTGTGCAAAGAGACAGAATAAAAATTAAAAATATAAATAAGTAAACAAGAAAGCTTGTTTTTAGATTATGGCATCCATGTGCCTTTAAAGGTTTCCTCTTAGAAGAGAGAAAATGGAGAATGCCTTTACAAGGTAATGTTTAATATTTTTATAAAAGTGACTGATTAATCAAAGTATTTTTTTAAAGTAAAAATTAATACAGCTAACTTCTAATAAAGCAATCTAGCCAATTAACTGATTAATTAGCTGATTAATTAATGTAGCTAGTTAGGCTGCCATCATGACTTGTAGAACCACATACCAAGGACCAAGGGAAAAGGAGATCAGACCTTGGAGGAGAAAATCTGACAATGAAATCTACATGTACCATTCCTTCCTAGCAGCCCTCTGATGGTGCCTGTCACATGGGAAATTCCGAATTCAGGAAGGCCGGAAAAAAAAAAAGAATGTTAAGAATGATACATGGTACGCTGGAATGGTATATGGATCTAGTAGCTGCCCTCATAGCCCTGTTTCATACAAAGTAGAGAAAATTAAAATTATCCCTTTAGTTCTTTCCTCATATCAAAAATACTAAAGATATCTAAACAGGAAATGATCAGAGCAGTCGCTGAAGCAGAAAAACTGGGAAAAAATAAAATAAATAATATAAAATGGATTTAATCAATCAGTCAATCATTTATTTATTTATTCATTTATTTACTTACTTACTTATATTTCAAATTTAGACACCGCCCATCTCACGAGGAAGTGACTCGTGAAAACTGAAAAGCTTTGAAGACAACGTTGGAATTCTTAGGATGCATTGCTAGCAGAAGCCGTATTTGAATACAAATAAATCATCTCCAGCTGCAATTTGAACTAACAGTCCAGTTATGACTATGACTATGCTAAGCAAATTGCTCTGCTTTTATTTAAATTATTTTTCATTTTAACTAAGGTAAGAATAATATTCCTGTTGTTAAGAGTATGGAGGACTTTTTGCAGTGCTCAGTTCAATTACATCATTTTTACTTTCTCTTTTAAAGAATTAAATCTCAAATACCCAGGTGATACTTTTAAGTAATTATATTAAATGAACACATTTTACCATTTCCAATGAGAGGTGGCAAAGCTGGGGCTTTGGAAGATGGCATGGGGTTCAGTCTTGGAAGCACTCCGTTGATTTGTTTTAACTTTTCTAGCTTGATTTGCTCCATCCACTTGGTCTCTGTCATGTTCCTCCTGGTCTGTAAGCCAAGAGCTGTGGTTGCTGTGGAAATGGTAGAGTCCATGATAGGGGTTTCATCAATGATGCTGAGGTCTCCTACACTACCTCTACTGGTCAGATTAAGCTCGATCCCATTGTTGGCATAGTTGCTGATGGAGGACTGTTCGCTGCTGCATGTAGACTGACCACCAGGGCTTGGCTGAGATGTCTGGAGGAAAACAAGTGTCAGAGAAAGAACAGTCATTCATACAAATTTTTGGCTCTGGTTCCACTTATGGCTGACTTCAATCCCTCCCCTGCTGCAGCCTCCAGCAGATTAAGCCCAAAGAAACATGATCCTCAACAGAAATATATTGGCTATTCCTTCCTGAAAAATATTACACAGAAACAGACTGATGCTAGTGGACCAATGTTTTCCCCAGTGATATAAAAAAAGGTCACTAGCAAACTCAGAATGCTTCATCAAAAACTTGCATGCCATCAGAAATGTTCCATCCAGTACATAGGGCTGATAAAATATCAATACCACTTTGCGGCTGAAATTTTACCAGTTTCAGTCATTACAACTGTTTTTGTGAAGGCTTTCCTTCCATTTCCTATATTTGGTTCTGGTTTGTAATTGCAATATTTATG
Organism: Python bivittatus; assembly: GCF_059951505.1. Classification (NCBI taxonomy): domain Eukaryota; kingdom Metazoa; phylum Chordata; class Lepidosauria; order Squamata; family Pythonidae; genus Python; species Python bivittatus. The sequence continues at coordinate 52,088,157 of NW_028277088.1, forward strand.
TGTCACAGGTCAATCTACCAAGCACAAGTTCAGCAATGTTTTCTTTACATTAGTGATATTCAGGTGAAGCAAAACAAAGTTTTAGAATATGTTTTCCAAATTGAGGATGCTGTTGATTAACAGAAAAATAGTTCTTAAAGCCATTGGTTTGTCAAACCTGAACTAAAATAACATTTTTTAAAAAAAATGGGAGTCAGGCAAATATTTTTTACACCAGTAACTACTCCATTTATTGTTTATATATACAATAGTACATCGTCATAATTCTACAGTTTCTTCAGCTTAAACTTTATTTTGTAATTGTAACTATTCCAGTTTATTGTGGTTTGATGGTTTTAGGGAGAGACAAATAACTGTTCAAGAAACCTTGCTCTCTCCCCTTGCAAAAAACCCAACTATTTGTGTAAACATAGTCCTTCTTCAGGAGAATAAAACTCATAGAATAATTGATTTCCTGGAAGTTAAGGAACACTCCAAATTTTTGCAGCAAACTTTTGATAACAACAAATATTTCTAAGTAAAATTTCTGATATTCCTAATGCATTTTTTCTCTTTGCTCCAATCACCAAAACAATTCTGCTTTTCTACACTTCCTTCCTCCCACCAACTTAATTCATCTGTGAAATAAAAGTACTTTTGAAGGTGCCAGAGGACTCTCTTCCCACATTCCTGATGCAAAATTGGACCATACTTACCTCTCTATAAAGTTGAATAATAACACAATCTCAAATACAGCTTTGAATTACTTAGTATATATCATTTAAATATAGTATATTGACTTTTATTTGCTAATGTTGAGTTCACATTACTAGCAGCTGAAAAAACTATTCTTCTAATAGTAGTTTTAAAACTGTTCATTAATATGTGCCAAGTCAACAAGCTAGGGCTGCAGTTATATAATCATTAATATGGGAGTTATGTTCCACTGAGCTCACTGCAGTCACATAAAAACATGTATGGGATTGCATTTTGAATCAGTTCCCAATGCACTTAGAGCATGGAGATTTTTCTCCCCCATTTTCTGCTCCAAAATGTTTCAGGGAACCAAACATCTAGAAGTCTACTTCTGCAGCTGTAGATGCTACCATTAGTATCATCTTCATCATGAACAACATCATCAACCATAATAGTAGTAGTAGTAGTAGTAGTAGTAGTAGTAGTAGTAGTAGTAGTAGTAGTAATTGGAAATGAAAAACTAAAGTACTCAGAACTTCAGCTGGCATAGCTTTAGTGCTGCAGCAGAGATTCAATATCCATACAATCCTAATTTAGACATGCAAAATTATTTTGCTTTCAAGAACAGCCTCCTCAGTATCTTTTTACAACATATTTGTTACAGCATTGCCTGTCAACTCTTTATCTCTACAGACATACTTCTTGTGGACTAATTTGTTTTGGAATCAAATCTGGATTGTCAAATGTTTTAACAACATGATCATTGCCATCATGTGGGATAAGCAGGCAAGAACTTTCAGGACCAACTGGCAACAAAATCAAAGTATTCTGCCACACTGATAATATATTGTGTTATACGCATTTAGTTGAACCTTCAGTGGGAACTTTTAAATTACTTAGTTCAACCTGAAATGCTATTGTGATGGCTACAGGTTCATGCTAGCTGAATGAAGAAATCTGAGGGTCAGAAGCCTGTTCTTGCCACTGGCAAATTCTTCACAGCAGTCACAGCTAGAGAATGATCACAGATGTATATGCAAATATCTACATATCCATGTAAGACTGATTTTACAGCTAACTGGTTTGCATGCCATTTGTTATAAAGTATGATTTTATAACAGTTGTGAATACAGTTAATGAAATGTTTTCAAACAACAAGTAAATGATTTTTTTTTAACAGCAATGAAAAAAATGCGGAGAAGTTAAAATCCCCTCACCTTATTACCCACTGTCCTTAGGAAGATAGAACATGGCATTAAGAGCATTAGGTAGAAGAAATATTGGATTAGTAAAATAAAAGAAATAAAACATATGGTTATACAATGCACACAGATCAATTATTTTAGCACCAATTTTATGTTGCAGTATATTTGATGTTATTCTTAAAATAGTCACTTTTGCCCTCTTCACTCTCAAAGATATTTAGATACTGAACTCTTAACTTTATTAGGAAATCGTTTCTAGTACACCTTAAATACCATTACGTTAACATTTAGTCACTCAGGGCCAATTTCTGATCCAACATCAGGTTTGTAGACAAAAGAAAAGAGCTTCTGGATATAGGACAGACCATCTATTCAAGTCAGCTGAGGAAACTCATTCTTCAAACAGGCAGTTCCCAGTCTCCATAGAAAAGAATGGCTATCTTAACACAGAACCTGAGTAGAAGTATCAGAATTTGCACAGATTTCTAGGACAGGGTAACGTATCATGAAAAATATTACAGATGGTTATATTAGGTATATACAGTAGCATATAATCCACAATTAACTGTATCTCTTTCACATCTGTCTTTCAAAAACAGATTATTTTCTGGGGGGTGGGGAATTAAGTCATGAAAATTTCTATTTCCAATAGAAGTGTTATTCATAGACAAATTAAGGCTAAGTTCTTTCTGACTTACTGTATAAGGACAATATTACTTGCAATTTATGATTTTAAATTATATTTGTAATTGATCAGAATTTATCATAAAACTTTATAAAACTATTATTACTTTTATATTAGCAGTCAGTTAAGGAAGAGGCACATTTGCAAAGTCCACAATAAATAATGCACCTATTTGGCCACCACCTGATTTTTTTTTTCCTTTCCTGAAAAACTGTGAAATAATTGCTTTCCCTAAAATTCAATGGTTTTGCAACGGAATATCGATAAAGTGGTATGCTCTGGAGCCACAACTATGGGCTCAGAGCATATGGGAACTGCAGTTCGTTCACGCCTGAACTAAGTTATTCTAAGTAATTTTTTATATTTATTATTTTGTAGAAACTAATTTTCGAATGTTAAGTATACACTCTTGGGAAAAGTTCAAAATTCCCAATCATTTTGAGGAGGCCTTCACAGGAAAGAGTCCTGCAGGACTGTGAGTTAAACAGAAAAACTGCTTTGGAAGGCCCAGTGACAGACGTAGATGATCTAAACTTCCAAGCCAACACAGTGCAATTTATACAGATTTAGATTACCATGTATTCTAACGGGAAACATTTGGTTAGTCTTGATAACAAGGTATTTTGTTAACAAAATTATTATACATGATGGTCGTTACCGTCATTCAAATGTGAATAGGCTTCAGATTTTATAATCTTTGCATTAATGCATATAACTACTAATTTTAACCTCTAAATAGTGTGAGAATATTGTAGATACACAAATGCATTCAAGATTAGACAACCCACAGCACTTAGTTGTCACTCCCCTATCACATCTATCACCAAAACAAGCAAACACAAATCTGAGTATAAAAATTATGTGAAAATTCAACCCATTAAATCTAGAAATAGTTCACCATTCTCTGTGTTTGATGAGTTTCTTTAACCTTATACTACATAGTGATTGTGAGACAGAATAGCTTTCTCCTTATTATAAACAGTTATTCTGAAGAAAACACCAAATGGTTAATGCTGTAATATTTCATAATAAATGAATGAACAATGTACACTTTTATATCTAAGGAACAAAAATAAACAGAAGTTGTAGCATACCACTGGCTTCTCTGACTTAACAGCTTTAACTTGGAGGCATTCTTCACGCTTTGAGGTAGTGTTGCTGAGGTCCTTTTGCTCACCAATTGCACCCTGAGTCAGATGGCCTGGGGATCTGGTTTGGGAGTGACTGCCTTGATCTCTTGGCGGTGGATGTCTTGGATGGATATCTCCACGTTGCTTCTTAGTGACATGCGCTTCAGGGCCATGTACAGTCTTTACATGCTTTCGGAGAGAACTTGGGTCTGTGTAGCGCTTTGTGCAGCCTGGTATTTTGCAGACATAGGGTTTCTGTAAATGGAAAGAGTGCTACCATTGGTTTTGGTTTCTTTTAGGTTCTTCCATTTTCCACCTTTATTTACTGGATGGAATATTTGTCTTGACTCTGACAGCTAAAGATGGCATACTTGGGGAGTGGGGAGAGATCTACCCTTCTTTTATACCAGTAACAACAAACCTGTTATATAAGTTGAGCTGAGAGTGACTGACTGAAGTAATGTGGTAGAGTCTCTAGTCATGGAAGAATCTGAACCAGGACCTGTTTGGTAAGTCTAAACTCACCAAAATATCACTATAAATATATATTAGGGAAAAACTAGTTCTTTTTCCCTAATATATATTTCCTCTTTCAACAAATTGATAACTGGCTTTGATCTCATTTATATAAGTATGAATTGGACTACTAGCTTAATCAATGGGATTATTATTATCCATGCGAACTATGATTCATGTGAAATAGTTTTGACTTTAATAAACTATCCTCTAATATTGAAAAATAAATAATTAACACTAGAGATCCTAGGAGGAGGTCCTACTCTCCTCCATATACTGATAGAAATTACCTTTCTACTTTATTCACAGTTGCCTCAGGATTGCACCCTTAGTTTGCCTTTTTAATACATTTTAGGCCAGTCTCTAAACAGAAAGAAAGAGTTGTGCATCCAGGAAATGCTTGCATAATATGTACATGATGTTGCTTGTACACATAATTTTTGTTCATGTGTGTTATCACTAACCAAAATCCATAAAAAATGAAAGATGGGTAATATGATCAATTATCAGTAGTGATGCAGCTTCAGATTATGTATAGTATCTGTGTTTTCTTCTAGCAACCATGTCATACCACTCCCAGATGAAGTGAGAGAGAATAGGAACCAATAATCAAATATATGGCTGAATCCAGGAGCTATCAGGCACATTTCAGGTAAAGTCTGCCTAGGAGTGGCTGAGTTACACAAATACTGGCTAGGAGTGGCTGAGCTAGAGATCACTCAAAAATGCTGACAAAATCTTGCACCTAATTTTCCTTATAAAACCACTCAGAGACTGCTTTGTTTGGGTCTATCTCATGATACAAACAGGATTTTATTTGTATGTGGCAGAATCTAAGTTATTCCTGATGTCCCAGCAGTTAAAGCAGATTTATAAAAGGAAACTCAGATTCTAGAAGCAATTACTTGCTTCCAAATCATCTTCTTTTCTTCTTGAGTTTCATGTCTTCACATATTTCTAATATACAGTTGTTCTGTAAATAAATGTTTTACAATAAACAGTTTTGATAGCACTAAGTTTATGCATAGTTTGAACATTATACTACCCATGTGTTTTCTTACCTCATTAGAATGAGTTCTGTTTTGATGTTTGGCACGATCAGATGCATTAGAAAATGCTTTGTTGCAGCCCTCATGTTCACAAACATATGGTTTCTCTCCAGTGTGAGATCTCAAGTGGGTTTTCAAGTTTTCTAGCCTGGAGTAGGCCTTCGTACAGCCTTCAAACTGAAGACAACATGTACAATTAGATTATTCTAAACATTTGTTTATAGAAAATGGAGAGTGGGAGAAGGGATAATACAGTAAAATATCCCACATCAAAGGGAAAGCAGCTTTCAAGATCCAGCCATAATAGCAATGTGTTCAAGATTTTCTTCTTTTTTTCAATGAGCCTGCTATAATCCCAAGCTAAAATAAAAGCCTAGCTGGTCTCATTATTTAAGGAAGGATGCTTGTACACAAAGGAACAATGATTATTTTGATATTCTAGGGCAATGGCAACACTGCAAACCTATGCATGCTTACCTAGTAATAATCTTTACTAGACAAAAGAAGACCTAGGATTGCATAAACTATCTATCCATCCATCCATCCATCCATCCATCCATCCATCCATCCATCCATCATCTCACAAAAAGAGAGCGTATGCACACATGCTTAGATTTAATTCAGTTCAAGCTTCCAGATATAGATGGTGATTTAAAAAGGGACTAATAAAGCCTTCCCTAACCTGGTGTCCTCCAGATGTATTGAGGCTGCAAGTCCCAAAATTTGTAACCATGCTTGACTGGGGAAAGCCCAAGATAGAAATTCTTATAACATTCATATCACAAGATGCGGTGACATTTGCTAACCTACCCATCTTTTAAAAAAAGTAGACATATTTGTAGAATATTACTTTTCAAAGCTATTAATCCTAATAGCTAGTTGAACTCCATGTGGAAAGGATATATATCTCTAAATCCAGTTACTTAAAAGAGGCTGTTGGCTTAATTCTCGGTTTCTCGGTTTCATGAAGTATCTGGTAGGTTGAAGAGAGATCATTTTCTCTCTTGTTATATTTTTGTAAGGGCTGATTCATAGAAACCACATGTTCAGTATGTTTATAAAATGTCATTAAATGGATCATATTCTGATTTGAACTTCAAATCTTCATAGAGAAGATGCCCCATTTCTT